>NC_058081.1:401595867-401903406 GCF_014858855.1 Bufo gargarizans
AGAGACTAGATGGGGAGTGAAGGGGGGAGCAAATGTTGTTATGCTCGTCGCGTTTAAAAGAGGGACGGTGAAAGTGATAGGCAGCCTCGAGAGGAGTCAGGGCCCAATATGTCATATTTCTAAAGCCAAATAGAAGGTACAGTAATACTCTTAGACTGTAAAATAACAATAAAAAACAAAATAGTAACTTAAAGGGGTTCTGCACATTTAACTGATGATCTATCCTCTGGATAGATCATCAGCTTCTGATCGGCGGGGGTCCGACACCCGGGACCCCCGCCGATCAGCTGTTTGAGAAGGCAGCAGCGCTCCAGCAGCACCGCGGCCTTCTCACTGTTTACCGCCGGGCCGCCCGCCCACTGACGTCACGACTTGTATCAACTAGAGTGGGCGCGGCTAAGCTCCATTCAAGTGAACAGAGCTTAGCCGCGCCCACTCTAGTTGATACAAGTCGTGACATCAGTGGGCGGGCTTTTTTCCGTAAGACCAATGGCTGTCTCTAGGTTGACACGTGTGATAATTTTCTAAATTAAAACATAACATTTATTCTATTCGGTTATAAAAGATTCTGCACACTAGACTCACATTTAAAATTATCAGCTGAGCCTGCTATCTATGTAATAATTTTTTAAATAGTGTTGATAGCGTCTAGAGATCCTGGTGGAAGTGCTGCTGTCTATCAGATTTATTTGGATATCCTAGATCTGTTTGGCTGCTTAGTATGCAGTAGCCGCCACAGATACTAGCTGTTACCAGCTCTGTTATGCCACTGTAATGTGGTTCCTCACAGTAGCTGGTGCGTTCACACTCTTATCTATTGGTATCAACAACTATGCACAGTTTCACCCCGATCTACTGTCTGACTGCTATTTAACTTGCTCGTGTTTACTAATATGCTGCAGGCTTTCACTGTTTAAAACACATGCTTTACAGCACTCTGCCCCCCGACATGTTTCGCCAAATTAACTTGGTGTCTTCAGGGGATCGGGCAGTCTGCTGCTGGGGTGGGCGTGACCTGAGCTTATATAACCTCCCTTGGATGATGTCATACACATTGTATCCACTCTGGATACATTTCGTGACCCACATGTTACTCGGGCCTATCAGGGATCAGCTACTATTTTACCTTCATTTCCACCTATGTTTGCCGTCCATTCAGCTTCTTAGTTTCTTTTTTGTAGTTGCGCATGCGCTGACTATATCGCTGCCGGCTACCCATCCTACTACTGCGCATCCGCAAATACTTAGACTCAGCGCTCTCTTTATGCGCTGAGCCCGAGGATGACAAACTTTTTATGCGCCTGCGTCCTTCTGTTGCTATGGTGCCGTTAACTAATCATGGACTCTGATGCGCATCTGTAAGATCTCGGGTGCCGCTCTTTCGTTATGCGCTGGATCCTGGGGGACAGATTGGCTGTACACCTGCATATCTACATGGCATTAGCTCCCTAGATATCGTATCCTAAACTATTTCTTTTGGTGGGTGTATAAAATCTGCATTATTTTTTGCTAATAATGGGATATCTATAATGAAAATTGTGACATATTACTACTTGCCCTATTGATGGCCTTTGCATGATTACTTAACTTTACATTTTTTTTAAAATATATATATATATATATATATGTTTGACTATTAATAATTATATCCTTTTATTAATACAGGATCCACTTTTTTATGTATATATAATTGATACACGATCCGCTTTTTTATATGTATATAGTCATCTTGACAGTCTCCTCAAATTAATTTAGTTTTTATTATTTTCTAAAGTTCTGAACTATTCATTATTTATAAAATGGCCTTTACATTTTCTTTTACTTATCCCTTTGTCTAGATTTCTTTCCCTCATTATTATAGCTCTTTTTTCATTGTTTTATATTTTTATTTTTATTTTATATTGTTTTTAGTTATTTTTTATTATTTATTAATTAATTGTTTTTCTATATTTTTTTGTTTTTATTTTTTATTTTCAAAGGCTCTTTTTGCCGAATACTTCATCCGTCGGATCATTCTCAACTAGGTAAGTGTAATACCATTTAATGGACTTGACTTTAGAGGTTGAAAATGAGGAATATAGATTTTTTTATATACATCCTGATGTACCATGTTTTTAGTTATAATTTTGTAGGTGCCCTAATATAAAGCTCTATTGATCTCACCCTATTCGCATGTTACTCTTATTTGTTTATTTATATTGATGTGTATATCTCTTATTTATTCAGTAGGCTAATTTCAATTATACTGTATAGCTTCCTCTATGGGTTGCCCATTTAGAGAAAGGATACAAATGTGAACCCCTCATTAAGCCCATGGGGGGGCCAGGCTTTTGAGACGATGTATCCATCTCGTTTCTTCTTGCTGGAGTTTTCTGTCTAAATCTCCCATCCGCTGTCCTGTTGTCATTTTTTGAATTCCCCACACTGTCAGAGTATCTGTATTCCCTTGATGAACCGTTCTGACATGTCTTGACAGGGACGTGTCGGATCCAATGTTTATGGTGCTCAGATGTTTCGATATACGCCGTCTCAATTCTTGGATGGTTTTTCCTATGTATAATTTGGGACACCCACATTGGATGGCATAAATCACCCCAGTGGATTTACAGTTGATGTATTCCCTGATTGTATATTTTTTATTATCTACCGGATTGGTGAAGTCCTTTTTGGGCACCATTTTTGCACAGAAGGTGCATCCACCACAGGGATAAGAGCCTGTAGTGCTCAGCCATGTTTGTTTACCTGATGTTTTTCCTACTGTGTAATGGCTGTGCACCAATTTGTCCCTAAGATTAGGTCCCCTTCTGTAGGTAATGGCAGGGTGGGGGGTAAGAATTTCTTTAAGTTCCTCATCTGCGAGCAAAATGTGCCAATGTTTACTTAATATATCTCGGATCTTATTATATTGGCTATCGTAATTTCCTATGCACCGTACAATTTTTTTTTTTTTTGCGTTGATTTTTTACTTCAGAGAGCAGTGAACTCCTATTGCTTTTTTAGCTTTATTATAGGCCCTATGTAATGTTTTTTTAGGGTAACCCCTATCAATGAATCTCCCGTATAGATGTTTACACTCCTCTTCAAACGCCTCATCTGTGGAACAGTTTCTCCTTGCTCGGAGATATTGTCCCACCGGAATACCTCTTTTCAGTGGAGATGGATGGTGGCTACTCCAATATAACAAATTGTTTGTGGCAGTTGGTTTTCTATATATTGTAGTGGCAACGCTGCCACTTCTCTCCAGGACAATAGTAAGATCTAAAAAATTTAGTTTGTTACTGTTTATTTCTGCTGTGAACTTGAGGCCTACTGTATTATTATTGAGTTTTTCAACAAAATTTTTAAATTGTGCTTCTGTACCCTCCCATAATATCAGGACGTCGTCTATGAAACGACCCCAAAATAAAATGTGCTTCGTGAAATCATTATATTCATCTGTGAAAACTATTCTCTCTTCCCACCACCCTAAAAATAAATTTGCTAAATTTGGTGCACAAGTCGTCCCCATTCCAGTCACGGTGATCTGTAAATAATATTTACTATCAAAAATAAAATAATTGTGTGTTAACAAAAAGTGAAGTATAGATAAAACAAATTTGTTGTGCTCGTGATATTGTGTTCCTTTACTTTGTAAGTAATATTTTGTGGCCTCAAGTCCCAGATCATGCTTGATACTCGTGTAGAGCGCTTCTACATCAAGGCTTGCAATCATTGTTGTTCTGCTTACTTGAATGTCTTGGAGTTTGGTCAAGGCGTCTTTGGTGTCCTTCAGGTAGGATGAGAGGCTCGAGACAAAAGGAGAAATGATCTGATCTATATACTTGCTAATCCCTTCACAAAGATTTTGGTTTCCTGACACTATAGGTCTCCCTGGTATGGGGTCACGATTTTTGTGTATTTTGGGGATTGCATAGAATGTTGCTATAGTTGGTCTGGGATGGAACAGAACTTGTAGTTCCTCTTTGGTGATTAGATCTTTCTCTTTTGCTGCTTCTAAAATTATTTTCAGCTCTTTCTTAAAGGATTCTGTGGGATTCTCTTTTAATAATTTATAATTTTTTATTTTTATTTTTTGTCATTTAGGAGGGTCATTACCATCTTGTGATAATATTCTTTAGTGAGGAGCACAATATTTCCGCCTTTATCTGACGGTTTTACTTCGAGATTTTTTTCTTTCATAAGATGATCCAGAGCATCTCTTTCTGATTTAGTGAGATTTGCTCCCACATTTTCTTTCTTAGTTTTTATTTTCTGTACATCTCTAGTTACTACATCTACAAAAGATTGTATTTTGCCATACTTTGTAAATGGTGGTGTATATTTAGATTGGGGACTTAATGTGCTATATGGTGCACTGGGTGGAATTATTTCTCCTCTGTGCTCCCTCTGTAATTCTTCCAGTACTTGTATGGCTATGACTTATTTTGCCATTTGCTTATTGGGATCACTTTCTATATTTCGATGTTCCTTATGTAAGGCTAGCTTTCTAGCAAATAAGTTTATGTCTTTAATCCAACTGAAAGAGTCATAGTATGGTGTAGGTGTAAAAGATAATCCTTTTTTTAAAAGGGATAGATGTTCAGAGGTTAATGATATGTTAGTTAGATTTATTATTTGCATATTTTCATTGGTTGAAATTACGTTCCCTGTCGATAACCCCACTTGTCCCTGTCTCGCAGTTGTATGCCCGGGACTAAAAAATGTGGCATGATTGTTTGAGTGGTAGTGCCAGTGGGTCCGCCAGTTGGTAGCTGCAAAGGTGGGTGGGCGGGCAGCCCGGCGGTAAATAGTGAGAAGGCAGCAGCGCTGCCGGAGCGCCGCTGCCATCTCAAACAGCTGATCGGCGGGGGTCCCGGGTGTCGGACCCCCGCCGATCAGAAGCTGATGATCTATCCAGAGGATAGATCATCAGTTAAACGAAGGTGCAGAACCCCTTTAACCAGGGTCTCGTTAAGGCAACCAACAATTATGTCAATTGTGAGAGACTTTTAAGCATCATGTAGGAGGAGGGGGGGGCGAGGGTCTCACCCCATGTAGAATGACTTGCTACGGGATGATAGGAGTTTTAGAGTTGAGACCAACAAGAAGTTATAATAGTCAAAAAAGGGGGGGGTAATTGGGAGGGGTAAAAGGGGAGAGAGAGTTTGGTCAGTGGTATCATTAAGCTATAACAGACATGTGATATCTATTAGACTTTACGAGGTGGACCAGGCAATCCTTTTGGGAGTCACAAGGCTTTTTCTTCTCTTCGCTCTTTGTTGCTTCAGGGTGCCAGCTTTTTCCCAGGGTGTCATCCTCGGTAGGTCAGGTAGAGATGTTATATCTGAAACAGTGTCCCAGCAGGCGATATCCAAAGGCAGAATGTCTATGGATGAAAATAATTCGTGGAGATCTTCGTATGAGGAGATCCTGATGAATTTCCCGAGGTAGCTGAATGAAAGGCCAAAGGGGAAGCTCCATCTATATGGGATCTGTTTTCCTCGAAGGTGATCAGTGAGAGGTTTAAGCATTTTCCTCTTTCAGAGGGTAACCGGGGCTAAATCCTGGTATATTGATATAGGGTTATCTCTAAAAGAGACGTTGTTTAATGATCTTGCAGCAGTAAGGATTTTTCCCTATCCACAAAGTTCAGAAAGCGACAGATAATGTCCCTGGGTGGTTCTATGGGCTCTCTCGATTATAAGGCTTGAGAAATCTTTGCTTCCTTGGAGCGAGGATGCAATACATTTGATTGCAGGTATGATTTCTTCATTAGCCACCGATTCTGGTATTCCTCTAAAACACAGATTATTTCTTCGACTGCGATTTTCTTGGTCTTCCAAGTTCACATACAGGGTGTTAATATGTGACTGGCAGACGGAGATGGATTGAGCCATCGCTGCACTATGTTCAAGTGTGGCTGCCTGAGTAGGCTCCTGGGTCAGGTCAGATATTTCCTGCTTCAGCGGGAGTAAAGCTTCAGCTAGTGCTTGTTTTATAAATCGTCTGGACACAGGTAAGACTCGGGGAGATCCCATGTCCCCCGCATCACTTTCCCCCTCAGATTGACCTTCTTCTCCGCCGCCAGGAGCGCGGTCATTCAGCGGCGCCATTCTGGAATCTTTAACTCCTGGGCCTGCGGCTTGTTTTTTGAGAAATTTGGCCATCCCCGAGTTCGGATTTATAGCTTTAGGAACTGTGCCTGGCTCGAGGGGTCTTTGTCCTGCGATTTTGACCATGATTCGGGTCTCTTTAGCTTGCGTGTGCTTAAATCCCAGCAGGTCTGTGTACGGAGCTCAGCAAGATGCGGCCATTCAGCTCTGGCGCTAGCTCCGCCCCCCCCCCAGTACATTATATTTTTAATGTACTAGAAGTATAGCAGTAGTGCATGCTTTCAATGTTTTCATAAAACTTTGTGCATAGATCAGTGTGCTGCTACTGTATTTGAAGTGCTTCTTTGCTTCAACACTTAGGCCCCTTTCACCCGGGCGTGTATTCTGCACGGATGCGATGCGTGAGTTAAACGCATTGTGCAGCGTCCCACTACGTGTGTGTGGGCACTGTTTAAAAGTACTTTTTGATCATAACAATTGCATTGTACTGTAATGTAGAACTTTGCATTTGTGTATCTGCAAAATCCCTGTTAACAGGCCTATTAGGTGGAATTTATACATCCCACCACTAGATGGGGATAGAGTTTAGGTCTTATATATACCTAGGTCAGGCCTAGTTAGTGAGTGGAGACCAGGAGGGAGGAGATCAGATTAGATCAGTTCAGGACAGTGGTTAGACCAGATCAGTTCAGTACAGAGCACAGGTCAGTGTGAAGATCAGAGAGTGAAAAGGTGTAGATCCAGCACTTCAGCTCTAAAGAAAAGTTCTAGTCCAGAGAGGGATAAGAGAAAAGAACATATTTAACTTCATCCAAAGGATAAAAACCGTAACCCAGGCAGAAAGGACCTTTGGGATATTTTAGGTGAAGGATACCGTAGCCTCCGGCAACCTCACCAAGATTCCACTGATATTGAAGTAACCCACTGCTCCAAAACCCACCAAAAACCTGAATAAGCCTTAAACAGTAAATTTGCAGAATTATCTCTGTATCATCTAAGGACTGCATAATTGTACTACTGCAACTGAAAGACCTCTAAAGTAAAAGTTGTGAGTTGCATCTTACCACTGTCTACCTCATTATTACTACCTACGGTTGTACCACCATTAACAGTACTGGTGTCACCACAAAATCCATCAAAGGACTCAGCCGCAACAAGCAACCTAAGCACCCTTAACATCAAGGGCACCTCAACCACCATCTTGGCTGATGCTTCCTACCACAGAGCGTGCCCCGGAGGATTTCGTGCTGTCCACCTCAACACTGTGCTGCCAGCCCAGGGAGGCTATCTGCTAACTGTGAGTAAGCTGATGAACTGTGTGTTATACTATTTGACCCCTCATCGGTCTACCGTGAACCTCACGTGTATCCCCTGCGACTGGCTGGCTGCATAACTTTTTATTGGCGTCACAAACAGGATAATTAGCCCCTGCGGCATATTTGAAAGACTGTCACATGTGAATAAGCCCCTTTATCATATTGAGAGACTTTTGCTTATTGTGCGCTGTTTTGGGGTCCAGAACTATCCAATCTGTTTGCAGAGTATATGGAGGTGCTATACTAGTCATCAGCATCAAAATCGCAGTGTCAAAAGTGTGAAAATTCAACATTTGTGTGGCACTAAAACTGCTTGCCGTCAGTGAATAGACTGTTACTGTGAAACTAATATGGCCACCGGAGCTCCGGTTTAAAAAATAACACTGTGCCATCACTGTGCTAATTGGCGACACCCCCTGCAGAGCGGGAAACCAGTGTGCCGACCCTTAGGCAAAGTTGTCCGATTCAAGCCCATCCTACCTGTACTGTGTGGGTTCTGGGAGGTGGGCCCTGTATACGAGCGCAGTGCCGCCTCCTCTGCTTGTGGCCACATCAAAGGGAGAAGCCACGCACAGGAGGACAGTGTGACGTGCGTGCATCCCCAAGGGATAGCAAGATTTTCACCGGCAGGCTGCCGGATCGCATTGCGTTGCCTGTCTGCCCCCAAGTAACTACCGCAGACTGTATTGTAGTATTGCCACCTGAGAGTGAAGCACCGCTAGCCAGGAGCGCTATCAAAAACTTAATCAAGTGCTGCCTGAGTATTGTACTTAGCCAACATTGAACATTTAAAGGGCCAGACACCGGAAAAATTGCGGTCGCCCATAGCAACGTTAGGCTACTTTCGCACTTGCAGTCAGAGCGGATCCGTCTGGTGTCTGCACAGATGGATCCGCTCCTATAATGCAGACGATGGGATCCGTTCAGAACGGATCCGTCTGCATTATATTTTAAAAAAAATTCTAAGTGTGAAAGTTGCTCAGACGTTTGAAATTGAGCCATATTGTGTCAACTTCAAACGGATCCGTCCCCATTGACTTACATTGTAAGTCTGGACGGATCAGTTTGCCTCCGTACGGCCAGACGAACACCCGAACGCTGCTTGCAGCGCCTGCTGAGCGGAGCGGAGGACAAACTGTGCCAGACTGAGGCATTCTGAGCGGATCCGCATCCACTCAGAATGCATTTGGGCAGTACGGATGCGTTCGGGGCCGCTTGTGAGAGCCTTCAAACGGAACTCTAGTGTGAAAGTAGCCTAAAGTAAAAAGTATTGCAAGCCACAATTAACCTATCTGATTGCAATTAAACTATCATCAGTATGTCTGTGCAGGAAGATAACGTGCAGGCTGACCTCTGCGGACCCACTGCGGCAGCTGAAGCCGGTCCTAGTGCAATGCCAACTGCACCAGCACCAAGTTTAATGCCTTTAACAATGCCTTGGTTCCCACATTATTTTGGTGAAACTCATACTTTAAGGGATTTTAAAGAAAAAATGCTTGCTGTGTTCAGGTTGTACCCTGTATCCCCAGAACAGCAGATGGAGATTCTTCTTGCACAATTAGAAGGAGCTGCTCTCAGAGAAGTGAAATCCTGGCCAAGTTCAGAAAGGAGGAAACTGGAGCAGATATTTGAACGTCTCTACACCACCTTTGAACCTAGGATCGTGTCAAAGGTCAAGATGAGGTTCTTCAGTAAGAAACAGCAAACGGGTGAGTCACTCAGAAACTTTGCATTATCTTTACAAGAAGCCCTTATAGCTGTTGTACAAGTAGACCCCCGTGAGGCAGAGAATCAGGACCAAACTCTGAAAGAACAGTTTATTGAAGGTGTTAATACAGACAATTTTAAAGCCAACTAAAAATGCTAGCCGCCCAGCATCCAAGTGCTGCTTTCCTAGATTTTAAAGAACTAGCTCAATATACTGGGAAAAAGTTCACCAACAGAATCAGTTGGTTCCGCTGTAGTGCCAGTGACACAGCCGGTCACCCCTGTCAAACCATTACCTGTCATCAGTCAGGCAACTCAAGCCCCAATTCCTGACACAGTTGCTGCTCTTACTGAGCAAGTTCAATTCCTAACTAAAAGTCTGGAGAAAGTTCACAAAAATTGGAACAAGCCACTATTACTAGAGGATGACAAACTAGTATCCATAAGGCTCTTCTCCTCTGATTACAAAGGGACTTACTCCAGAAATTCAGGTGGACGCCCACCTGACCACACCAGTACCCCCAAGCAGCCTATCTGTACATACTGTCACAAACCAGGTCATACGGAAGCGACCTGCTGGCAGTTAAACGGGCGACCCCCGAGGTCAGGGACCACCCCTCGAGAGGAAGATCAATAGGTCCAGAAGATCCTTATTGGATGCCAAGATATGTAGGATCCCATCCAGAAGTGACCCTTCAGATAAATGGAGTTCCTTTTGTTGCCCTAGTTGACACAGGATCCCAAGTTACTACTATACAACAAAGAGCATTTGAGAAATACTGGGCCAAGATCAACTTACCCAGCCACCAGAATCCTGGCTGAGTCTCATAGTTAGCAACGGCAAACCAGTAGCAATACTGGGTTACTGGGGACCCACCATTCAAATAGGAAGAACCATCCCAACATGGCATCATTGTAGTGCAAATAAAATAAAACAATAACAACCCTCCTATAGTCCTAGGCATGAATGTCCTTAGGAATTGCTATGTTGAAATGTTCTAAGCTTTACACCAATCAGTGCCTACTGCTTCTTTTGCTTCTAAGAAGGTATTCCAGCAAACTATCCACGTGCTGAGTGCGCAACAGAAATTCGCCAATGAAAGAGGAGAAATTTGCTGTGTCCGCATCCGAGACAATCAACCAGTGATTCTCAAGCCCAACACTGAAACTCTCCTATGGTGCCGAGCTGTAGTCGGAATTCAAGGTCAAGACTACCAAGTAGAGTTGAGCGAACACCTGGATGTTCGGGTTCGAGAAGTTCGGCCGAACTTCCCGGAAATGTTCGGGATCCGAACTCGACCCGAACTTTGCCCCGAACCCCATTGAAGTCAATGGGGGCCCGAACTTTTTGGCACTAAAAAGGCTGTAAAACAGCCCAGGAAAGGGCTAGAGGGCTGCACAAGGCAGCAAAATGTAGGTAAATCCCCTGCAAACAAATGTGGATATGGAAATAAATTAAAATAAAATAAATAAAAATTTACCAATATCAATTGGAGAGAAGTCCCATAGCAGCGAATCAGGCTTCATGTCACCCACCACTGGAACAGGTCACTGTCCAATATTTAGGCCCCGGTACCCAGACAGAGGAGAGAGGTCCCATTGCAGAGAATCAGGCTTCATGTCATAGCAGAGAATCAGGCTTCACGTCACCCACCACTGGAGCAGGCCATTGTCAGATATTTAGGCCCCGGCACCTAGACAGAAGAGAGAGGTCCCATTGCAGAGAATCGGGCTTCATGTCATAGCAGAGAATCAGGCTTCACGTCACCCACCATTGGAACAGGCCATTGTCAGATATTTAGGCCCCGGCACCCAGACAGAGGAGAGAGGTCCCATTGCAGAGATTCAGGCTTCATGTCATAGCAGAGAATCAGGCTTCACGTCACCCACCATTGGAACAGGCCATTGTCAGATATTTTGGCCCCGGCACCCAGACAGAAGAGAGAGTTCCCATTGCAGAGAATCAGTCTTCATGTCATAGCAGAGAATAAGGCTTCATTTCATAGCCTCCTCCTGGGCCGCCTCCTCTTCCATCATCGCCCTAAGTGTTTTCTCAAGGAGACATAGAAGTGGTATTGTAACGCTGATAACGGCGTCATCGCCACTGGCCATGTTGGTGGAGTACTCGAAACAGCGCAAAGGGGCACACAGGTCTCGCATTGGTGGTGAAGTGGTGCTGTTCCGCAGTGCGACTGACCCGTGCGTGCTGCAGCTGAAACTCCACTATGGCCTGCTGCTGCTCGCACAGTCTGTCCAGCATGTGCAAGGTGGAGTTCCACCTGGTGGGCACGTCGCATATGAGGCGGTGAGCGGGAAGGCCGAAGTTACGCTGTAGCGCAGACAGGCGAGCAGCGGCAGGATGTGAACGCTGGAAGCGCGCACAGACGGCCCGCACTTTATGCAGCAACTCTGACATGTCGGGGTAGTTTTGAATGAACTTCTGCACCACCAAATTCAGCACATGCGCCAGGCAAGGGATGTGCGTCAAACCGGTTAGTCCCAGAGCTGCAACGAGATTTCGCCCATTATCGCACACCACCAGGCCGGGCTTGAGGCTCACCGGCAGCAACCACTCGTCGGTCTGTTGTTCTATACCCCGCCACAACTCCTGTGCGGTGTGGGGCCTGTCCCCCAAACATATGAGTTTCAGAATGGCCTGCTGACGTTTACCCCGGGCTGTGCTGAAGTTGGTGGTGAAGGTGTGTGGCTGACTGGATGAGCAGGTGGAAGAAGAGAAGGAGGAAGCCGAGTAGGAGGAAGAGGCAACAGGAGGCAAAGAATATTGCCCTGTGATCCTTGGCGGCAGAAGGACGTGCGCCAAACAGCTCTCTGCCTGGGGCCCAGCCGCCACTACATTTACCCAGTGTGCAGTTAGGGAGATTTAGCGTCCCTGGCCGTGCTTACTGGTCCACGTTTCTGTGGTTAGGTGGACCTTGCCAAAGATGACGTTGCACACTTGATTTTATCGGATACTTGGTTGTGCAGGGAAGGCACGGCTCTCTTGGAGAAGTAGTGGTGGCTGGGAACAATTTACTGTGGGACAGCAAGCGACATGAGCTGTTTGAAGCTGTCTGTGTCCACCAGCCTGAATGACAGCATTTCATAAGCCAGTAGTTTAGCAATGCTGGCATTCAGGGCCAGGGATAGAGGGTGGCTAGGTGGGAATTTACGCTTTCTCTCAAATGTTTGTGAGGTGGAGAGCTGAACGCTGCCGTGTGACATGGTTGAGATGCTTGGTGACGGAGGTGGTGGTGTTGGTGGTACATCCCCTGTTTGCTGGGCGGCAGGTGCCAACGTTCCTCCAGAGGCGGAGGAAGAGGCCGAGGCGGCAGCAGCAGAAGAGGTAGCAGGGGGAGCCTGAGTGAGTTCCTTGTTTTTAAGGTGTTTACTCCACTGCAGTTCATGCTTTGCATGCAGGTGCCTGGTCATGCAGGTTGTGCTAAGGTTCAGAACGTTAATGCCTCGCTTCAGGCTCTGATGGCACAGCGTGCAAACCACTCGGGTCTTGTCGTCAGTACATTGTTTGAAGAACTGCCACGCCAGGGAACTCCTTAAAGCTGCCTTTGGGGTGCTCGGTCCCAGATGGCGGTGGCCAGTAGCAGACGGACTCTCTTGGCAGCGGGTGTTCTGCTTTTGCCCACTGCTCCCTCTTTTGCTACGCTGTTGGCTCAGTCTCACCACTGCCTCTTCCTCCGAACTCTGAAAGTCAGTGGCATGACCTTCATTCCATGTGGGGTCTAGGACCTCATCGATCCCTGCATCGTCTTCCACCCAGTCTTGATCCCGGACCTCCTGTTCAGTCTGCACACTGCAGAAAGATGCAGCAGTTGGCACCTGTGTTTTGTCATCATCAGAGACGTGCTGAGGTGGTTGTCCCATGTCCTCATCATCAGGAAACATAAGTGGTTGTGCGTCAGTGCATTTTATGTCTTCCACTGCTGGGGAAGGGCTAGGTGGATCCCCTTGGGAAACCCTGCCAGCAGAGTCTTCAAACAGCATAAGAGACTGCTGCATAACTTGAGGCTCAGACAGTTTCCCTGATATGCATGGGGGTGATGTGACAGACTGATGGGCTTGGTTTTCAGGCGCCATCTGTGCGCTTTCTGCAGAAGACTGGGTGGGAGATAATGTGAACGTGCTGTACCTGTTCAGGCCTTACCATCCTTAGAACGGCATTGGGCCCCACCAAATATCGCTGTAAATTCTGGCGGCTACTGGGACCTGAGGTAGTTGGTTCACTAGGACGTGTGGCTGTGGCAGAACGGCCACGTCCTCCCCCAGCACCAGAGGGTCCACTAACATTACCACGACCGTGTCCGCGTCCCTTACTAGATGTTTTCCTCATTGTTACCGTTCACCACAGTAAGAAAAAAATTATTTGGCGCAATGTATTAAATTCTAATTCAGGCCTTTTTTTTACAGGCACCTTACACTCTCTGGCTATCTATTTAGGTACTGTATCACACTAATACAGGCACAGCAGTAACGACAGATTAAGCTGAATATAAATTGTAGGCCTAGTATTTAGGCCCTTGATGACAGGTATCCCTTTTACGGACAGAATTAGACTTGGAAATGCACGGTAGCGTGTGAAGTTGTTGAGGATGACCCTATCAGCACCTTCAATCTAATATACCCTTTTATGGATAGATTTAAACTTGGCCTGATACAGCAGAAACCACTGATTTATGGAATTGCTAAGTTGGGAATTGTATTTCAACCCAGAACAAAAACTGTGCTTTGGCGGACACTAAATAAATTGACCAGCCACAGCAGTAACAACAGATTTAGCTGAATATAAATTGTAGGCCTATTATTTAGGCGCTGGATGACAGGTATACGTTTGCGGACAGAATTAGACTTGGAAATGCACGGTAGCGTGTGAAGTTATTGAGGATGACCCTATCCGCACCTTCAATCTAATATACCCTTTTATGGATAGATTTAAACTTGGCCTGATACATCAGAAACCACTGATTTAGGGAATTGCTAAGTTGGGAATTGTATTTCAACCCAGAACAGAAATATATCCTTTGCCAGACAGTATTACAATTGGCTATCCACGTTTTATCTTTACACAGATGCAAGTAAAAAAAAGGCCTGGGAGCTGTTTTTGTCACAAGTCCAAGAAGGTAGAGAGAGAGTCATTTCCTACGCTAGTAGATCTCTCTAGAGGTAGTGAAAAGACTGACCAAAATTACAGTTCCTTCAGATTGAAATTCCTTGCACTCGTGTGGCTGTCACAGAAAAATTTAAAGACTACCTTGCCGCAACACCCTTCGTGGCCTTCACTGATAACAATCCACTAGCACATCTTAACACCGCCAAGTTAGGAGCGTTGGAACAAAGATGGGCCTCACGCCTTGCTAACTATAACTTTACTGTAAAATACAGAACAGGAAATGCAAACGAAAATGCAGATGCTTTATCCCGTCTGCCAACCAAGGAAGACCCTACTTCACAAGAAGACATTTGGGAAGAGGTGGAAATGCCATCCTTCTACCACAACTTTGCCCATCAAGACATCATCTCTGTTAAAGGAAAAAAAATAAGTTTTCAAATGTCAACTGCAAGTGGATTCAAAATCTCATGTAGACCAAAAAAGATGGATCAAGTTACAAAACAAAAGCAGAGTGTTATGAGAATTACAAGATTTCTTCACCAGTGGAAGAACCCCAGAAAGAATTCGCAGAAAAAAAGCAGTTTTAGAATTGTCCAAATTATGAAGACATAGAAAACACCTCTTTCTACAAAAAGGCCTACTACTAATAAGAACTCCAGATCCAGTTACATGGGATCGCCTATACCAAATTCTAATACCACGCCGTGATGCAAGAATCATTCTGGAAATGTACCTGTACCTGACTATGGGCAGAGGTCAGCCAGAATAGCAGCACATGTTTTAGTGTTTGTTTTGGAGTAGTGCTGAATCCGCCTCACATCAGGTGCACTGGGTGGGGTCATTAGTTTAGTTTAAATGGCTCTCAATTCCAGTGCTCTGAGCGGTTATAGAAATCAGTCTGGCCTTGGAAGGAAGGTTGTCTGTTCCAGCTCAGATAAGTGTGGTTTCAGTTTTTGTTTGCTGTCTAAGTTGTGTTTGTGTCATCTCTCCCATCCAGGTTCTGTGCGAGCAGGCTGCTCCTATTTCCCCTTTTCACCATCTCAGGGAATCTAAAGTGTTTTAGCCCAGGCACCAGGACACATCATTCCTACCACCAAGGTCTGCATGTGGGCTGAGCAGTGCAGGGAGAGAGGTCAGGGATTAGCTAGGAGGTGACCCTTGCTTCTCGCCTAGAACCTGGTTGTTGTTTTATCTGTGTGTCTGTGCTCGTCTGCCGTGACATTATAACCCACCAAACTTTGACTGTCATTGCTCAGCGGTTTTGTGATGGCGTCAATTGAAGCGTTAGTTGACCGCATGCAGGGGCTATCCCTAGAGGTTGCGGAGCTAAGTGGTTCGGTCACACGGTGTCAGAATGCTCTGGCATCAGGTGCAGGTCAAATTTGTGTGGAGCCTAAAGTGGCTCTTCCTTATCGATTTTCAGGGGGTACGGATGACTTTATCCGTTTTAGAGAATCCTGAAAATTTTATTTTTCCATCATCATCAGGTGATGAGAGTCAGATGATAGGAATAATAATTTCTCTGCTTAAAAGGGACGCGCAATCCTGGGCCTTTTCTCTGCCACCCAGTTCTCGGGCCCTCCGGTCGGTGGAGGAATTTTTTAAGGCACTGGGATTAATCTACGATGACCCAGATCGGGTCTCGATGGCGGAGTCGAGATTACGTAATTTATTTCAGGGTGAACATACTGCAGAGGCTTACTGTGTTGAGTTTAGGAGATGAGCTACTGAATCAGAGTGGAATGATCCCGCGTTACGTAGTCAGTTTTGTCAGGGGTTATCTGAGAGATTGAAGGATGCCCTTGCTTTTCATTAAACCCAGACTCTTTGGAGAATGCCATGTCTTTAGCAGTACGGTTAGATAGACATATCAGAGAAAGGTGTAGGGCTCCCTCCGCGCAAGGGATCCCTTCTGTGAGTGGTTTCGTCTCTACTGCCTCCCCGAGTGATGTTACAGGTAACTCTGGGGTAGCGGAGGAACCCATGCAGCTGGGTCAGGTTTCTTGCCATTCTGATAGTAGAGACTTTAGGACATTGCACAAACTGTGTTACTATTGTGGAAAGAGTGGTTATTTTATTTTTGCTTGTCCTTATGTTAAACCGCAGGTGGAAGTGAAAAAGAAAGGGGAAAAAAAAAAATTCCCTGTCACTTGGTAGCGTGAATGGTGTGGTGGAGCAGGCAGGTATGCAAGTTCCCTGCAGTTCCCGTTTTCTCCTTCCAGCTGTGGTGGCGCTAGAGTCAAAAACACTTTTTGTTGATGTATTCCTTGATTGTGGTGCTGGGGTAAACCAAATTGACTCTCTTTTTCTTCAAAATCTAGGACTAAGTACTTGCACTTTAGAGAATGAGATTCGAGTTTTTGCAATTTATTCTTCCCCTCTTTCTCAAAGGAGTCTTACTCACATTGTTCATGGTATTCACTTAAGGGTGGGTGATTCACATGTTGAGATTATTTCTTGTTTTGTCATGAAGGATTTGCCAGCTCCTATAGTTTTGGGGTTGCCATGGTTGACTAAACATAACCCAATTATAGATTGGCAAGCAAGACAAATCATTGGTTGGAGTGAGTTGTGTTCGGATAATTGTCTTGGCACATCTATCTCTGGTGTGTCCTTTATGGCTTTACCTCAGTATCTCTCTGATTTAGCAGATTTCTTTTCGGAGGGTGGGGCTCAGGAATTGCCCCTTCATCGAGACTATGATTGTCCAGTTAATCTCATCCCAGGGGCTAAATTGCCAAAATCTCGGCTTTACAACCTTTCTCAACCCGAAAGAGAGGTCATGCGAAAGTATATCGCCGAGAGTTTGGCAAAAGGTCATATTAGGCCATCTAAGTCTCCGGTGGCAGTAGGCTTGTTCTTTGTAAAAAAAAAAAAAAAAAAAAGGATGGATCGCTGAGACCATGTTTGGATTTCCGGTAATTGAACCGTATTACAGTCCGGGATCCATATACCCTGCCTTTGATTTCTGACCTTTTTGATCAGATTGTGGGAGCCAAGGTGTTCTCCAAGTTGGATTTTAGAGGGGCCTACAACCTGATCAGAATCAAGGAGGGGGATGAGTGGAAAACAGCCTTCAATACGCACGAGGGTCATTTTGAGACTCTGGTTATGCCTTTTGGTTTGACGAACGCGCCAGCAGTATTTCAATGATTCGTCAATGATATTTTTCATCATTTGGTGGGGAGGTTTGTGGTGGTTTATTTGGAGGACATTTTAATTTACTCTTCTGATCTGAAGACCCATCAGGATCATGTGAGACAGGTTTTGATGATCCTTTGGGAGAATAAATTATATGCTAAATTGGAGAAATGTTTATTTTCGGTGCAGGAGCTTCCGTTCTTGGGATATCTGCTTTCTGACTCTGGTTTTCGTATGGACCCCGAAAAGGTCTGGGCGGTTCTGGAATGGGACCGACCAGAGAATCAGAACGCTTTGATGCGGTTTTTGGGGTTTACTAATTATTATAGGAAATTTATTTCAAACTATTCCATTGCATTGGAGATGGAGGTGTTGGGAGCCCAGGAGGGGGCTCCTGGTTCTTGCCCCCAGGGAGGTTGTTTGTTCCTGAGGGCCTGCAATACAAGGTATTTAAGGAACATCCTTGCTGGACATCCTGGTGGTAAGTCCACCTGTGATCTGGTATCCCGGAGGTTCTGGTGGCCAGGGTTACGTGAGAGCATTGAGGATTACGTGGCAGCTTGTGAAACCTGTGCTCGGTCAAAGGTCGCTAATACTCGACCGGCTGGTTCACTTCTTCCATTGTCTAATCCGTCTCGTCCCTGGACGCACTTGTCTATGGACTTTATTACGGATCTACCGAGTTCCTCCAGGAGAACAGTAATTTTGGTGGTAGTTGACCGTTTCAGTAGAATGGCTCACTTTATATCTTTATCTAGTCTGCCTAACACCAAGACCCTTGCGCAGATGTTTGTGGGTAATATTGTGAAATTGCATGGTATTCCTTTGGATGTGGTCTCCGATAGGGGCACGCAGTTTGTCTCCAGGTTTTGGAGGGCGTTCTGTTCTCGGCTGGGCATTCAACTTTCGTTCTCTTCGGCTTTTCATCCGCAGTCGAAAGGACAGACAGAGCGTGCTAATCAAAACCTGGAGACCTACTTGAGGTGCTTTGTGGCTGAGAATCAGGAGGGCTGGTCCTCATTCTTGTCTCTAGCAGAATTTGCTTTGAATAACCATAGGCAGGAGTCCACGGGTAAGTCGCCGTTTTTTGGCGCATACAGCTTTCATCCTCAGTTTGGTACCTTTTCTGGGACTGGTTCCTCTGGGATGCCAGAGGAGGAGAGATTTTCTTCTGCCTTGTCTTCCATCTGGCGGAAGATCCAAGGTAATTTGGAGAAGATGGGTGAGAGGTATAAGCGAATGGCTGACAAGAGACGTGTGACTGGTGTGGGTGATCTGGTATGGTTGTCCACTAAAAATATTAAGTTGAGAGTGCCATCTTGGAAACTGGGTCCAAGATTTATCAGTCCGTACAAAATATCTGTGGTGATCAACCCAGTAGCGTTTCGGCTGGATCTTCCGCAAACTTGGAGGATCCATGATGTGTTCCACAGGTCTTTACTGAAAAAATATGTGAAACCGGTGGAACCATCACCATTGCCTCCTCCTCCTCCTGTTCTGGTCGATGGAAGTTTTGGAGTTCGAAATCTTCAGGGTTCTCGACTCTAGAGTTCTTCGGGGTTCCCTTCAGTATCTGGTACACTGGAGAGGATACGGCCCTGAGGAGAGGATGTGGGTTTCGGCACTGGATGTCAGTGCCAGCCGACTGGTTAGGGCTTTTCATAGATCCCATCCGGAAAAGGTTGGTCCGGTGTGTCCGGAGGTCACCCGTAGAAGGGGGGGTACTGTCATGCCCTGCTCTGACTATGTGCAGAGGTCGGCCAGAATAGCAGCACGTGTTTAGTCTTTGTTTTGGAGTCGTGCTGGATCCGCCTCCCATCAGGTGCACTGGGTGGGGTCATTAGTTTAAATGGCTCTCAATTCCAGTGCTCTGAGCGGGATATAGAAATCAGTCTGGCCTTGGAAGCAAGGAAGGAAGGTTGTCTGTTCCAGCTCAGATAAGTGTGGTTTCAGTTTTTGTTGTTTGCTGTCTAAGTTGTGTTTGTGTCATCTCTCCCATCCAGGTTCTGTGTGAGCAGGCTGCTCCTATTTCCCCTTTTCACCATCTCAGGGAATCTAGGGTGTTTTAGCCCAGTCATGGGGACACATCATTCCTACCACCAAGGTCTGCATGTGGGCTGAGCAGTGCAGGGAGAGAGGTCAGGGATTGTCTAGGAGGTGACCCTTCCCCTGCTTCTCGCCTAGAGCCTGGTTGTTGGTTTATCTGCGCGTCTTAATGCTCGTCCGCCGTGACAGTACCATGACCAATACGGACACATTGGTGTGCAGAAACAGAAGCCACCATCCGTAGAAGATTTTATTGGATCGGAATGAGAGGAGATATTGAGAAATGGTGTTGAATGTTCCACCTGTGCTGTTGGAAAAGGTGAGAAGCAGGACCAAAGAGCTCCCTTACATTCCATAGTGAACAGAACACCATTAGAAATAGGCGCAATCGACCATGTGAAATTAGAACCAAGTAGCTCAGGTTATACCTATGCTATGACCATCATTGACCACTACACAAAATTTGTTGTAGCTGTTCCTGTAAAAGACTTGACCGCAAGAACAACTGCAGATGCTTTCTGGAAACATTTCCTGTTGCCATATGGATGTCCAGAGAGAATCCTCACAGATCAAGGATCTGCCTTTGAATCGCAACTCTTTAAGGAACTATGTACTTTTCACAAATGTCAGAAAATCAGGACCATAGGATACCATCCCCAAGGAAATGGACTTTGTGAGAAGATGAACCAAACTCTTATTGAAATGTTAAGAGCAGTACCACCTGCCACAAGAAATGATTGACCTACTTTATTGCCTCAGCTGATGTATACCTACAACAACACTGTCCATTGTTCTACTGGGTATACACCCTACTACCCTATGTTTGGCCGACAAGGTACATTACCTGCTGACCACTCTTTGGGCGTACAAGTGCCTGATGCAATCAACCCCCTACCAAAGACTGATTGGGTGGCTGAACACCAAGGACGTTTAATTAACGTCCAATAAATTGTTTAACAGTGTATGGAACGTGCCCAATAAAAACAACAAAAAGACTACAACAAAACTGCCAAGGCAGAACCGCTCAAATTTGGTAATAGTGTTAAATCCCTGTTAACCACCTTCGGACCGCCTAACGCAGGATCGCGGTCCGGAGGCGGCAGCGCTGCGCACAGATACGAATATATGCGTCATCTCGCGAGACGTGAGATGACGCGCTTAGCCGGCCTGCGCTTGCGCATCGCGGGCCAGCAAAAGAGGGGGGTCACGTCACCAGCCTGCCAGCCAATGATCGTTGCTGGCAGGCTGGCGATTTAAAAAAAAAAAAAATCACAAGCCATCTAGTAAATATGATGTGTTAAATGGCTTCCCTGCTCCTCTGCTGGTCCATTTCGTTGGTTGGTTACAGCAGAGGAGCAGGCTTCACAGTGAGTAGCACCAAACACTACACATAGCCCCAGATCACCCCCCCCCTGCACCCCAATTAACCCCTTGATCACCCCTTCTTGCCCCTGTCAATCACTAGTGACAGTGAAAAAAGTGATAAGTGCAAACTGTCACTTTTTTTTCCCCACTAGTATTGACTGTTAGGTTTTAGGGATAGTTTAGGCCCCTTGGTTAGGTAGTTTAACGATCGGTTAGTGCCCAGCCCACCGCACTGCAGTCAGGCGTATCGCTAATCAGCTTTTGTACTTTTATAGTATCTGTAAGTGATCAAAACTGATCACAGTCAGATCTATAATTGTATTAGTGTCACCTTAGCTCGCCCTCACCCAAAACACAGTGTTTGCCTGATCAGGCCTGATCGGTCGCCCACACGTGCGTTCACCCACGCCCGCCCCACCGCAGTGACAAAATATATTTTTTTTGATCACTGCACAATCAGTTTACACGCGCTGCAGCGATTAAAAAAATCAGTTTTGATATTTTTTTTTATTAACCGCAGCGGCCTCCGGTACTTCGCTAGCCTCCCATTTGTAAGACAGGCTTGCTTTTTTTCTTGGGTAGTCTCAGGGAATACCCCTAAATTTAGTTGCCCAAATGTCAAACAGGGGGTATTCTTCTGAAGAGGCCTACAGGCTTCTGACCCAGTCGGATGAGGAATGGGAACCCTCATCTGATGAATCTAGCGGGTCAGAATATGAACCTGTAGAAAGCAGTGGCAGTCTGACTCAAAGTTTGGACGAGGAGGTTGAGGTCCCTGATAGCATCAAGCGTACCCGGCCCCATGTCGCTAAACCACAGGTTGCGCAGGATCCGCTTCAATGGCAGCAGAGTGGGGCTGGCGCTGTCGGATTACGTGGTGAGGCATACACCAGCAGCGCAGCCCTCCCTGGACCTAGTACCAGCACTGCCGTACAACATGGTGAAGTGGCGAGCACCAGAAGGGCAGTTGAAGCTGGTACGGTGGTACGTGCATTAGTTACCCCGTCGCAGCCACCACACAGACGGGCCCGTAGACCCCCTAGAATCCCTGAGGTGCTGGCAAATCCTGATTGGCAGTCCCCAACTTCAGCCGCACCAGTAGTTTCACTGCCCAGTCTGGAGTTCGGGTTGAGACAGCTCAGATCGGTTCGGCCCTGGGATTTTTTGAGCTGTTCTTGACTGCGGAGCTCTTGAACTTGTGGCAGAAACAAACCGGTATGCCACACAATTTATATCCCCCAACCCGGGAAGCTTTTATGCCCAGCCTTTCCGGTGGAAACCAGTCCAAGTTTCCGAAATTCAAATTTTTCTGGGCCTTCTCCTCAACATGGGTCTAACCAAAAAGCTTGAATTGCGGTCACATTGGTCCACAAACCCAATTCATTACATGCCCATGTTCTCTGCTGCTATGTCCAGGGCACGACTTGAGGCCATCCTGCATTTCCTGCACTTTAGCGACAACACCACCTCCCGTCCCAGAGGCCACCCAGCTTTTGACCAGCTCCACAAAATTCGGCCCCTCATAGACCACTTCAACCAGAAATTTGCAGATTTGTATACCCCTGAGCAAAACATCTGCGTAGACGAGTCCCTAATACATTTTACCGGGCGCCTTGGCTTCAAACAATACATCCCAAGCAAGCGCGCCCGGTATGGGGTCAAATTGTATAAGCTCTGTGAAAGGGCCACAGGCTATACCCACAAATTTCGAATCTATGAGGGAAAAGATCAGACCCTGGAGCCGGTCGGTTGCCCTGACTACCTGGGGAGCAGTGGGAAGACAGTCTGGGACTTGGTGTCACCCTTATTTGGCAAGGGGTACCATCTTTATGTGGACAATTTCTACACAAGTGTGGCCCTCTTCAGGCATTTGTTTCTAGAACAGATTGGCAGCTGTGGCACCGCGCGAACTAGTCGCGCGGGCCTCCCCCAATGGCTCGTTACCACCCGTCTTGCAAGGGGGGGAGAGGGCTGCCTTGTGTAACGAAGAACTGCTCGCGGTGAAATGGAGAGACAAGCGTGACGTTTACATGCTCTCCTCCATTCACGCAGACACGACAATACAAATTGAGCGAGCAACCAGTGTCTTTGAAAAGCCCCTCTCAGTCCACGACTATAACCTTCACATGGGAGGGGTGGACTTCAATGACCAGATGTTGTCTCCGTATTTAGTTTCCTGATGCACCAGACGCTGGTATAAGAAGGTGTCTGTATATTTATTTCAATTGGCTCTGTATAATAGTTTTGTTCTCTACAGTAAGGCTGGGAGAACAGGATCCTTCCTCAAATTTCAGGAAGAGATCCTCGAGAACCTCCTGTACCCAGGAGGTTCCGTGGCCCCATCCACCAGTGTAGTTAGCCGTCTACATGAGCAACATTTCCCCAATGTCGTTCCTGGTACCTCAACCCAACCGTCACCCCGAAAAAGATGTTGTGTCTGTAGCAGGAGTGGAATAAGGCGTGACACTCGCTATTTCTGTCCTGACTGCCCTAACCACCCTGCCCTATGCTTAGGGGAGTGTTTCCGGAAGTACCACACACAGGTACACCTAGCATAGGGATTGCATCTCACCAGGACAGGCACACAGGGCTATTAGGGCCCATTCACACAGAGCTGCTGCAAACCTCTCCTTTCACCTGGGACAAAGTACATAATGTACTTCACCACATCTTTGGGCGATTTGCGCTTTGCACATTGTCCCATGGGGAAGGAGAGGTTTGTCCTATAAAGGTAAAAAAATTAAAATAAATAAATAAATAAAACACCAGTAAAGCAAAAAAAGTTAACGTTCAGTTTCAAAAGTTAAATAAAGTTTATATGTTCTGTTCTAAAGTTATTATAAAGTTAATAAAATTTATTGCGTTGAGGCCTGGTTCTTTCTTTTTTGTTTAGTTTTTTTAGTTTCAATAGTTTTTTATTATCAGAGAATATGCTTGTATACAAAGTATACAGTATGCAAATACAATGATGTTATAAAGAACATATTTCTCCAAAGTTTTCTAATTTTTGACAAAGAACATAGATAAGTCAGTCCCAAGAACATTAGTTCGCTCATAAAGCAAAAAATAAAAGGAATACAAAGTAAAATATAACAAACAAAGTCATGTCTGAAAATCAGTACACGTTTTTGCCAGTATGAGACATAAATTGTGTATGCTTCACCAAAATGTAATAATGCAACCAAAAGTCAGGGAGCTATCCATCACTCCGTCTTTCATAATTAACTATCATCCTACTCCAATTCTTTCTTGAATCGTTGGAGTCAGACCCCTCCAGGACCCCCAGGATTTAAGGTGGCGACTAACTTGAAACGCTTGGTGAGCAAGCATATATTCGTATGACCTAGTCGTATCTACTGATCTAACAATTTCTTGTACGACAGGAATATTTTTGCTTTTCCAGCTCCTTGTAATTGCTAGTTTGGTTGCAAATAACAGATGGGCTATTATAACCCTTAATTTAAAGGATAGTTGGTCAAGGTCTATTAAAAGTAAGGCCAAGGCGGGGTCCGGAGAGATCCGATATCCAGCAATCTCTGATATCTTTGTGAACACCTGGATCCAAAGGGGATAAATCCTCGGACAGGCCCATAGGATTTGGTAAAGTGTCCCATGCTCACCACATCCTCTCCAACATTGAGCACTAGCATTAGGGAAGAGCACATGTAACCGTACCGGCGTGTAATACCATCTGAGTGTAGTTTTAATGTAGGCTTCTACATGTGAGGAATATCTAAAGATGGACATTGCTGTTTTATAGGCAGTTCTCCACTGCGCCAAAGAGAATGACCTCTCCAAATCCTTCTCCCAAGATAAAAGAGGGGTCGTTTTAACAAACTGGTCCTTCTCCCCTAAGTACATATATAAGAACCTAATCCCCGTATTTACATGGTTAGCCGCAGACCAACGGGTTGATAGTTGGAGATTCCCTTTGAGACGAAAGGACGGATTATCCCCTAATGCATGTTTAATTTTAATATATGAGAAGGTTTCGCTGAGGGGGATATTGAACTTACGTGCAATTGTGTCAGAGGGCATTAAAGTCGATCCTAAGACCACATCGGCTACCAATCTTATACCTTTATCCTTCCACACCCTCAGGTTTAGGTCAGTAGAAAGATGCTGTAATGATTCAATTGGCACTAGATGTGCCATAGATATTGAGTCACCATTTTCTTTGCTGTGGTACATTTGCCATAGTGCTAAGGATGTGGAAATGTAATAAGCAGGTTGTATAGCCGCATAACAATCGTGCAACGCAGCCATCAGTAGGGCGCGTAAACTGTGACCTGGGATTTGTGATTGTTCAATATGCACCCAGTGTTTCCTTATGTCCTCTTTCCACCACTCCTTTAGTTGATTAATTCTGGATGCTAAAATAATAATCGTAAAGGTTCGGCAGGCCCACTCTGCCACTTCTATTGTGTCTATACATTATGCTTTTTGCCACTCTTGGTTTAGATTTATTCCAAATAAAGTTATTTAACATCTTATTGGCTGAGTTGAAAAAGGACATCGGAATGGGTATAGGAATAGTGCGGAATAAATATAACATCTTAGGGAGGATGTGTTGTTGAAATGCCACGATGCGGCCTAGCCATGACAATTCTGCCCTAGCCATGCTATCTAACTCGGGTTGGAGTGAGCTTAACAGAGAAGGGAAGTTTGCTTTGTATAATTCTTGGGGGGTGGCAGTTACATTGAACCCTAAGTACTGGACCTTCGTAGTTTGCCAATCTAAAGTGAATTCTTTTCTCATTTGGGTCAAAATTCCATCCGGGATTCCTATTGGAAGGGCCTGAGATTTACTTTAATTAATTTTATAATATGAAAGGGCTCCATAGGAATGGATAATCTCCATCACAGTCCTTAAAGACTCCTGGGGATTGGTCA
The DNA here is from genome assembly GCF_014858855.1 of Bufo gargarizans. Classification (NCBI taxonomy): domain Eukaryota; kingdom Metazoa; phylum Chordata; class Amphibia; order Anura; family Bufonidae; genus Bufo; species Bufo gargarizans. The sequence goes on from NC_058081.1 coordinate 401,621,550, forward strand.
AGGACAGGATTATGTCATCTGCATACATAGATATGCTGTGTTGTCTATCTCCTATATTAACCCCATTTACCAATGCAGATTGACGGATCGCCTGCACCAACGGTTCTAAGGATATGAAGATTAAAGGCGACAGGGGGCAGCCCTGTCTGGTGCCATTGGAGAGCGCAAAGGAGTCAGATAATACTCCATTCGCTAATACACGAGCAGAGGGGTCCGAGTAGAGGACTTGTATGGCTTGTATAGTAGACTCAGGAAAGCCCATTTTGTGGAGTACGGAGACCCATTCCCAACTGACTCAGTCAAAAGCCTTCTCGGCATCCAGAGTGACCAACACCGTTGGTGTCCTAGATCTATTAGCAAAATCAATTAGATTCAGCACTCTCCTTGAATTGTCTGTGATTTGGCGCCCTTTCACAAACCCCACTTGGTTAGGGGCAACCAGGGTAGGGATGATGTCTGCTAGCCGGGCTGCTAAAGTCTTTGCATAAATCTTTAGGTCAGTATTGAGTAGGGAGATGGGGCGGAAGTTTTGGGGGACAGAAGGATCTTTGCCAGGTTTGGGTAGGGTAATAATAACCGCCTCTAGCATTTCCTTGGGCATCTTACCGGTCGACATGGCAGCAGACAGGGCTGCATGAAGGTGAGGGAGTAATGTATCTGAGAATGTTTCATAGTAAGAATTCGGAAGCCCATCTGGGCCAGGGCTTTTTTGATTTGGCAGGCCTTTTATTATTCTGGCAATTTCCTCCTGAGATATGGGACTACATAGGGATTCTTTTTGAGTCTTATCTAAGGATGAAATAGTCAGTGATTTAAAAAAAAAACTGTCTATTGCATCTGCAGTAACCAGCGTGAAACCCGGCTCTTCCTTTAAGTTATACAGTTGTGACTAGTAGAACATGAATCTGTTTGCTATAGATTTAGGATCATATAGTTTATGCGATTTGGAAGCGTCCCATAGGTATGGAATTTTTTACTTTAGAGCCCTAGCCTTAACCCTATTCGCTAATAGCTTCCCTGCCTTATTGGCTTGAGAATAATATTTGGTTTTGGTTTTCTTTAGGGAAAGTTCATATGAGTGAAGAAAGCATTCACGTAGTTGCAATCTGAGTAGTCTAAGTTTGTCAGAGAGCTCTATTGAAGGAGAAAGTTTGTTTTTAGTCTCCACAGTTTGGACCTGCGCTATTAGGTCATTTTGATGTTTTTCTTTTAGTTTTTTATAACGATGCCCTATTTCTAATAAGATGCCCCTTACATAGGCCTTGTGGGCTACCCAGACAGTGGCTGGAATAGGTCCAGAATTAGCATTAAATTTAAAATATTCCGCTAAAGCTGTTGTTACTTCTGATTGGAATTTGTTGTTAGCTAAAATGAACTCATTAGCCCTCCACAGTGTATTTGGGGGAGAGGTATACTCATCAGCTAGTTCTAGCGAGACTGAGGCATGGTCTGACCACGTAATTGGCCCAATGGAGTAGCTTTTAGACGCCGCTAGGGAGATTCTATCTGTCAGGATTAGATCAATACGGGAGTAAGATTTATGTGCTGGCGAAAAATACAGAAAATCCCTTTCTGATGCATGGTGGATGCCAGATATCAAACAGGGAGTTTTCCATCAGGGTTCGAGCTAGTGCAGCTGATCTGGTTCTCGCAGCAGCAGTGGAGTCCTGATGCGGATCCGGAACAATGTTAAAATCCCCGCAAATGACCAATCGGCCTTCTTTCAAGGCTTGAATATTCTTGAAAATTCTATTCAGGAACCGAATAGGTCTAATATTGGGGGCATACACTCCCACTATTGTGTAGGTGATATTATTTATAGAGCAAATATGTATAATATAACGACCACCCACATTTACCACAGTTTTTATTTGTCTGTGTGAGCCACTGAGTTCCCGATAGCTAAGAGCACTCCTCTTTCCTGGACCATGGGAATGGATCAGTATCGGGAAAGCTGGGTTTTTCAGCCTTTCTGCATCTGCACCTATGATATGCGTCTCTTGCGCACAAAAAATATCACATTTGGATGATAGCGCTTCCCTCCACATCATCCTTCTCTTATATGGGCTGTTTAGACCCCGAACATTAAGTGAAACTACCTTAAGCACCATCTGGATAATCGAGGTTAGCTAAAGAGAAGTTACTCGGGTGATATGGAGGGAATCGCATAACATTATTCCACAGCATATTCGGTGTACAGTAAGATTGACATGACATGACCGAACATAGTAAAGAAAATAAGATAAGAACAGTAACAGTAAAAACGGACTGCCCATACATTGGGGAAGAATGAAAGTAGTACAAGGGTTAGCACTCAATAACCCCTTGTGAACAGTGTGGGGAAGAAACAGTCTTGCCTACCACCAGGAGACACTTACAGATGGAACAAGTTCCTACTCCTGCTGGATACTGGCAAGAACATAGAGAAAATAAAAACCTCTCAACGGTGCTTTTTCTGTCTTCTGTTTTCAACTCGGTGCCACTCTCCCTCTTCAGATAGATGGTGAAGCTGTTTTGCTTGTGGAACCTCCGTCACTGCAATGTTCCATGCGGCTAGTGCAGCTTTACCTTCTTCCACAGAACGGATAACCGTTAAGGTGCCATTTTGCTGAACTAGCAATTTCACCGGGTACCCCCATCTATATTGGATTGAGTGCGCCCGCAGCGCCATGGTAATGGGAGCTAGTAGACGGCGCAGTTGAAGAGTGGCCATGAACAAGTCCGCAAACAATTTCACCTGCTGGTAGGGATCCGGCAATACTTCCATCTTTCTCGCCGCCGCCAGGGTGTCTTCTTTAGTTTGAAAAAAGTGTAGGCGGGCCAATACATCCCTTGGTGTATCATCCGGCAGATGCTTGGGTTTCGCGATTCTGTGGGCACGATCTATTATAAGATCCTGGTCAGTGCAGTTAGGCAATAAAAGTCTGATCAGTGATTTAATATAGGCTTGAAGGTCCACAGCTGGAACCGATTCCGGCACACCGCGCAGCTTCAGATTATTTCTACGCGATCGGTCTTCTAAGTCCGCAACTTTTGCTTTGAGGAATGCGATCTCATCCGACTGAGAATCGTGGAAATCTATCAGGCTGTTATGCGATTATGCGATTATGCTCTATGTGCTGCACTCTGTTTCCTAAGTCGCTAAAAGAGGAGTGGATGGGTACAAGTAAATGCGAAATGTGTGAGGTCAATGAGTGGTTAAAAGTCAAAAACATGTCTTTAAGCAACATGCTGGACGCAGGCTTATCGTCCGTTGGAAAGCTGCTCAGTACCTCGATTAAATTGTTGTTTTTTTTTAACTCCATGAGAATCGTCTGCCTCGGTGACCGGAGTTTCGGGGCCCTGGAGTCTGGGTCTCTGTTTCGCCGGGCTCGTGGAAGGCGAACGAATGACTGCCTTGCTGGATAAAGCCGTTACATCGTGGCCCGTCCTGTCCCCCCGTACTGCTAGGAATATTGCGCTCACCCGGTTTGGTGTGTAGCGGTGATCTCTGGTGGAGCGAGCTACCATCCTCTGATGTGCGAGGAGATCCAGTACTTGCTGTTGAAAGCGGGCTGGGGGAGGATTCCGCATGTGAGGCTCTTATGCCAGCGCCATCTTTGTCTCGGTCTTGACCGAAGAAAAATTCAAGCTTTCCTTGCATTTTCGTGCTCCTTTTACCTCTGGTCATCATTAGGGCAGGTTCCGGTACCGTATGGCACTAAAAGGTACTCTGTGAAGCACGGTATAAGGGTTGTGCTAGATTAAAACGCTGTGCAGGAGCAGGAGCTCTGAGTTCAAGCGGCCATACACCTCGGCTTCACGGCCACGCCCCCCTTGTTTTTTTTGTTTTTTTTTACCTTCCAGGTGGACCAACCGATCGACTAGCTGCAGCACTGATGTGCATTCTGACAGAAGCATTGCGCTGCTGTCAGATTACACATGCAGTAAAAGATACCTTTGCCGAGACATATAAGCTGAGGAGGTGGCGGTGTTCATATACTTTGGCAAACACTTTGTATATAAAAAAATAATAATAATCCCGGCAATGATTTTTTCATCCACATCAATTGATGTGAATGGAGAAATCGGGTTTGCCAGGGCATACGAGCTAAGTGGGTATGGATGTTGGGCGGAGCTCCTATGTCCTGGCAGATGCCTTTCCCCTCCTTTTTTGTTTTTGGCAGAGATTTTTTCATCCACATTGATCGATGCGAATGAAGAAATCTGTGCCGTTCATTTTTTTCTTTCAGCCTAGAGGCTGAACGGAAAAAAACAAGTCTCATTAACTGTATGCTCAATATAAGGAGAATAGCAGAAACTCCTAATGCTGGCCATACATGTAATTATTGTGGAGACCCTCAAATGCCAGGGCAGTACAAACACCCCACAAATGCCCCCATTTTGGAAAGAAGACACCCCAAGGTTAGAGTTGAGCGGACACCTGGATGTTCGGGTTCGAGAAGTTCGTCCCGAACCCGAACCCCATTGAAGTCAATGGGGACCCGAACTTTTCGGCCCTAAAAAGGCTGTAAAACAGCCCAGGAAAGGGCTAGAGGGCTGCAAAAGGCAGCAACATGTAGGTAAATCCCCTGCAAACAAATGTGGATAGGGAAATGAATTAAAATAAAAATGAAATAAATAAAAATTAACCAAAAACAATTGGAGAGAGGTCCCATAGCAGAGAATCTGGCTTCACGTCACCCACCACTGGAACAGTCCATTCTCAGATATTTAGGCCCCGGCACCCAGGCAGAGGAGAGAGGTCCAATAACAGAGAATCTGGCTTCATGTCAGCAGAGAATTAGTCTTCATGTCATAGCAGAGAATCAGGCTTCACGTCAGCCACTAATGCCACAGTCCATTGTCAGATATTTAGGCCCAGCACCTAGGCAGAGGAGAGAGGTCCCGTAACAGAGAATCTGGCTTCATGTCAGCAGAGAATCAGTCTTCATGTCATAGCAGAGAATCAGGCTTCACATCACCCACCACTGCAGCAGTCCATTGTCAGATATTTAGGCCCAGCACCCAGGCAGAGGAGAGAGGTCCCATAACAGACAATCTGGCTTCATGTCAGCAGAGAATCAGTCTTCATATCATAGCAGAGAATCAGGCTTTACGTCAGCCACCAATGCAACAGTCCATTTTCATAAATTTAGGCCCAGCACCCAGGCAGAGGAGAGAGGTCCCGTAGCAGACAATCTGGCTTCGTGTCAGCAGAGAATCAGTCTTCATGTCATAGCAGAGAATCAGGCTTCACGTCACCCACCACTGTAACAGTCCATTTTCATAAATTTAGGCCCAGCACCCAGGCAGAGGAGAGAGGTCCCGTAACAGACAATCTGGCTTCATGTCAGCAGAGAATCAGTCTTCATATCATAGCAGAGAATCAGGCTTCACGTCAGCCACCAATGCAACAGTCCATTGTCAGATATTTAGGCCAAGCACCTAGGCAGAGGAGAGAGGTCCCGTAACAGACAATCTGGCTTCATGTCAGCAGAGAATCAGTCTTCATATCATAGCAGAAAATCAGGCTTCATGTCAGCCACCAATGCAACAGTCCATTGTCATATATTTAGGCCCAGCACCCAGGCAGAGGAGAGAGGTCCCATAACAGACAATCTGGCTTCATGTCAGCAGAGAATCAGTCTTCATATCATAGCAGAGAATCAGGCTTTCACGTCAGCCACCAATGCAACAGTCCATTTTCATAAATTTAGGCCCAGCACCCAGGCAGAGGAGAGAGGTCCCGTAACAGACAATCTGGCTTCATGTCAGCAGAGAATCAGTCTTCATATCATAGCAGAGAATCAGGCTTCACGTCAGCCACCAATGCAACAGTCCATTGTCAGATATTTAGGCCCAGCACCCAGGCAGAGGAGAGAGGTCCCGTAACAGACAATCTGGCTTCATGTCAGCAGAGAATCAGTCTTCATATCATAGCAGAGAATCAGGCTTCACGTCAGCCACCACTGCAACAGTCCATTGTCAGATATTTAGGCCCAGCACCCAGGCAGAGGAGAGAGGTCCCGTAACAGAGGATCTGGCTTCATGTCAGCAGAGAATTAGTCTGCATGTCATAGCAGAGAATCAGGCTTCACGTCACCCAACATTGGAACAGTCCATTGGCATATATTTAGGCCCCGGCACCCAGACAGAGGAGAGGTTTATTCAACTTTGGGTAGCCTCGCAATATAATGGTAAAATCAAAATCAAAATAGGATTGAATGAGGAAGTGCCCTGGAGTACAATAATATATGGTTAAGGGGAGGTAGTTAATGTCTAATCTGGACAAGGGACGGACAGGTTCTGTGGGATCCATGCCTGGTTCATTTTTATGAACGTCAGCTTGTCCACATTGGCTGTAGACAGGCGGCTGCGTTTGTCTGTAATGACGCCCCCTGCCATGCTGAATACACGTTCAGACAAAACGCTGGCCTCCGGGCAGGCCAGCACCTCCAAGGCATAAAAGGCTAGCTCTGGCCACGTGGACAATTTAGAGACCCAGAAGTTGAATAGGGCCGAACCATCAGTCGGTACGTGGAGGGGTGTGCACACGTACTGTTCCACCATGTTAGTGAAATGTTGCCTCCTGCTAACACGTTGGGTATCAGGTGGTGGTGCAGTTAGCTGTGGCGTGTTGACAAAACTTTTCCACATCACTGCCATGCTAACCCAGCCCTCAGAGGAGCTGGCCGTGACACAGCTGCCTTGGCGACCTCTTGCTCCTCCTCTGCCTTGGCCTTGGGCTTCCACTTGTTCCCCTGTGACATTTGGGAATGCTCTAAGTAGCGCGTCTACCAACGTGCGCTTGTACTCGCGCATCTTCCTATCACGCTCCAGTGCAGGAAGTAAGGTGGGCACATTGTCTTTGTAGCGTGGATCCAGCAGGGTGGCAACCCAGTAGTCCGCACACGTTAAAATGTGGGCAACTCTGCTGTCGTTGCGCAGGCACTGCAGCATGTAGTCGCTCATGTGTGCCAGGCTGCCCAGGGGTAAGGACAAGCTGTCCTCTGTGGGAGGCGTATCGTCATCGTCCTGCCTTTCCTCCCAGCCACGCACCAGTGATGGGCCCGAGCTGCGTTGGGTGCCACCCCACTGTGACCATGCTTCATCCTCATCCTCCTCCACCTCCTCCTCATCCTCGTCCTCCTCGTCCTCCAGTAGTGGGCCCTGGCTGGCCACATTTGTACCTGGCCTCTGCTGTTGCAAAAAACCTCCCTCTGAGTCACTTCTAAGAGACTGGCCTGAAAGTGCTAAAAATGACCCCTCTTCCTCCTCCTCCTCCTCCTCCTGGGCCACCTCCTCTTCCATCATCGCCCTAAGTGTTTTCTCAAGGAGACATAGAAGTGGTATTGTAACGCTGATAACAGCGTCATCGCCACTGGCCATGTTGGTGGAGTACTCGAAACAGCGCAACAGGGCACACAGGTCTCGCATGGAGGCCCAGTCATTGGTGGTGAAGTGGTGCTGTTCCGCAGTGCGACTGACCCGTGCGTGCAGCAGCTGAAACTCCACTATGGCCTGCTGCTGCTCGCACAGTCTGTCCAGCATGTGCAAGGTGGAGTTCCACCTGGTGGGCACGTCACATATGAGGCGGTGAGCGGGAAGGCCGAAGTTACGCTGTAGCGCAGACAGGCGAGCAGCGGCAGGATGTGAACGCCGGAAGCGCGAACAGACGGCCCGCACTCTATGCAGCAGCTCTGACATGTCGGGGTAGTTGTGAATGAACTTCTGCCCCACCAAATTTAGCACATGCGCCAGGCAAGGGATGTGCGTCAAACCGGCTAGTCCCAGAGCTGCGATGAGATTTCGCCCATTATCGCACACCACCAGGCCGGGCTTGAGGCTCACCGGCAGCAACCACTCGTCGGTCTGTTGTTCTATACCCCGCCACAACTCCTGTGCGGTGTGGGGCCTGTCCCCCAAACATATGAGTTTCAGAATGGCCTGCTGACGTTTACCCGGGCTGTGCTGAAGTTGGTGGTGAAGGTGTGTGGCTGACTGGATGAGCAGGTGGATGAAGAGGAGGAGGAAGCCGAGAAGGAGGAGGTGGCAACAGGAGGCAAAGAATGTTGCCCTGCGATCCTTGGCTGCGGAAGGACATGCGCCAAACAGCTCTCTGCCTGGGGCCCAGCTGCCACTACATTTACCCAGTGTGCAATTAGGGAGATATAGCGTCCCTGGCCGTGCTTACTGGTCCACGTATCTGTGGTTAGGTGGACCTTGCTACAGATGGCGTTGCGCAGTGCACACTTGATTTTTTTCGGATACTTGGTTGTGCAGGGAAGTAGTGGCGGCTGGGAACAACATACTGTGGGACAGCAAGCGACATGAGCTGTTTGAAGCTGTCTGTGTCCACCAGCCTAAATGACAGCATTTCATAGGCCAGTAGTTTAGAAATGCTGGCATTCAGGGCCAGGGATCGAGGGTGGCTAGGTGGGAATTTACGCTTTCTCTCAAATGTTTGTGAGATGGAGAGCTGAACGCTGCTGTGTGACATGGTTGAGACGCTTGGTGACGGAGGTGGTGGTGGTGTTGGTGGTACATCCCCTGTTTGCTGGGCGGCAGGTGCCAACGTTCCTCCAGAGGCGGAGGAAGAGGCCGAGGCGGCAGCAGCATAAGAGGCCGAGGCGGCAGCAGCAGGAGAGGAAGCAGGGGGAGCCTGAGCGACTTCTTTGTTTTTAAGGTGTTTACTCCACTGCAGTTCATGCTTTGCATGCAGGTGCCTGGTCATGCAGGTTGTGCATGCCCCTTTTCACCGCACTTTCCAGTGGAACTGCCTGATAAATATATATGTATGTATTTGCAAATGTAGATGCTTTGCATTATTTTTCTCTTTCAGGTGCAGTCTCCAGCTGGGCAGGGCCCCTTTTATCTTGCACCGAGGACAGGCAACATTGTAGCATGGGGGTATGTAATGTCCCGCTAGGTAGGAGTGGGCACTACACAAGGGTCAATTGGGTCACGTGTTACTCCTACATCTAAGGGACAGCAGCAATGTATTTAACTATGCATTTTAATGTATTTTCGATGTGTTTTGATATGTATTATTCCCCTGTGACATGTATAGCAGGCCTATTGGGGTGTAGTGTAGCATCCTAGACACTAGAGGGAGATAGGGAGTCCCTAGTATAAATGTTCAGGCAGGGAGGAATTGGTCTGTAGTCAGGAGTCTGTGGAGACAGAGGTGAGAAGGCACCAGCCAGAGATATGCTGAGGGCCTCCTCCTGACATGCAGCTAGACAGTCCAGGCTTCTAGTTGCCACCAGGAGGCCAGTGAAGAATCATAGCCTGCCTGAAGTATCCTCAGTCCAGTTAGCTTAGAAGAATCAACCCCAGTTAAAGAGATGTGCCTCCTGGGGTGAAACCTGCAGTACCCACAAGCCAAGCAGAGCCAGTGTATCCAGCTAAACTCAAGTAAGCTGAAGGGCAGAAGAATTATAAATATAGTGCAAGGATAAATACGAGAGGAAGATTATTTGCCAAGGATAAAAGCCAGCATTTGGGCGTCCGGCCCTTGGGATAGAAAACCAGACAGGAGTTCTAGGAACAGTGTACACCATTTCTGAGGAGAAGGTACAGCCTGGTCTGAGTGTATATGACTATTGCCCTCCGAGTATCTTGCAAGATTATACCTGCCAGTATTGAAATAAGCCTGCTTGTGAAGCACTTGATGTGAGGGACTATATTGACATCTTACTGTACAAAGTTGGACTGTTTTCCAGTAAAGCGAAGTTTGGTTCATCATACCATCTGTGGACCTTGCCCCAGGCACTTAAAACACCTGCAACATCCAGGACACCTCATCCACCATCAGGCCTGGTCCCTACATACAGAGTGTGCCCCAGAGGAACTTTGTGTCAGCCTTTCCTTCACTGCGGCATGCCTGCCCAGGGTTCTCCTACACTGTGAGTAACCCTTGATTGCCCATAACCGTGACCTCACTTTGCAATACCCTGCAGGTCTGGCGTGCTGCACACTTATCTGTAGTAAAGGCTGTTGTGTGGTGTTTTACTGGAAAAAAATATATATATATATTTGCCACTCAGCAGTGTAGTTATTTCTCGTAAAGCCTTTTGTGTTGTGTAGCAGCTCAATAAGAAAAAAAATATACATTTACTGCTCTGTGCTGCACTTATCGGTAGTAAAGGCTTTGGTGGGGTGTTTTAGTGGAAAAAGAAATAAATATGTTTGCCGCTCAGTGGTGTAGTTATTTCTTGTAAAGCCTGTTATTTCTTGTAAAGCCTTTTTGTGACATGTATTAGTACAAAAAGAGAAATTTAGAGTCAGTTTGGGTTACGTTGCTGCTTGATAATCTTAAGGTAACTCGTGTAAGTGTGATATATAGACCACCTGGCCAAGATAAAGAATTAGATGATCTACTAGTTGAGGAAATAGCTAAAGTGACATTGAAAGGGGAAGTTATTATTATGGGAGACTTTAATCTTCCTGATGTAAACAGGAAAAGCTAAATAGCTAGTTCTGCCAGGAGTACAGATATTCTAAATTCCCTACTGGGATTATCTCTACAGCAAGTAGTGGAAGAGCCAACCCGGAAGGAGGCCATTTTACATTTAGTATTCACAAATGGGAATTTGGTATCTGATATTACTGTAGGGGAAAGCTTGGGATCTAGTGATCACCAGTCAGTGTGGTTTACTATAAGTACAGAGTCACACCACACAAAAACAAAAGCTTTAGATTTTCGAAAAACTGAATTTTCTAAAATTAGATTAGTGGTATACGAATCCTTATCAGATTGCAACAGTTTCAATGGAGTCCAGGAGAAATGGGACTACTTAAAAGTGGCACTATTGAAGGCAACAGATAATTGCATTAGGCTTGTTAGTAAAAGCAAAAAAAGGAAGAGACCACTGTGGTACTCGGCAGAAGTGGCCAAAACCATTAATAGCAAAAATATAGCATTTAGCAATTATAATATTTTTTTTTTTAAACGAGGATAACAGGGGAATTTATAAGATTAGGCAGAGAGAGGCCAAGCAAGTTTTAAAAGCTTCTAAAGCACAGGCAGAAGAGAAATTAGCTCAGTCAGTGAAAAAAGGCGATAAGGCATTCTTCAGATACATAAATGAAAAAAGGAAATTAAAACAAGGAATTGCCAAATTAAAAACAAAAGAAGGAAGGTATATGGAAGAAGATTAAAAACTAGCTGACTGCCTCAATAAATACTTCTGTTCAGTTTTTACAAAGGAAAATAAAGGAAAAGGACCTCAGTTAGGGAGAAAGACTAGTGAATCTTTTGCAACTGCATGTGTGCCAGGGACATTATTTTAATGTCCTGTTCTGGGCATTTTTTAAGGACACCTGCACTGCATATGTGCCATTTTTTGTCTGTGAAGTACCCCTGTGCTGAATATCTGACAGGGAAAATCTATTCATTAAATCCATCTGTTAGATTCCAGGGGGACAAATTCCCTTTTTTTGGCGGTCAAGTACCCCTGAGGCCTGCAGTGCATACCTGCCAGTGAAAATAATTCAATTACATTAGTCTGTCACATATTTGTGTGACATAAAGTGATTTTTTTTTTCTCTTTCTGACACCGGCACTGCATATCTGATAGTCAAATAAAACCAGTAAATACTGCTGTTACATTGTCGGTTGACAAATTCAAATTTTTTTGTGCTAGAAAGTAATTTTTGGGCCTGCGCTGCATTTCTGGCAGTCCAATAAAACCAGTAAATACTGCTGTTACATTGTTGGTTAAAAAAAACAAAAACTTTTGGTGCTAGATAGTACATTTGTAGCCTGCGCTGCATTTCTGACAGTATACTAAAACCGTTAAATACTGCTATAACAATGGGGCGGAGCTAGCCGCGAGCCGAGATGGACGTCTGATCTCAGAGCTCCTCACAGCCGCTGCTGCAGCTTCGGTATAGCGGGTGTTATTTCCCCCTAAGATGGTGAAGACTAGTAAAGAAAGGAGTGACACTGCACAGGGCACTCAAAAATTGTGCCAAACGCAATCAGAGATGGATCGCTTTCTGAAAAAAACGGAGTTATTTGCCGGCACACAGATCCAAGATGGCGCCGGAGGGTGCCAGAGCCGCCGTGCCGCCAGAAGATTCTGATGGAGAGAGCTCCTGCGCAATGTCTGAAGGAACTGAGCCTGCGGACCTACCTCTGTCTAGGGCCTTCTTCAAGAAGACACTCTACAAAGCGCTGCAGCCCCTGCACAAGGACATATCTGACATAAAGACGCAGGTAAAACAAATTGGGGGCCGCCTTATGGCGCTGGAGGAGACGCAAGCGGCTATAACTAGCCACGTGGAGGCCGTGAGAAAGATCCTGCAGGACCATAATGCATATCTTACCTCAGCACTTCTCCACCTGGAAGACCAGGAAAACAAGAGTAGGCGGAAGAATGACCGCATAAGAGGGGTCCCAGAGGATGTTCCTCCTGGTGAAATAGCAACCGCGGTAACCGCTATATTTGCATCACTAATAGGGGAAGAGAAGGCCGCACAGATTGTGATTGAGAGGGCCCACAGAGCTCTGAGGCCTAAGCCACTTGTGAATGGCCCCCCTAGAGACATTATATGTGGTCTGTTGAGCTTTTAAGAGCTGCTAGAGAAACCAAGAACATTTCTTATAATGGGACTCGTATTCAATTCTTTCAGGACCTAGCGTCCAGCACTCTGGCAGAACGCAGAGCTCTGAAGCCAGTTACAGATGCGCTGAGATCTCATAAGCTGCCAGTAAGATGGTTATTTCCATTTGGTCTTGCAACTTCTAAAGCAGGGCAGCAGATCATCATCAGAACACCGCAGGACTTAGCAACAGCCTGGGATAAACTTGGTATTGCCCCTGTGGAGGTACAGTCATGGATGCCTGTGCCTGAAGACTTGGGTATACCTGATCTGCCTGAGATTCCAACGTGGCAGGTAGTCAAGAAGCCAAAATCGCCAAAGAACAGGAAGATCACCTGAAAATAGCTAAGAACTGTCTATATATATATACTTATCTTCCTCATTAGTTCTTTACATACGCCCTTGTATACCATCAGTGAGGGCGTATGTTTGTTGGAAGTCATCAGTTGATCCGCATTGATATCTTCCAAGGTTATATGTTTATATTGTTATGTTAACACTAACCAACCACTGTATAGTGGAGAGGTACCTAAAACATATATGTTTTAGTTTTCATGTCACTTCTGATTGAAGAAGTCTAGAGCAGTTGATATTGCTTTCTCACCACCTTAGGTTCATATTTTATTTAACTCGCTATTTCTCTTCACCTATTACACAATACGGTGCAAAACATGCTGTTTGTGAAAAGGCTGATGTCAAAGGCTTCCCTCCCTTCCAAGCAGAGGTGGGGTTGGCGGGGTTGGTCTGGGTGGAACGCTTCCACCTCCATTATTGATTATATCAATAACCGTTAACTACTTCTTGTTCATTATTATGGTTCACGGTAAAAATTGGTTTTCCCCAGTTCTTTACCTTTGCAAGGCTCTTGATGGTTCAAAACCGTTACTTCCACACATAGGTCATGGCTAATCTAAACGTATTGTCACATAATGTGAATGGACTTAATATCCCTCAAAAGAGACGACAGATCTTTAATCTGTTGCTTAAACAGAAAGCTAACATTGTCCTATGGCAGGAGACTCACTTCCGTCATGGTCGCATCCCCTCACTGTCCACATCAAATACCATTTAGACTGGTTAAATCCTTTATTGACCCAGAAGGGCGCTTACTTATCATTCAAGGCACTATTTTTAATTACAAGATTACCATAGCTAACATGTATGTCCCGAATGCTGGTCAGATTCCCTGGCTGACTAAGGCACTTAGGAAAATTAGGTAATTCTCGGTGGGGATGCTAGTAGTGGGGGGGGGGGGGATCTTAAAGTCTCACTTGACATTACCACCCCAAGATCTCATAATATCACTACGAAACAAATGGGGAAATTGATGGTGGCATTGGCAGAAGTGTGTCAGGTAGATATATGGAGGACCATTCATCCATCAGAGACAGATTCCACATATTTTTCCCATGTTCACAACTCATACAGTTGGATAGACTATCTTTTCCTGCCGGATACATACAGTCATGTGAAAAAATTAGGACACCCTTTGAAAGCATGTGGTTTTTTGTAACATTTTTAATAAAAGGTTATTTCATCTCCGTTTCAACAATACAGAGAGATTAAAGTAATCCAACTAAACAAAGAAAACTGAAGAAAAGTCTTTTCAAGATCTTCTGTAAATGTCATTCTACAAAAATGCCTATTCTAACTGAGGAAAAAGATAGGACACCCTCACATGTATTCCCTCTTAAATTGGCTCAGATCTCACACAGGTATATCACACCAGGTGCACATAATTAGTAGATCGTTACTCTGCATGTTGAATGAGGCTTGCCGTATTTAAACCTCAGACATTTAGTTTGGTGTGCTCCTGACTGTTGAAGTGAGAGTGAGCACCATGGTGAGAGCAAAAGAGCTGTCAGAGGACTTCAGAAAAAAGATTGTAGCAGCCTATGAGTCTGGGAAGGGATTTAAAAAGATCTCAAAAGATTTTGAAATCAGCCATTCCACTGTCCGGAAGATAGTCTACAAGTGGAGGGCTTTCAAAACAACTGCCAACATGCCCAGGACTGGTCGCCCCAGCAAGTTCACCCCAAGAGCAGACCGCAAGATGCTAAAAGAGGTCTCCAAAAACCCTAAAGTGTCATCTCGAGAACTACAGCAGGCTCTGGCTACTGTTGATGTAGAAGTACATGCCTCTACAATCAGAAAGAGACTGTACAAGTTTAACTTGCATGGGAGGTGTGCAAGGAGGAAACCTTTGCTTTCCAAGAGAAACATCGAGGCCAGACTGACATTTGCCAGAGATAAAGTTGACAAAGACCAGGACTTCTGGAATAATGTTCTTTGGACAGATGAGTCCAAAATTGAATTATTTGGACACAACAGCAGAGGACATGTTTGGCGTAAACCAAACACAGCATTCCAAGAAAAGAACCTCATACCAACTGTGAAGCATGGAGGTGGAAGTGTCATGGTTTGGGGCTGCTTTGCTGCAGCAGGACCTGGTCAGCTCACCATCATAGAATCCACGATGAATTCTACTGTGTATCAGAAGGTGCTTGAAGAACATGTGAGACCATCAGTTAGAAAATTAAAGCTGAAGCGGAACTGGACCATGCAACATGACAATGACCCAAAACATACTAGTAAATCAACCAAAGATTGGCTGAAAAAGAAGAAATGGAGAGTCCTGGAATGGCCAAGTCAAAGTCCAGATTTGAATCCCATTGAGATGCTGGGGGGTGACTTGAAAAGGGCTGTACGTGCAAGAAACCCCTCAAACATCTCACAGCTGAAAAAGTTCTGCATTGAGGAGTGGGGTAAAATTTCCTCAGACCGATGTCGAAGACTGGTAGATGGCTACAAGAACCGTCTCACTGCAGTTATTTCAGCCAAAGGAGGTAACACTCACTATTAGGGGCAAGGGTGTCCTATCTTTTTCCTCAGTTAGAATAGGCATTTTTGTACAATGACATTTACAGAAGATCTTGAAAAGACTTTTCTTCAGTTTTCTTTGTTTAGTCGGATTACTTTAATCTCTCTGTATTGTTGAAACGGAGATGAAATAACCTTTTATTAAAAATGTTACAAAAAACCACATGCTTTCAAAGGGTGTCCTAATTTTTTCACATGACTGTATATTACATGTGTGAAGGAGGCGGAGATAGGGAACATAGTGATTTCAGATCACGCTCCTGTTACAATGTTGCTTTCTCTCCAATGTCTTCCACATAAAGCCAGGTCGTGGAGGTTGAATACCACACTTTTGGAAACACAATCTTATGTGGACACACTGGCAGACAAATTGGACGACTATTTTGAAACCAATGCTACATCAGACACCTCCACTCCAATGCTTTGGGAAGCCCATAAGGCCTACATAAGGGGAGAGTTGATAGCACTGGGCTCTCATGTTAAAAAGAAATCCACAAAGGAATTGATGTCTCTACTCTTCCAGATTCAGACCCAAGAAAAATTGCATAAGCTAACACATTCTGAAACTCACAAAGATGCCTTAGTTACGCTTAGACGTAAAGTTAAAGACCTTCTTAATATCAAGGGGGCCAGGTCCTTACTGTATCTGAAAAGTAGAACATATGAGCATGGGGATAAGGGGAATAAAATGATGTCCTACTTAATTAAAAAAAGAAGGGAAAAAACCTTTGTCTCCTCGATAAAATCTGGCCCTACCCTGAAAGTAACTTCAACCCCTCTCATAGCTAAAGCCTTCCAGTCATTCTACTCACAACTTTACAATCTCCCAGTCTCAAATGTAGATTCAGATTCAGGCGAGAAAACAAATATCTCCCTAATTGAGGAGTTTTTAGCTTCAATTAAAGCCCCCTCACTATCAGAAGAGGAGAGTGGACGTCTCCTTAGACCCTTCTCCATAACAGAAGTAGAGAAAGTTCTTAACTCCATCCCCATAGGAAAGAGCCCGGGCCCTGATGGGTTTCCTATTATTTATTTTAAAAAAATTAAAAAGATTCTGCTTCCTCACTTTACAGATCTCTGCAACTCGCTGCTGGGAGGGATGTCTTTGGCTCCCCAGACCTTGAGGGCGCATATCACTATCCTACACAAAGAAGGGAAGGATCCAGAGGACTGCGGGAGCTACAGACCTATATCCCTTCTCAACTGTGACCTGAAGTGGTGGTCCAAACTGTTGGCGTACAGGATTACCCCCATGCTGAACAGACTCATAGACCCTGAACAGATAGGGTTTGTCCCTGGTAGAGAGGGGAAACACAATATTTGGAGACTGATCCACTTGATCCATAATGCCCATGTCACGACTGCTCCTTTGCTGCTACTGGGAACTGATGCGGAGCAGGCATTTGACAGGGTGAACTGGGACTTCATGAGAGCTACTTTGTTGAAATTTGGTTTCCCTCCTGTATTTGTCTCGGCCATTTTCTCGATATATTCCTGTCCTATGGCTCAGGTTTTGGTAAATGGTGCCCTCTCTCACCCACCCTTTTTATTTTATGTTTGGAGATGTTCCTTTTAAGAATTAGACAATTAAACAAAATTCACTCACTTGTTGTTAAATATATGTAATGACTGTGTATTTTGACAAAAATATGCTTATAAGTATACTCATCTGCACATTGTAATTTGCAACAATGTACATACATCTTATTTTTACAGTATGGAAAATTATGTAATTTTTTGTACTTGTGCTTATAAGCTTTGAAACAATAAAAAGAGATTTACCCAAAAAAAAAAAAAAAATACTGCTGTTACATTGTCGGTTGAAAAAGACTAACTTTTTGTGCTAGATAGTACATTTGCGGCCTGCGCTGCATTTCTGACAATCCAATAAAACAGTTAAATACTGCTGTCACATTCTTGTTTGAAAAAAATTAACTTTTTGCGCTAGATAGTACATTTGCAGCCTGTGCCGCATTTCTGACAGTCCAATAAAACCGTTAAATTCTGCTGTTACATTGATGGTTTAAAAAAGCACACTTTTTGTGCTAGATTGCACATTTGCAGCCTGCGCTGCATTTCTGACAGTCCACTACAACCGTTAAATACTGCTGTTATATTACAAAGAAAAAATATGGGGGATTCAGCCCGCACAACCCCTAGCAGGTGCAGATTGCTATGGCGAAATACAGATACAAACGCAAAAACACAAAATGCAATCACACTCTGCAACAGCACTGTGCCCTGCCTTTATGCTGGATGTTGAATAAGGCATTGGTGTACATTTTGGCCAAATCGTAATAAGCCACTCACCATGTCAAGGTCGCCTTAATGAGTGGTCCCTAACACTAGTTCTTACCTCTTATGGGCCATGAAAGCCACATATATAGTGGGTTCAGCATGCATGTTGGTACTTGCATCCCTGGATCCGATGAAAGCTATAATGGCACTGGACGGGGTTAAAAGCAGAGTGTGCTTGGGGTGCATGCTGTCCCTGGACTTTGTGTGGCTGTCATGGCCCATAAAAGGTAGGAACTAGTGTTAGGGACCACTCATTAGGGTGACCTTGACGTGGTGAGTGGCTTATTACGCTTTGGCCAAAATGTACACCAATCCCTTATTCAACATCCAGCATAAAGGCAGGGCAGAGTGCTGGTTGCAGAGTGTGATTGCATTTTGTGTTTTTGCTGTTATATTGTTTGAAAAAAACACCCTTTTTGTGCTAGATAGTACATTTGCGGCCTGCGCTGCATTTCTGACAGTCCAATAAAACCAGTCAATACTGCTGTTACATTGTTGGTTGACAAATTCACATTTTTTGCGACCTGAAGAAATGTTTTCTCTTTATGACACCGGCACAGCCTTACAGTCAGTGAACTTAAAGCATAACTGTCACATTTAGACCCTAATTAAAATTTTCATATATGTAGTTACTAATAACATGATATTGCAGAATCAGTTACTATTAGACTGACTTACCCCATATTTAATTAGATTCAGCCTTTAGCAACCAGTCTGCATAAAACTGCAATTTCACTATTTAGTTGAGATGGCTGCCACTGCCCTCACCCTGAGGTTAATCTCGCCTGCCCTCACTAGCCAGTAACAATAGCCCCACAAAAGTGTCAGTAACCAGAGCCCTCCCCCCTAAAGGGTTAATCTCTTGGAGAACAAAGGGGTCCTCTTACCACTTATTGTTTTCATTTATACACTAAGCAGATGGCAGATCTCCCTTCCCTGGTCTGTGCTGCTTCCACTCTGCATTCTCCTGCTCTGCTGAGTTAGGGAGCGTCTGCCAAGTGCAGGGACAGGGAGAAGTGCACACAGCCCAGGCACTGTTATTAGCTGCTGGGGAGGACCTGGCTTTAATCATTTATTTACAGCCCCTGGCTGTCAGTAATGTGACCTTGCGTGCTTCTGCGTGCTCTGTCCTTCAACAGATAGGGTTGCTAGGCATGGTCTGTCTATTTTAAGCACAGGTAAAATTAGGCAGTATAAGGAACAAAAATGTGGAATTAAGGGGCAATTGAATACACAGTGAAAAGTTGAAATAGGGCCACCAAGGTGATATTAATCACCACAATCCAATACAAAAAAAAAAACAGACAGTTATCCTTTAATTGTTGACTATTGGCAGTTACATTGTCGCCTGACATAAACCATCTGTTAGTTTGGTGGGTGAATGCAAAGAATAATGGACGTGGCCCTGGTCATGGTGCTGTTGGTGTTGGTGGAGCTCCTGTTTCAGGGAGAGGACATGGTCGATCTGTGCCAGCTACACGCACAAGTGAAACATCTTCCTTAGGTGCAAGTGGGTGACAGAACCTTCAGCATTATTTGGTAGGCCAGAATGTACTCTACGAATGGTGAGACCAGAACAAGTACAGGCGATAGTAGATTGGGTGGCTGACAGTGCCTCCAGTTCCTTCACATTGTCACTCACCCAGTCCCCTGCTGAAAAACCACAGTTGGCACCTGCAGCCCATGGCCATCAGTCTTTCACCTCTCCCCCTTGCAAATCAACGAAGCAGTCTGAGCCCCAAGTCATGCAGCAGTCACTTCTGCATTTTGATGACTCTGTTAGCAGGGTTTCCCAGGGCCATAGCCCTGCCCCATTAGTGGAAGAGATTGAGTGCACCGATGCCCAACCACTTATGCTTCAGGATGAGTACATGGGAGGACCACAGTAGCATGTCTCGGATGATGACGAAACACAGGTGCCAACTGCTGTGGATTTATGCAGTGTGCAGACCGACAAGGAGGACAGGGGTGAAGACTGGGTGGAAGATGATGTGGAGGATGATGAGGTCCTCGACCCCACATGGAATCAAGGTCATACGAGTGACCTGTCTAATTTGGAGGAAGAGGCGTGGTCGCACAGAGCCACCAGCACAGCAAAAGTTGGAGCAGGGTGCAAAAGTGGAGCGGCCGTCCCCTAGACAGTATGCCTGCTACTGCCCACCGCACCAAGGCACCGAACACATCATAGCCAGCTCCAAGTAGTTCCCTGGCATGACAGTTCTTCTGACAATGTGCCGACGACAAGGCACGAGTGGTTTGAACGCTGTGCAATCAGAGCCTGAAGCGAGGTATAAACGTTCTAAACCTGAGCACATACTGCATGACCAGGCATCTAAGTGCAAAGAACGAGCTGCAGTGGAGTAGACACCTCAAAAACCAAGAAAGGTCTCTGGCTCCTCCTGCTTCCTCTTCTTCTGCAGTCTCGGCCTCTTCGTCCCCCTCTGGAGTGACAGTGGCACCTGCCACTCCGTAAACAGAGGATGTGCCAGCAACACCACCACCTCGGTTACAAAGCATCTCCACAATGTCCCATAGAAGCGATCAGCTGTCTATCTCCCAAACACTGGAATGAAAGAGGAAGTAACGCCCTACCCACCTGTGACCCCTGGCCCTGAATGCCAGCATTTCCAAATTCCTGACCTTTGAAATGCTCTCATTCCATCTGGTGGACAGTTTTAAGAATCTGATGGCCACTACTTTTCAGGACGAGCCATCCCTTCCCTGCACAACCAAGAAGGGGACAAAATCAGGTGTGCACTGTGCAACACCATCTGTGGCAAGGTCCACCTAAATACAGGTACATGGACCAGTAAGCAAGGTCAGGGACATTATATCTCCCTAACAGCACACTGGATAAATGCAGTGGAGGCTGGCCCTGAGCCGGACAGCAGTTTGGCGCATGTCTTTCCACCACTGAGGATTGTAAGGCGTTTCTCTTTGCCTTCCTCATCCTCTATGACCTCCTCATCCGGTCAGCGTAACACCTTCACCACCAATGTCAGCACAGCCAGGGGTAAACAACAGCCGGCAGTTTTGAAACTTATCTGTTTGAGGGACAAACCCCACACCGCGCAGGAGCTGTGGACAGGCAGGGAACAACAGACAGATAAGTGGTTGGCCAGTGAGCCTTAAGACTGGCCTAGTGGTCTGCGATAATGGGCAAAATCTCGTAGCAGCTCTGGGTCTAGCTGGTTTGACACACATCCCTTGCCTGGTGCATGTGCTTAATTAAAGTCAATTAAAGTTAATTAAATCAGATTTCAGCCTTTGACCTACCTTGGATGTGGTATCCCTTTCTCAGGCTCCCTCTCCTGCATGGAACCCTGATTTCCTGTTACCCGTGATCACCATGGTAGGCGCATAAAAGAACATCGAAAGTTGATCGAGAAAATATCCAATTGGATTGTGGATGTCACAGGGATGCGCGACATAGTGGAGCAGTATGTGTGCACATGCCTACACATACTGACTGATGGGTCTGCCCCCTTCAACTTCTGGATTTCTAAATTTGGCACATGGCCTGAGCTTGCCATTTACACCTTGGAGGTGCTGGCCTGCCCTGCAGCCAGTGTATTGCCTGAACGTTTGTTTAGCATGGCAGGAGGGGGTTATCACAGACAAGCGCAGCTGCCTGTCCACAGCCAATGTGGAAAAGCTCACATTCATTAAAATGAACCAGGCATGGATCCCACAGGACTTGTCCATATCTTGTGCAGAATAGACATGTATACCGGCCTCACCCAGCCATTGTTGTACTCCAGCGCAATTTCTTTTTGTTTTTGTGTTTATATTTCCCAATCTTTTGGGGTCTACCCAAATTTAAACCAAAAAAAGTGTAAATAATAAAATAAAAAATAAAACCAGTGTTGGCTACCTCCTCTTCCTCCACTGCCTGTTCTACCTATACCACCACATCCACCGCCTCCTCAACATCCTACTCCATATGGACCTCCTCCTCCTAGATCAAGATTATTATTATTATTTTTTTTGCGTATTTTATGTAATTTTAAGTAATTTCCCTATCCACATTTGTTTGCAGCGCACTTTCCATGTTCTTAACCACATTTTTCGGCCTTTTTTTCAGCCCTATAGCCCTTTCCATTACTTTTTTAGAGCCATAGTGCTCCAAATTTCGGGTCCCCCTTGACTTTAATGGGGTTCGGGGTCAAGTTCGGGTCAAGTTTGGGTTCCGAACTCAAACTTTTTTGCGAAGTTAGTCCGAACCAGTCGAACCCGAACTTCCAGGTGTCCTCTCAACTCTAGTTATTATTTCAGAAGACAGGCAGGCAATGTCATAGAGCAGCAGGAAATGCTAGCAGAATGTTTGGGTGTATAGGGAGAGGCATTAACAGCGGCTCATGCCGCTCTACAGAGCACTAGTGAGACCTCATTTGGAGTATTGTGCACAGTACTGGAGACCATATCTCCAGAAGGATATTCATACTTTGGAGAGAGTTAAGAGAAGAGCTACTGAACTAGTACATGGATTGCAGGATGAAACTTACCAGGAAAGGTTAAAGGACCTTAACATGTATAGCTGGAAGAAAGACAAGACAGAGGGGATATGATTGAAACGTTTAAATACATAAAGGGAATCAACACAGTAAAAGAGGAGAGAATATTTAAAAGAAGAAAAACTGCTACAAGGGAACAGTTTTAAATTTGAAGGGCAAAGGTTTAAAAGTAATATCAGGAAGTATTACTTTACTGAGAGAGTAGTGGATGCATGGAATAGCCTTCCTGCAGAAGTGGTAGCTGCAAATACAGTGAAGGAGTTTAAGCATTCATGTGATAGGCATAAGGCCATCCTTCATATAAGATAAGGTCAGGGGCTATTCATAATATTCAGTATATTGGGCAGATTAGATGGGCCAAATTGTTCTTACCTGCCAACACATTATATGTTTCTAAATTTATTTGCCGCTCAGCGGTGCACTTATCTGTATTAATGGCTTTGGTGGGGTGTTTTAGCTGAAAAAGAAAAAATATATTTGTCACTCAGCGGTATAGTTATTTCTTGTAAAGCATTTTCGGATGTGTATTAGCGCAAAAAGGAAAAAATACATTTACCGCTCTGCGGTGCACTTATCTGTAGAAAGGCTTTTTTTAGGTGTTTTAGTGGAAAAAGAAAAATAATATTTTTGCCGCTCAGCGGTGTCGTTTTTTTTTGTTAAGCCTTTTGTGACATGTATTAGCACAAAAAAAAACTATATATATATTTGCTGCTCAGCAGTGTAGTTTTCTTTAGTAAAGGCTTTTGTGGGGTGTTTTAATTTCCATTTTTTAATTTGATCTAACAGTATGTCAGGCAGAGAAGTTCCAGACCCCTCACAGGGGAGTGGCAGAGGCCTAAATATGTATGGCGCAGGCAAAGCTCACAGCTGATTAAGGGGCTGTAGCAGCAGGAGTCACTTCGAGAGGCCTGAACTCGCAGTCTCAGCTAGCTGTCGTGTCATGACCAGCAACCCAGCGGTTCTTGAGTGGTTGACTCGATCTTCGACTTTGTCGCAAGTGACATCAGACACCCCCAGCCAAGAGTCTGTGTTTTCTTCAGAAACCACCCTTAGTTGGCATGGCCTGGGAGCAGGCCCTGCACCCTCACCTGTCCTCAACCTGCCTCTGTTTATTTCTGTTCCCAGAGCCACAGAAGTATTGTATGCGTTGGGCTCAGCTCCACTATACAGCAAGGACGAGGTACTAGAGGACAGTCAGCAGCTACTGCCCAGCCAAGATCTGGAGGAGATATTGGACGCTTTCTTCGCTAGGCGGGCAAGTAGTGATGAGGAGAGTGGTGCGGGAGTACTCACCTCTCTGCTCCTCCTCCATTTGTAATCACTCTTGGTTTAGCTCTGTATCCTGGCGCCAGTGCTGCACTATGTCTTGACGTCGCACAGTGTTAGCTCAGAGTTTACTCCTACATAAGAATATGTCCTGGAGTTATGTGCTGCCAGGACATAGTGCAGCACTGGAGCCACCACAGTATCTGCACCTCATACACTGATCACTCCCATTCTCCACAGTATCTACCCTCATACACTGAGCACTCCCACCCTCCACAGCATCATCCCCTCATGCACTGATAACCCCCTACACCCAGTATCAGCCCCTCATACACTAAGTACCCCACACACACAGTACCAGCTCCTCATGCACTGAGCACCCACACACACACACAGTATTTCCCCCTCATATACTGAGCACCACCATCCACTACAGTATCAGCCTCTCAATCACTGAACACCTACATCCTCCACAGTATCTCACCTCATACACTGAGCACCTCCACAATCACACATTATTTACCCTCATACACTGACCTCCCCCCCACAAACACACAAACAGTATTAGTCCCTCATGTACTGAGCAACCCTCATACAGAGAAACCAGCACATTTACATGAAGAACTCACTAATGCAGGTTTCGTTAATTTCTAACAATAATTTGCTTTCCCCTAACAGCAGCACAGATGGGGTTAACCAACCCCCGTGGACTGGTAGGACCAGCAGAATTTTTAATGACTCCAAGTAATAAAACAATAAAACACTTAAGTATCCCCTATAAGGGAGGGAATCACCCCCAGCCCACTGTGTTATAGCAAGAAGAAAACTAGCCTTACTATGGTGGGATATTTGTGTGTTGCTGTTAGGACTAAGGGAAAACTAATTATCGTTAGACATTAACGATTCCCTTACATCCTACCAGCAGCACAGATAGGGAGATAGCAAGATGAACTCCTAGGGAGGGCCCTCATGTCTGGCAGAATCTGCCCAAAGGCCAAGTATTCAGCTAATCTGGCATCCAGTCTATAATGGGAGATGAATGTTGATTCAGAGCTCCAGGAGGCAGACTTGCAAATCATGTCGAGAGGAAGAAGACTCCTCTAGGCAAAAGAAGTAGCTATGGCCCTGGTAGAATGGGCCTTCACAAACCCTGCAGGGTCTAGAGATTGGGAAACAAAAGATTCCCTAATAGCCTCCTTAATCCAACGACTGATGGATGGTTTAGATGCTTTACGGCCTTTAAACTTACCGGCAAACAGGATTAGAAGATTTTCTTCTTTCCAGAACTCCCTTGATCTATCCACATAGATCTGGAGGCATCTCGAGACGTCCAGAGAATGTCTAACAGGCTCCTCAGAGGAGGTAGAATGTGTCGAAAGAACCGGGAGGGATATCACCTAGTTGATATTCTGGAACAAAGGAACTTTAGGCCTAAAGTACGGGAGAAATCTTAGAAGGACCCGGTCTTGCAAAAAGATGGTACAGGGCTTGTGTGCTGAGAGAGCTTGAAGCTCAGAGACCCTCTTGGCCGAAGTCACTGCAAGGAGAAAAACAAGTTTCCAAGTGACAAACTTGAAATCCACCTCCTCCAAAGGCTCAAAGGGGAGAGATGCTAACCCCTTGAGAACTACTGATAAATCCCACTGAGGAATGGGTCTCAGTACCGTAGGCTTTAATCTCTCAGCTCCTTTAAGGAACCATTTGATGAGCGGGTCCTTAGAAAAAGACCTGTTGAGGCAAGCTGGGATTGCTGAAACTTGAACCCTAAAAGTAGATAGAGCAAGGCCCTTGTCAAGGCCGTCTTGCAGGAACAGAAGGATGGCGGAGAGGGGTGGATCTGCAGACGCCACCTCCTTTGAGGTACACATAGGATGAGAATATTCTCATAATTTGTGAGTAGGCTCTCTTGGTAGAGTCCGCTCTTTAATGAGACAGCATGGTCTGCTGAGGGAGGAGCCTCCAATATTGCCCTCGACTCATTTGGATGAGCTGGGTAAACCAGGATCTCTTTGGCCAAAACGGTATGATGGCTATCACGAGGCCTGATCCTGACGGATTTTCATCAATACCCTCAGAATCATGGAAAACGGAGGGAAGATGTAAGCCAGCCTGAACCGCCAGGAAATTTACATAGCATCTATCATCAAGGGGTTGTCTTACCTGTAAAGGGAGCAAAACCCCTCCACCTTGGCGTTGAACCTTGTTGCCATAAGATCCACCTCTGGCATCGCCCACTTAAGGACTATCTGCTTGAATATATCCGGATGTAAAGACCACTTCACTGTTGGAAGACCGTGGCTCAGCCGATCCGCTATCATATTGAGGGAGCCTCGAATGTGGATTGCAGATAAGTGGGAAAGATTTGACTCTGCCCAATCCAGAATTACCCTGATCTCTAATAAGAGGGGAAGTGATCTTGTGCGTCCCTGCTTGTTGATGTAAAGCACAGCAGTCATACTGTCTGACTAAACTTTCACCGCTTTGCCCCGGATTTGAGGGGCGAAGTGAAGGAGGGCTAGCCGGATAGCTCGAAGGAGATTGGTTGAGAGAAGCCACTCCTTAGGAGACCAGGCTCCGTGGGCTGGAGAATCGTTTAGGTGAGCGCCGCTGCCAACTTGGGAGGCATCTGTTGATTATGCAGGTTGGCTCGGTCATATACTTCCCATCTGAAAGATGGAACCACCATCTGAGGGAAAACAGAGTTCGCCAAGACAGGGAGCACAGGGAGTTTAGCCCGGCAGGGCTGCCATTCCATTTGGAGAGGACCTCCGACTGTGGCAGGCGAAGGTGCCAAAGAGCCCAAGAGACTGCTTCCGCAGAAGCTGACATGAGCCTCAACATCTTCATGAGGGTCCAAATTGGGACTCACTGAGGAACCGATAGGAATTCTGCAGTGTTCTGTGTTCAGGATCTTTATGGAGTCAACTGGAGAGACATCCCGATGGAGTTGATTATGAAGCCTAGATATCTTACTGATATCTCACGTTCGACTTCTGCCAGTTGATAATCCTACCCAGGCGGAACAGAAAGGAGATTGCTACATGAAGATGGTTGGTTAGGACTGCTAGAGAAGAGGCTTTTAAAAGCCAATCGTCCAGATAAGGAATGATGGTCAGTCCTTGAAGTCTTAAAGCCGCCACCACAGAAACCACCACCTTGGTTAAAGTGTGAGGGGCAGAAGAAATGCCAAAGGGAAGGGCAACAAACTGAAGGTGTCTGTTGACACCCGAAACCTGGACCGCAATTCTGAGTTATCTCCTGGAGCAGGATGAATCAGAATGTGCAGATATGCATCCTTGAGGTCCAGGGTTGCCATCACATCTCCAGGATTGAGAACGTGAACCACTGACCTGATGGCCTTCATACGAAACATCACCTTCCTTATATATCGATTGAAATACCTCAGATCGATAATCATCCGGAGATCTCCTGATGTCTTGGGAACCAGAAAAACTGGTGAGTAAATCCCTAAGCCCTGTTCCCCTGCCAAAACCTCCTCCAGAGTCCCCTTGCGTATGTAGTCCTGAATCTGGTTCAGGCGAGTCCAGAGGAACGTAGAGACCTCAGTAGCAGCAAAAGCTGTAGAAGAGGAAGCTGCGGCTGCCGTATAACCTCTCCTCAGAGTGCACTTGTTACGGTACCTGTACCGCTCTTTCCCTCCCCCCCCAATAACGAGACCAAGCTCCACCTTGAGGGTAAAACATGAACTGACTATACTTCAAGTACAGCCTCTTTTATTCACAACCCACAAACATAGTACTGCCCACAGGGTTTTGAAATACAACCAATCAGTATATTACAACACATACAATGTAAGTACAGCAACCAATTGTTCACGCCCCTAGGGGACCAGAAGGGAGACTGTGACACAGGACAGATACAACACATCCCCACAATGCATCATGGTTTCCTCAGCTCTGTCCTGGAGACAACCGAGAAGCAATCCAATTATCTCTCAGGACAAAGGGAAATCGCCATTACACATGTGGAGGACAGACATCACCATTTAAACGCACAATGGGACAATAGAGACACACCCAGCATATTCCTCCCCTCTGTCTATCCACTCAACTATCTCCCAAGCTGACAAGTTACACTTATAAATTGTTACAACTTTGTGATTTTACATTGTCCATACATATAACTTACATCAATTTAACCAGTATAACTTGGGGACAAACCTATCCAAAATTCACTTGAATAGGTTCAGGGGTTTAAAAGTTAGTATGGGCCATAATCCTGAGGCAAGAGGCTTTTAAACAGGCCTCTTCAAAACCCAGTGGCGAGGTTGGTTTCGCCACAGCGGATAAATTTTGTAAACTGGAATTCATTAAAACATAACCTTCACTTGGTCTTTTAAAATATGTTTCACACTGGGTGAGAGACGACAATAACAACAACTGATAACCTCCACTATATCACATAAATACCAGTGAATATGTGAAAAAATGGGTGGATCTCACCTCATCCGAGCAGGATCCACAGTCGCGGAGGGGGGTCCTGGCAGTTGGTGGTGCCTGTGACCGGTGTGACCAGGGTGCTGATGTCGTGATGGCAGTATGTCCACTCCTACTTTACCCTATTATGGATTTCCTGCCTTCCTAGGGGTAGGGGGCTGATCTTATCGCCTGCCTACCACACATGGAGCACCCGCCCCGACAGGGGCGACCCCACACCGAACCTTTCCCTCGGTATCGGTCTAGTGTACTATACAGCCCTATTACAATGCCCTACATTCCATGTTTCTGTCTTTCATTACAGACATCATCAGGGGACTTCACATGTATTCAAGGGCAATCAGGGTGGTTTTAGCCTCCAATCAACAGGATAGTGGGTGAATCTTATCCTCTCTGGAGCATGGGAAGTGTCCCATGTCAGTCCATGTCTCACCCCAAATAGCAATGATTGAATCATCTAGAACACTAGACCCATACCGAGGGAAAGGTCCAGTGTGGGGTTGCCCCTGTTGGGCGGGTGCTCCATGTGTGGTAGGCAGGCGATAAGATCAGCCCCCTACCCCTAGGAAGGCAGGAAAGCCATAATAGGGTAAAGTAGGAGTGGACATACTGCCATCACAACATCAGCACCCTGGTCACACCGGTCACAGGCACCACCAACTGCCAGGACCCCCCTCCGCGACTGTGGATCCTGCTCGGATGAGGTGAGATCCACCCATTTTTTTTCACGTATTCACTGGTATTTATGTGATATAGTGGAGGTTATCTGTTGTTGTTATTGTCATCTCTCACCCAGTGTGAAACATATTTTAAAAGACCAAGTAAAGGTTATGTTTTAATGAATTCCAGTTTACAAAATTTATCCGTTATATTTGGGTGTAAATAGATACCACCACATATGTACTCTAAGTGGCGGTATAATTTTGGTTTCGCCACAGCATTTCGCTCTCTTATCAAGGGGATCGTGCAGAACCAGAGTGCATTTGGACAATTTGGCAATAGCCATGTCCACCTTGGGAATGGAACCCCACGATTCCAACAAGGATCTAGCTATTGGGAACATGGTTCTAAATTTCTTGGTTAGAACTGGAACTTTCTCAGGTTTCTTCCACTCTGTATGCATGACAGAGAGGAGGGTCTCATCCGCTTTAAAGACACAAAGTGCCCAACTAGCGGGATCGGAGGGCTACCCCGGGTCAACATCATGGTCCCCCAACCTGATAGACTTAAGTAACTTTTGTGTGTTTTCTAGAGTAAACAAACACGAAGTAAGCTCCTCATCTGAGGAGGAAGAAACTAAGGAGACCACAAAAGGTCGCTCCCAAGGAGCAGAGGACTCCATAGGGATCTTACCAGGAAGCTTTTCAAGAAGGCTTACGACCCCCTTGATCGACCCATCCACATAGGTCTTCACCCATTGATACATGTCCTGCATCGTAGGTTCACTAGAAGGTTGGACCCTCGGAGGCAGCTGTCACACCTGGAGTAGGGACAGCTATCCTCCAAAAGAGTGCTACAATCGTAGCAGGATAAATGCTTCCTCTTGGAACTCGCCTTTCTGCCTTCTGAATCCCGCGGCATCACTGTGGGAACAAAAGACAAGTAAAACAATGTTAAGGAGAAAAGGTAAAAGGCAGACAGACGGAAGCTGAAAATGAGGATGAGAAGAATAAGGCACCGATAAGTGGAGAAACACTGACTTATAGGGACTCTGGGAGCTAGCTTGAGAAGCATGTGCAGCCAGAGACCAAACGGTGCACAATGCTTCCTTAAATAGGGGAGGGGTTGGACCCAGAAAGAAGCCCCCCGCCACAAGAGTGAAAAAAAAAACAGATTAACTAAATAAAAGTTTCCCCTAAACAGATAATCACTATAAATCCTCCAACAGGAGGAAAGAACGCAGAGTGTAACATAAAATCCTATGCGAACGCGAAGCCGCGTTGCAAGGAAGGCCCGGATCTGACGTCCGAGCACTCCAACATCACATCCAAAAGATGGCGGCGCCCAGCGGCCGCAAAAAAGCTGGACCAAGGATGCCGCCAAACCCACCGCAGCAAAGTGATGATAGGACATAAGGGAACCTCACATGTCAGCTCCCATCTTCTTCCATTTACTTCCTCATGAGCTCCACCATTCTCTCTTCCTCCTCACCACATTGCTCTGCAGAGGCTGCGCTACATCCGGACATCCTAGTGCAGCCCTGGAGAAGAGAACCAGCGGGTAAGCACTGCTAGCACTAAGAGCACCATACTCAACATTCCTGTACTAATGAGCGCTTCATGAGTATAAAGCACTCATTAGTAGTGATGAGTGAGCATGCTCGGCCGAATACTTGTTCGGCTCGAGTATAGCTATGCTCGGCACTTGGCAGTATTTGGCCGAGTACCACATGTGCTCGAGAGCCATGCCCGAGTCTCCTCCCGCAACGTTTTGCGGCTGCTAAGCAGCCAATAAACGTGCAGGTAAGTACTGCCATCACTGTAATGCCAGTAGCCATGTTGACTGCTGGCATTACAGTGACTGGCTGGCCGGAAGGCGCCATCGGGTGCTATATAGCACCCGATGACGTGGGTTTAGCTCATTGCGAGTCAGGGAGAGCTGCGCTTAGGAAGGGACAGATAGTGTAGGGAGTTTGTGATCGCAATTTATTCAATTTTAAAACATTTCAAAGACCCAAAAGTCCTTTTAAGGACTATTGTGTGTGGTAGCATCAATTTAATTGTGCAAAGTTGTACTCAATTTTTATTTTTTATACTTTTCAAAATAGCTATTATTTTGCCATATAGAAGGTGTCTGCAGTGCTTTGTGACATCTGTGCAGCAATACCTTCTGTGTGTCAATGACAGAGATAGGAAGAATATTAGTGAAAATGATATATATATTTTTTTCCTATAATCCACATTTTTGCTGTCAACGGTGTAATCCGTGAATGGAGTGATCTGCGCTTCAATACATTACGTGGTTATCATGCTCAGATATAGGGAAACAATTATAATTCAGAAAACACAATTTTGTTTCCCATAATCTATCCCCATTTTTGCTGTCAATGGTGCAATCCGTGAATTGTGTGATCTGCACATCAATACATTGTGTGGTTGACAGGACTAGCTATAGGGAAAAAAGTTAAAATACAGAAAAAAAAAATTCGCCCATAATCTATACACATTTTTTATGTCAACTGTGTAATCCGTGAATTGCATGATCTGCGCTTTGTGTGGTTGTCAGGCCCAGAAATAGTGAAAAATATGAATATAAATATAAACTGCATCAGAAAACAGTGTCTGTACCGCAGATTCCAATAATATGGGCCTAATCTAGTGTCCATATTCTGTGCGTTTCTGTGACATACTGTTCCGCATCCAAAAACTGTTTCTTTAGGGAAAATTCCAATAATCTGGGCTTAATCTAGTGTCCATATTCTGTGTGTTTCTGTGATATATACTGTCCTGCATCCAAAAAACTGTTTCTTTAGGGAAAATTACAAAAATCTGGGCCTCATCTAGCGTCCATATTCTGTGTGTTTCTGCGACAATTACTGTCCTGCATCCGAAAACTGAGTTTGTATTGCACATACCAAAAATCTGGGCTTAATATAGTGTCCATATTCTGTGTGTTTCTGTGACATATACTGTCCTGCATCTAAATACTGTTTCTTTAGGGCAAATTACAAAAATCTGGGCCTAATCTAGTGTCCATATTCTGTGTGTTTCTGTGACATACACTGTCCTGCATCAGAAAACTGTGTCTTTAGCGGACTGTAAAACAATCTGCACTACATCTAGTGACAAAACCATTAATATGAAGAAGGCCAGCACTAAGAAACAGGGAAGTGGGCATGATGCTGATGTTGCACGCAGAGGCTGTGGCCCTGTGCACAATGAAAACTGTGCCTGATGCCAGTGCACCAGAATTATTTTTTTTTTTAAATCCACCGTACCCAGCTTCATGTCCAACTTAGCTGGGCGGAGCAGGACAACACTGTCCAAGTTGGACCAGTGCAAACAGTTGGTCGGTTGGATTGCTGAAGATAATGCTTCCAATCAGTTAAGCAGTACCCTCTCTTCCACCAATTCCAGTCTCTGTAGCCACCACGGAGAGGCTTGTCAAAATGAGTGATCCCACACTCGGATATTCCGAGGATCTCTATCCAGCGCCCTCGCACCCAGAACACTTAAAGAGGGACCTGAGATATTGTGCCCTGATTCCCAACCTCTTGAACAGCAATCATTGTTCACGAGGTGGATGATAATGAGACACAGTTACCAATCACTAAGGTTGTGGTTACATGAAGTCAGGAGGATGAGCAGAGTGAGGAAGTGGAAGAGGAGGTGGTTGACGTTGAGGTCACTGACCCAACATGAGAAAGTGAAAAGCCGAGCGAGGACAGCAGTACAGAGGGGGAGGGATCCGCCACACCGCAACAGGCTGGAAGAGGTAGTGGAGTTGCAAAAGGGAGATTTCGGCCCACACCAAACAGGCCCGCAACCGTTACAACAATCACCCCCATGTGTAAATCAACCTTGCCAAGGGGTAGGTTGTCAGCAGTATGGCGATTTTTTGAGGAAAGTGCATATGACAAAAGAGTGGTAGTTTGAAACCTGTGCCATACCAAAATGAGCCGGGGAGTGAACACTAGCAACCTTACCACCATCAGCAGGATCCCCCACATGGCATCCAAGAACCCTAACAAGTGGGCAGAACGCCTGGGTCTACAATCTGGGTCTGTGGGTCACACCACTGCCTCCTCTTCCCTTGTGTTACACACTGCTGGCCAATCCCCTGACAAAGGTGCAGGCCTGGATGACCCTCGCCCTGCAACTGGACCTTCACATGAAGCATCAGCTACAACATCAACTGCCCTGTCCCAGCGCAGCATCCAAATGTCCATAACACAGTCATTTGAACGCAAGCACAAATACCCACCCACAGGCCATAGCACTAAATGCACAACTTTAAAAATTACTGGCCCTTGGAAATGTTGCTATTTAGGCTTGTGGACATTGAGGCCTTCCGCAGCCTGATGTCGGCGGCCGTCCCTCGGTATGCAGTCCCCAGCCGCTACTATTTTTCATGGTGTGCCGTGCCTGCCTTATACCAGTATGTGTCCCAGAATATCACCCGTGTCCTGACCAACGCAATTGCTGTAAAGGTCCACTTAACCACGGACACATGACAATTGCTGGTGGCCAGTGACGCTACTGTCACGACCATGGCCATGACCATGACTCCTCAACCGCATGCGGTTGCCTGTGGTTTGGTTTAGTGTTCAATCACAGGTGAGGGCCGCTGGTGTGTGGCCTCACTTGTGGTTGCCGCGGGCAACCTTTCGTATGTGTTGGTTTCAGCAGAGCAGCCTGAGCGTTGCTGGGCAGCTTGCTGCATGGCATGCAGTTGCACCTAACAACCTTTCTGTTAGGTGTGTGTGTATGTATGCACTGTTGTTTGTCTGTGTGCACTCTGTGTATTGTGTGGTGTGCACTGACACCTTTCCTGCACTGTGGTTGCCCGTGGCAACGTTTGGTGATGTGTACATGTGGTGGCAGTGTCCCGGCCTTTGAGCTGACTCCCAGGACACGGTTGCCACCCATGTTGTTGCCAGCGGCAACAGCCACAGTGTGTTCTAGTGTTGGACACTTTCTCTTTATTTTGGCGTTTCCCTTCCCTGGTGCTGGAAGGGTTAACTCCCTTCCCAGTGTGTGTGAGTCACTGGGTGTGTCTGACCGTTGGGTGTTGCCTCTTAGGCCTATAAAGCCTCTCACTTTGGCATGGCTCAGTAGGTTGCTTCAGTTATGCATTGCTGTAGCAGCCTCCTGTGATTCCATCTTCTTGTAAGGGCTACCCTTCCGGTCATAAGTTCTATTACCGTGATGTGTTGTTGATGTCCTATGTCTTTGCTTTTTAGTGCGGCTATGGATGTCCCGGTTCCTGAGTGTCGTATGTGTGTGCTGTTTCTCTTATGTTGTGTGGACAGCGTTTTCTGAGCACGGGTTCCAGTCAGCAAGGCTGAGACAGGTTTGTGTGGAACTGTTTGGTTCACCTGTCTTATCCATAGTCCTGTTTATGTTCCCCATCTTCATGCTGCTTGGCCAGTGAGACTCCTGCTCCTCCGTGCCTAGGAGGAGTGGGTTGTCTTACTATGTTCTCTAGTTCAGGGCTGACTTGAGGGCTTGTAGGGACTATAAGGTTCCAGCGTATGAGCCCTCCTACCACCAAGGTCGGCTCATACAGACAGGAGACAGGGTCAGCGTTAGGGACGCAATAGGAGGTGACCTGCTCCCTAATTCTGTGGTCCTGGCCGAGTAGCGACTGGACATCCTCCTTCACCGCACGGCTGAGGATTTCCCCCATCATCAGCCGTGACAGCTACATTTCCCTGACCACACACTGGGTGAATGTTGTGGAGGTCGAGAGTGAGTCGTACCCTGGGATGCCACAGGTGCTACCCACACCCAGGATTGCGGGCCCTACAACCATCAGGATCTCTGCCAGCAGCTATATTACTGGCTCCAACACCCACTTCTCTTCCTTTGCTGCCTCCTCCACCACTTCCACCTCTAGCAGCAGTCAGCCATCAGTCGCTAGCTGGAAGCAGTGTAGCACTGCTGTGGGTAAGCGTCAACAGGCCGTGCTGAAGTTGATCTGTTTAGGGGACAAACAGCAAACCGCTGCAGAGCTGTAGCACGGTATAAGGGACCAAACCGAGCTGTGGCTCTTGCCAATCAACCTACAACCAGGCATGGTTGTGTCTGACAATGGCTATAACTTAGTGGTGGCTTTGAAGCTAGGCAATCTGACACACATCCCATGCCTAGCCCATGACTTAAACTTAGTGGTTCATTGGTTTATATAAACCTACCCCAATTTGCCAGAGCTCCTAGAAAAGGTGCACCGCGTGTGTGCCCATTTCCACAAGTGGTCCACAGCTTCAGCCAGTCTGTCAACGCTGCAGCAGCACTTGCGGCTTCCAGCTCACCGACTGTTGTGCGACATGAGCACTCACTGTAACTCTATGTTCCACATGTTGGCCAGGCTTTGTGAGAAGCAGAGTGAATTTCTGGAATACCAGCTACAACATGGTCGTGGAGTGGGCATTGATGTCAGACATCTTTAAGGTTTTAAAAAACTTTGATTAATTCACACAGATGATTAGTGGCAATAACACTATTATCAGTGTAACCATGTTATTTGTACAGTGTTAATTTTAGGACATGGTCAGATATCATAGTCAAGTATCAAAATAATGCCAATGTGACACCTGACTCTCACATCTGAGTTTGACTTATGCTCTTCATAGGTCAGGGTCAAAGTGAGAATGAGTTATAGATATACTATGTATTTGTATGCTAAATCACACAACCAAAGTATATCTATTGCTGAGTTTATAGCTCTGTGCCTAAAGTGCTGTAAGATAACACATTACAGTGTTATTTGAGAGCATAGCTGATAGCTCAGTGGTAAAGCAATTGCCTTATACCCAGTGTATCTGTGTTCAAAACCCCTTTAAGCTGCTATTTATTTATTTTTTTACATTTTGTTAAGCCCTAGATAAGAGGTAAATTTAAATGATGTGTGACGCTGATATCTGACTTCCTTCACTTGTCAGGGTCACCATTTTTTTTAGGTTTACTGTGGTTTTGTATGCTACATCACATAGATGAACAAAAAATCCCAAACTCATGCAAGGAAAGCTGGAAGCTCAGTGGTAATGCTGTTACCCCATGTCCAGGCTCTCAGAGTTCAAAAGCCTTTAAAAAAAATGTTTACATTTTATTAAGCCCTAGATAAGAGTCAAATTTAAATTATGTTTGACACTGATGTGTGATGCTGATATCTGACTTCCTTCACTTTTCAGTGTCACAAACGATTTTAGGTTTATTGTGTTTTTTGGTATACTACATCTCATAGATCAAAAAATATGGGATTACACTTACCGGTAATCGTTTTTCCTTGAGCCTATGACAGCACCCATGGATAGCATCCATCCCTTTCCTCAGGACAGGAAACAGGAAGCACAGCCTCTTTAAAAGGGAAGTACAACCCCCATCATGCCAGTCCTATTCCAAGAACTAAGGAGACAAAAACAAGACTACACCACAACAAATCTACAACAGAACAAACGCTTATATCCGTGTGTATATAGATATACATACACATACAAATACACACGTATATCTCTCTTTTCATATATATTTTTTTATTTTTATTTTTTATAATATTTTGGGAGGGTACTAGGCGGGTGCTGTCATAGGCTCAAGGAAAAACGATTACCGGTAAGTGTAATCCCATATTTCCCCCCTCGCTTATGACAGCACCCATGGATATCTAGGCAAGATTATCTAGGGTGGGACAACTGCTTGGAGGACTTTACGCCCAAACCCTAAACCCTCCTGTGAAGGAAGCTGCAGTCTGTAGTGTTTAAAGAAGGTATGAGAAGAACTCCACGTAGCAGCTCTGCAAATTTGGTCAATAGAAGCAGAAGCTCTTTCTGCCCAGAATGTAGACACCGCTCTCGTTGAGTGTGCTCCAAACCCGGCAGGAGGAGGAACATGCAAGATAAATGGCTTGTTTAATATATCTGGCAATGGACTGTGAGGAAGCAGGGGAGCGCTTCTTCTGTCCCTGAAAGGAAACCACAAGCTTAGAGGACGACCTCCAGTCCTGAGTGGCAGGAAGGTATTGAATTAGACACCTTCTAACATCGAGGCAATGGAATTCCCTTTCCTTCTGATTCTTGGGCGAGGGACAGAAGGAAAGTAAAACTACATCCTGAGACCGGTGAAAAGATGATGAAACCTTTGGAAGGAAGGCAGGATCAGGAGATAAAATAACCCTATCTTCTAAAATATTAGGATACGGTCTCTCGATTGAGAAGGCCGATATCTCACTCACTCTTCTAGCTGAAGTAATGGCTAGCAAAAAAACTAATTTATAGGTTAAGATTTTTATTGGGATATCCTCAACGGGCTCAAAGGGATCCCCAGTTAAGGCAGACAAAACTAGATTTAAATCCCAGGGAGGAACTCTGGACTTTTGGATGGGAGCAAGTTTAGAAATTGCAATGACAAATCTTTTAATCCAGGGGTGGTCTGCTGACTTATACTCAAAGAGAGCACTTAAGGCAGAGATATGGACCTTTAAAGTACTAGGTCTAAGTTTTTTATTCCAGCCCTCCTGGAGGAAGCTAAGGAATAGAGGCAACTCCGGGGGTTCCAAGACATTAACTGGCTTATTTGCAAACCTAAGGAAGGCCCTCCAAACCCTCAAAAAGATCTTAGAAGTAACAGCCTTCCTACTGGACAAAAGGGTGTTTATCACCTCCCCAGAAAGACTCTTCATTTCTAGGATCTGCCTCTCAACAGCCAAGCTGTCAAGTGCAGGCTCTCTAACTGTGGATGAAGTATCGGCCCTTGCACTAGTAGCCAGGAAGACAGGAAGTACCCAGGGATCTGCTACTGACATCCTCCTTAGCCAGGAAAACCAGACCCTCCTGGGCCAAAAGGGGGCTATAGTAATTACTAGGGCCTTCTCCTCCCGAATTTTCTTCAGGACTCTCGGGAGTAGCTTTATAGGAGGGAAGGGGTACAGGAGGCCTACTCTCCATGATTGGGCCAATGCGTCCACCACCGTGGGCTGCTCTAATGGGGATAGGGAGAATAATCTTTTCACTTTTCTGTTTTCCCTTGTGGCAAAGAGATCTACCACCGGGAGACCCCAAAGAGCCACAATGTCGTTGAAGATCTGTTGATCCAGGGACCATTCCCCCTGCCAAACACAATGTCTGCTCAGAAAATCTGCCGTTACATTCTCCTTTCCCTTTAGGTGTACTGCCCTGATCGATGGAAGGAAACCTTCCGCTAGCTCAAAAATTTCTTTGGTGAGAGACATTAGGTCTGGAAATCTGGTCCCCCCCTGACAATTGATATGAGCTACTGCCGTCATGTTGTCTGAGTAGATCAAAATATTTCTGCCTTTTAAGAGGTGGAGACTCCTCTTCAAGGCCATGAGGATCGCTAGAAGTTCCTTGAAGTTGTGAGATTTGGGAACTATCTCCTGATTCCACTGTCCCTGTAGAAGTAGAGAATCTGTGTGAGCTCCCCAACCCCAAGGACTTGCATCTGCAGTCAGAGTAAGGGGATCCTTCCTTGACCAAGGGACTCCTTTTTGAAGGTTGGAAGGTACAGTCCACCATTATAGATCTTTTAACGTTTGAGTTGAAAGGGAAAAGAGAGAATCCAAGGATTGGGGATCTTTGTCCCAAACCCCCAGGATCTGCAACTGAAGTGACCTCGAGTGGAAGTGGGCCCATTCTACCCCCGGGATTGCGGCCGTCATTAGGCCTAGAACTGACATAGCTTCTCTTAGAGAGATGGAGTGGCGAGCTACAATGTCTTGAACCCTGGAGACTAGCAGAGATATTTTGTGTGCTGGAAGAAGACACATTTGTTTCTGGGAGTCCAGGAGTAGCCCCAGAAAGGTGCATATCTAGCTTGGCACAAGATTGGATTTTTGAAGATTTAATTCCCAACTTCACCAGCACCTCCCTAAACCTGGAAATCCGATCGATTAACTGGTCTGGTTCCCGAGAGAGGAGGAAATCATCTAGATAGGGAATGACAATCAGATCCCTCTCCCTCAGATGAGCCATCATCTCTGCTACAATCTTTGTGAAAAGCCTGGGTGCCTGAGACAACCCAAACGGCAGGGCCCGAAACTGTACATGTCTGTCCGGGAACTGAACTGCAACTCTTAGGTACCTCTGGTGACTGGGATGGATTGGAACATGGTAATAAGTGTCCCTGAGATCCAGGGTCGCCATGTAGCAGCCTGGGAATACATTTGGAATTATGGAACTGATAGTCTCCATACAAAATCTCTCGTACACCAGGTATTTCTTTAGAAGGAAAAGCGTTGAATAATAGCCCGTCTCCCTCTCTTGAGCTGGAACCTCCTGCAGGACCATTTTCTTCAGCAAATCCGAAATCTCCAGACTTAATGCCTCTAGCTTCTCTGGGCTGGAGCGATAGTCCGTCAAAACGAACCTTTCTGGAGGAGTTCTTAGGAAGTTCAGGCAATAGCCCTCTGAAATGATTGAAAGAATCCAGGGGCTGTTCGAGATCTTCCGCCATTTGCTCTGCGAAGAGAGAGAGACGACCTCCAACCGGGGATCTGGCGTCATTGCTAAAGGCTTTTTAGAGGCCTCTCCACCTGAAAAAAGAAATCCCTGAGCGGCGGCTCTTGCTGACAGCTTCAGGGAATCTACTGAGGCATCAGCTAGAAAATGGCACTATAAAGAGTTGGAAATGAGGCAAGCAACTGTTCTACAGGTGCTCCCTTCTTTATTTGCTTTTCCATTTCTTTCATCCAGACTTTTAAATATCTGGCCACAGAAGTGGCGGCTATAGCGGGCCTGAACGAGCCAGCCGTCGCTTCCCAGTTCTTCTTTAAATAGACCTCGGCTCTTTTGTCCATTGGATCTTTAAGAGTTCCTGAGTCCTCAAACGGTAGGGCTGCTTTTTTAGAGATCTTCGCTACCGGAGCATCTAGTTTCGGAGCTCTATCCCAATCAGCTGAAGCCTTATCTTTGAAGGGATACTTCTGCTTTAAGGCAGAAGGCACGAAAAACTTTCTATCCGGCCTACTCCATTCATTCTTAATCACAGAAGTTATGTTCTCATGCACGTCAAAACACTTCAACCTCCTAGGACCTAGGCCCTCAAACATAGAATCCCTCATAGACTGGGGTTCTGACTGATCATCGAGTCCCATAGTTGCCCTGACGATCCCGACTAGGGAATTAATGTTCTCTGGAAGGAACAAAGGTCTCCCTGCCAATTGCTCATCCTGGGAGTGATCCGAGGACGGTAGTTCTCCCTCCTCCTCTAATCCCGATAACAACTCCTGATCACTTGAAGCGGGAATAGAGACAGCAGCAGAAGTGCTAGGGCGATCTTAAAGCAGATTACTCAAGGACTCCTTCAAGGATTCTTTGACCTCATAATTGATAATCTGTTTTAGGCTTGATAAGAGAGAAGGGGCCTCATCCTCCAATAATTTGCCCACGCCGGTCTGGCAGGCAGGTTTACCCCAACCGGACGGTAGCTTTCTTTTACAAATAGCACAGCCCCGCTCCTTGGACCTTGACACCCTTCTCTCTTTGGAAGTCTAGACACAAAGAATGAAAAAGGATCCCATCAGGATAATGTAATAAATGAAAAAGGCATGGCATTCACCCCTCTTACCCCCACCGGTACCAAGGATTCGTTGGTGGTTTCAGTGGGTTCTGCGAGCTGTGTGGGCTCCATTTTCTGCCACAGGCTTTCATCTATGGAGCAGTGACAGCTGGCTGGATTTGAACTTGCCTGGCGCGTACCGGCACCCTCCCCTTCCGGCCCAAGGCCACGCCCCCTCCCACTGCTGAATCCAGGGCCCAGGACCCGGCGCCAACTAATGACGTCAGCGCCGGCCTGACTACCCGGAAGTGACGGCGTCGCGCACCCGCGCAAACGCCAGACAGCAGCCGAACATACGGCACGGCCGCAGAGGTTCGCTGTGCAGGGGACACCAAGGCAGCCCCGATGGGGAGTGACCGGAACGAGGGGGAGTCCAGGAATCCAGGCTTCAGCTGCGGCTTCCAAGGAAGGCTTACGCCGCTCGGGTAGGCCCTCCTCCCACGGGTAAAAACCAAGGGGCTCCCGCAGCTCCATCTCTTCATGCTGTGCATTCCACCCTGTCCCTTAGGACAGGAAACAGAACTGGCATGATGGGGGTTGTACTTCCCTTTCAAAGAGGCTGTGCTTCCTGTTTCCTGTCCTAAGGAAAGGGGTGGATGCTATCCATGGGTCATAGGCGAGGGGGGAAAAAAAAAATCACCACCTTTGGTGTTTAAAGCTATAGCTCAGTGATAAGATACTTGCTGTTCATTGGTTCAAAACCCCTTTCAGGCTTTTAATAAGATTTATATTTTATATTTTATTGAGCTCTAGATCATAGACAAATTCAAGTGGTGTCTGATGTAAGTAGTCCTTTTTTATTTTATTAAGAGTACATGGGCAGCACTATAGTAAAACTGGCACTAATTTACTGTATCTTCCTCTATTTCCAGGTGACTGAGGTTTTATTTGTTTTTGTTGTCTTGAAATAGTCACTGTACAATATAATAATGTATTATTATTTCTTAGAAAGGAGTCTAATTATTAGATCTGTAAATCACTTGATTGCAAATATTTGTCGGCATTACGGAAGAGCGAACCCGAACTGTATAGTTCGGGTTCGTACCAAATTTTGGGGTGTTCGTGACACGGACCCGAACCCGAACATTTATGTAAAAGTCCGGGTTCGGTGTTCGACGCTTTCTTGGCGCTTTTTGAAAGGCTGCAAAGCAGCCAATCAACAAGCGTCATACTACTTGCCCCAAGAGGCCATAACAGCCATGCCTACTATTGGCATGGCTGTGATTGGTCAGTGCAGCATGTGACCCAGCCTCTATTTAAGCTGGAGTCACGTAGCGCCGCACGTCACTCTGCTCTGATCAGTGTAGGGAGAGGATTCAGCTGCTGCTGTTAGGGCGAGATTAGGCAGGTATTTACTCATCAAAAACACTTAATGAAGTGATCGATCTACAGCTGTGTATCATTCAACTTCTGCTAGTTAATTGCTCATTGTTTTTAGGCAGCCCAGACCATTTTTCTGTTACTTTTTTCTGGGGCGATCGGCGGCCATTATGTGTCTTGTGGTGCGCCAGCACAAGCTGCCACCAAGTCCATTTAACCATCAATAGGGTGTTTTTTTGTTTTGCTATATCCTACATCAGGGGCTTGGCTGTGCTTGCTATTTTATTGAGGGGTGAAATACAATTGCCAAAATGGCAGTACCCTAAATCTGGTGTTGCATATGTGGCTAGCCAATTGTAATACTGTCTGCTGTCTGGCAAAGGATATATTTTGTTCTGGGTTGAATTTCAATTCCCAAAATAGCAATTCCCTAAATCAGCGGTTTCTGCTGTAGCAGGCCAAGTTAAAATCTATCCATAAAAGGGAATATTACATTGAAGGTGCTGATAGGGTCACCCTCAACAACTTCACACGCTACCGTGCATTTCCAAGTCTAATTCTGTCCGTAAATGGATACCTGTCATCCAGAGCCTAAATGCTAGGCCTACAATTTATATTCAGCTAAATCTGTCGTCACTGCTGTGCCTGTATTAGTGTAATACAGTACCTAAATAGATAGCCAGATAGTGTTAGGTGCCTGTAAAAAAAAAGGCCTGCATTTGAATTCAATACATTGGGCCAAATCATTTTTTTCTTATTGTGGTGAACGATAACAATGAGGAAAACATCTAGTAAGGGACGCGGACATGGTTGTTGTGGTGTTAGTGGACCCTCTGGTGCTGGGAGAGAACGTGGCCGTTCTGCCACAGCCACACGTCCTAGTGAACCAACTACTTGAGGTCCCAGTAGCCGCCAGAATTTACAGCGATATTTGGTGGGGCCCAATGCCGTTCTAAGGATGGTAAGGCCTGAGCAGGTGCAGGCATCAGACAATTGGGCGGCCGACAGTGGATCCAGCACGTTCACATTATCTCCCACCCAGTCTTCTGCAGAAAGCGCACAGATGGCGCCTGAAAACCAAGCCCATCAGTCTGTCACATTACCCCCATGCATTTCAGGGAAACTGTCTGAGCCTCAAGTTATGCAGAAGTCTTTTATGCTGTTTGAAGACTCTGCTGGCAGGGTTTCCCAAGGGCATCCACCTAGCCCTTCCCCAGCGGTGGAAGACATAAAATGCACTGACGCACAACCACTTATGTTTCCTGATGATGAGGACATGGGAATACCACCTCAGCACGTCTCTGATGATGACGAAACACAGTTGCCAACTGTTGCGTCTTTCTGCAATGTGCAGACTGAACAGGAGGTCAGGGAGGAAGACTGGGTGGAGGACGATGCAGGGGACAATGAGGTCCTAGACCCCACATGGAATGAAGGTCGTGCCACTGACTTTTAGAGTTCAGAGGAAGAGGCAGTGGTGAGACCGAGCCAACAGCGTAGCAAAGGAGGGAACAGGGGGCAAAAGCATAACACCCACCGCCAAAAGAGTTTGCCTGCTACTGGCCACCGCCACCTGGGACCGAGCACCCCAAAGGCAGCTTCAAGGAGTTCCCTGGCGTGGCAGTTCTTCA
This sequence comes from Bufo gargarizans, assembly GCF_014858855.1. Lineage (NCBI taxonomy): Eukaryota > Metazoa > Chordata > Amphibia > Anura > Bufonidae > Bufo > Bufo gargarizans. The sequence goes on from NC_058081.1 coordinate 401,664,737, forward strand.
AACAATGTGCTGACAACAAGACCCGAGTGGTTTGCCCGCTGTGCCATTAGAGCCTGAAACAAGGCATTAACGTTCTGAAACTTAGCACAACCTGCATGACCAGGCATCTGCATGCAAAGCATAAACTGCAGTGGAGTAAGCACCTTAAAAACAAGGAACTCACTCAGGCTCCCCCTGCTACCTCTTCTGCTGCTGTCGCCTCGGGAGGAACGTTGGCACCTGCCGCCCAGCAAACAGAGGATTTACCACCAACTCCACTACCTCCGTCACAAAGCATCTCCACCATGTCACACGGAAGGGTTCAGCTCTCCATCTCACAAACATTTGAGAGAAAGCGTAAATTCCCACCTAGCCACCCTCGATCCCTGGCCCTGAATGCCAGCATTTCTAAACTACTGGCCTATGAAATGCTGTCATTCAGGTTGGTGGACACAGACAGCTTCAAACAGCTCATGTCGCTTGCTGTCCCACAGTATGTTGTTCCCAGCCGCCACTACTTCTCCAAGAGAGCCGTGCCTTCCCTGCACAACCAAGTATCCGACCAGTAAGCACGGCCAGGGACGCTATATCTCCCTAACTGCACACTGGGTAAATGTAGTAGCGGGTGGGCCCCAGGAGAACAGCTGTTTGGCGCACGTCCTTCCGCCACCAAGGATCGCAGGGCAACATTCTTTGCCTCCTACTCGGCTTCCTCCTCCTCTTCTTCCACCTGCTCATCCAGTCAGCCACACACCTTCACCACCAACTTCAGCACAGCCCGGGCTAAACATCAGCAGGCCATTCTGAAACTCATATGTTTGGGCGACAGGCCCCACACATCGCAGGAGTTGTGGCGGGGTATTGAACAACAGACCAACGAGTGGTTGCTGCCGGTGAGCCTCAAGCCCGGCCTGGTGGTGTGTGATAATGGGTGAAATCTCATCGCAGCTCAGGGACTAGCCGGTTTGACGCACATCCCTTGCCTGGCGCATGTGCTGAATTTGGTGGTGCAGAAGTTCATTCACAACTACCCCGACATGTCAGAGCTGATGCATAAAGTGCGGGCCGTCTGTGCACGCTTCCAGCGTTCAGATCCTGCCGCTGCTCGCCTGTCTGCTAACTTCGGCCTTCCCGCTCACCGCCTCATATGCGACGTGCCCACCAGGTGGAACTCCACCTTGTACATGCTGGACAGACTGTGCGAGCAGCAGCAGGCCATAGTGGAGTTTCAGCTGCAGCACGCACGGGTCAGTCGCACTGCAGAACAGCACCACTTCACCACCAATGACTGGGCCTCCATGCGAGACCTATGTGCCCTGTTGCGCTGTTTCGAGTACTCCACCAACATGGCCAGTGGCGATGGCGCCGTTGTCAGCGTTACAATACCACTTCTATGTCTCCTTGAGAAAACACTTAGGGTGATGATGGAAGAGGTGGTGGCCCAGGAGGAGGAGGAGGAAGAGGGGTCATTTTTAGCACTTTCAGGCCAGTCTCTTCGAAGTGACTCAGAGGGAGGTTTTTTTGCAACAGCAGAGGCCAGGTAAAATGTGGCCAGCCAGGGCCCACTACTGGAGGACGAGGAGGAGGTGGAGGAGGATGAGGATGAAGCATGTTCACAGCGGGGTGACACCCAACGCAGCTCGGGCCCATCACTGGTGCGTGGCTGTGGGGAAACAGAGTACGATGACGATACGCCTCCCACAGAGGACAGCTTGTCCTTACCTCTGGGCAGCCTGACACACATGAGTGACTACATGCTGCAGTGCCTACACAACAGCAGAGTTGCCCACATTTTAACGTGTGAGGACTACTGGGTTGCCACCCTGCTGGATCCCTGGTACAAATACAATTTGCCCACCTTACTTCCTGCACTGGAGTGTGATAGGAAGATGCCCGAGTACAAGTGCACATTGGTAGACGTGCTACTGAGAGCATTCCCAAATGTCACAGGGGAACAAGTGGAAGCCCAAGGTAAAGACAGAGAAGAAGCAAGAGGTCACCAACGCAGCTGTGTCACGACCAGCTCCTCTGAGGGCAGAGATGTGGAAAAGTTTTGTCACCACGCCACAGCTAACTGCACCACCACCTGATACGGAACGTTTTAGCAGGAGGCAACATTTCACTAACATGGTGGAACAGTACGTGTGCACACCCCTCCACGTACTGACCGATGGTTCGGCCCCATTCAACTTCTGGGTCTCCAAATTGTCCACGTGGCCAGATCTAGCCTTTTATGCCTTGGAGGTGCTGGCCTGTCCGGCTGCCAGCGTTTTGTCTGAATGTTTATTTAGCACGGCATGGGGTGTCATTACAGACAAATGCAGCCGCCTGTCTACAGCTAATGTGGACAAGCTGACGTTCATAAAAATGAACCAGGCATGGATCCCACAGGACCTGTCCATCCCTTGTGCAGATTAGACATTTATACTTACCTCCCCTCAACCATATATTCTAGTACTTCAGGGCACTTCCTCATTCAATCCTCTTTTTTTTATTTTACCATTATATTGCGGGGCAACCCAAAGTTTAATGAACCTCTGCTCTGTCTGGGTGCCGGGGCCTAAAAATATCTGACAGTGGCCTGTTCCAGTGTTGGGTGACATGAAACCTGATTCTCTGCTATGGGAACTCTTTTTTATTAGAAAAATACAAAACTTTACAAACGCAAAAAACAAACAGAACAGCTTCTCAGCTGGCCCAGCCTCACTCATACTCACATTCATACCAATACCCTATAAAAACTATATATAAACTATATACAAAAGATAAAAAAGAAATGAAACTTACTTAGCCGGTTCAGCTGTAAAACCCAAAAGAAAAACTTGACTACTCATCAATAAAACGAAAACGCAAATAAGACTACTATATAAAACAATAACAACAATAATAATAATAATAATAATACAATAATAATAATACAAACAAAAATATATATATATATATTTTATATGTATATATTGCCTTTTTACTAATATAACACATAAAGCAAAACAAAAACTTTTTACCTCCCTAATCTAGCCCTAACCCCACTACCTACTCCATCACCCAAGGCTGACCTCCGCCTCACGTCTCTCTCGTGTCCTTACCCTTTGATAGAAGGATCAGAGCTGACCTCCTCATTGACCAAGGCAGAGTGCCCGAGGATAAGCATTCATTGAATACCTCAGTCAAGAGGGGACATAAAGAGTCCTTAAAGGCCTTATAAAACTTGGATGTTAAGCCATCCGGGCCTGGCGACTTCTTAAGAGCTAACCCTTTCACCGCCAGGATAACTTCCTCCTTCCTGATCTCTTCTACCAAACTGTCAAAAGAGAGGTGAGCTCCTGACTCAAGGGTGACCCCAGCCAGGAAAGCCGACATCCTGTCCCGATCCAGATCTCTCCTCCCCAAGAGGCACGAGTAATAGGATCTAACGACTTCCAGGATCCCTGATCTGGACCTGCTCAGATATCCCGTACTATCGACCAGTCCTGTTATTAACTTACTTTTCACTGACATCTTACAATTTCTGTAGGGGTCGGGCGAGCGGTACCTCCCGAAGTCCCTCTCAAAAACTAAAGATGTGTGCCTATCATACTGGCACCTCTTGAGCAAAGATTTCACCCTGGAGATATCCTCGTGGCTACCACCAGTCGAGACCAGATGCTCGAGTTTCCTCCTCAGACCCTGATACAGGCGGTACCTGTCCAGGGACCTGAGGCTCGAGAGCCGGCGGAAGAACTTTGCAGCCCGATCTTTGAATATCTCCCACCACTCTGACTTAGTATCACAGAGATCCAGTAAAGGTACCTGACTCTGAAGGAAGTCCTCAAAGGATTGTCTCACCTCTGCTTCCTCCAAGACACCCGAATTCAGCTTCCAATAACCTCTTCCCATTTGGGGGGATTCTGAAATATTCAGAAAGAACATAATCAAACAGTGATCGGAGAATTCCACCTCCACAACCCTTAAGGGCGAAAAGGTAGCCTCCTCTTTCAAATAAAACCTATCTATTCTAGACCTGATCTGACTACCTCTATAGAAAGTGAAACCCCCGTGGCCTGGGGTATGCCTAATGTGGACATCCTCCAGACGAGCCTCACTAGCTACTCTATTCAGAAAAATACTATCATAAGTCAGCCGGTTTCTGGTGCTTCCCCTGTCTTGGGGCCTTGTGACAGTATTAAAGTCCCCACCAAAAACCACCTGCCGGCTTGTAAAAAGGAAAGGCTTAATCCTCATAAAGAGACATTTCCTGTACCATCTGGACTGGGGCCCGTAGATATTAATCAGGTGCAGTTCCTGTCCCTTCATGAGGACATCCAAGATCAAACACCTCCCCATTTCTAATTCAATTACTCGTTGGCATTCTACCAGTGCGGTAAAAAGGACCGCCACTCCGCTATACGGCTCAGCCGCAAGAGACCAGTAGGAGGGCCCTGGTCTCCACTCCCTCTTGGCTTAATAAATCGCTGCCAAATCTGGCAGCCTGGTCTCTGGCAAAAACAAAATGTCAGCTTCAACGCGGATGAGAAAATCGAAGGCTGTGAAACGAGCCGCATCCGACTTAATGCTGGCGACATTAATGGTCGCCAGAGTCAGCAGAGCGGGTACCGCCATAAAGAGTAATTAAATTAGACGGCCTTCTTCCCATCCTTCTCCCCCCTCCCGGGGCTGCCTTCTAGAGCAGCACGACCTCTCTTGAGGGAGATAGTGGTATCCATCTCTGCCACCACCACCTCCCTCTGCGCACCACTCTTGGCTTTCTCAGTCTCAGGGCCCGGTTTTGCCACCCCTCCTGAGGACCTTGCATCCCCTCTAGAGGGGGGCGCGGGGCCCCCTGAAGGCTCTCCCTCATTCGCCCCGGCCCCTCACCTTCAACCCCCTCCTCAGCAGGGGAGGCAGAGGTCTCATCCAAGATGAGGTACCGGTTGGAGAGCTCCAGAGGGGAGCCGGTTACACCTTCCCTGGCAACGTTGGTCGGGCTAGATCTTTTTTTAGTACTCCATTTCCGTCTACTTTGGGACTCTGCCCCACTACCCTCTGCAGTACTTTCGTAGTGTGAGGACAGAGTCTCTTCGGCCCGATCCAGTCTCTCAATCTCCTCCTCCAGCTTGCTGCCCCCTAGGGTCTTGGATTCAGGAGGGGCAGTCATTTGGGAAGGAGCGGGCATCACCCCAGGACAGGGTTCCTCCCCCTCCCTCTCTGCCTAACGCCTCTCTCTCCGCCTCTGACGGGACGGGTTGTTCCGGTTCCTCACTGACCCCTTAACTCCACTGCCTTTGCCAGTACCTGCCTCAGCCAAAGGGACCTCCCGGCCCGCTGCTGCATGAGCTCGGGCCGCATTGGCCTCAGAGAAAGGACAGCGACTGAAGGGGTACCCGAGCTCCCCACACAGGTTGCATCTAATCTCCTCACAAGATGCAGCAAGATGACACAACGCGCACTTCTGCCCTTGGCAGCTGGCGCTGAAGTGTGTGAGGCTGCTGCACTTGTGACAGAGCTTAGGCTGCCCCCTGTAGAAAACCAAGATCCTGTCTCGGCTGATAAAGGCAGATGATGGAATGTGGGAAACTGTACTACCCAGACGCTTAAGCTTGATATTAAACGTCCAGGCACCCGACCAAATGCCAAACTCGTCCAGGTTTTTAGCTGGTATTTCCTGGACCTCTCCGTACCTTCCCAGCCAGGTCATGATATCAATACAAGAGAGCGTCTCGTTACGGGTCAGAACGGTCACTCTCTTGACCTCACTCTGGCGGGTTATCGCTTTTGCAACGAAACCACGTCAGTCCGGCATGTTCTTCACCAGCTCATATCCGGACCAGAAGAGCTCAAGCCCCTCCGGCCGGACAAAGCTGATGTCAAACTCCTTGGAGCCAAAAGGATAGATCAAGACAAAGATGTCGGTTGCCTTGAAACCCTCTTTCTAGTAGGGCAAGCTTCATCGCTACTCCACTTGAGACAGACCACATTCCGTCTGGCTCCAGGGCCGGTTGTGGGTGAAGACCAGGTGGTCTCGCCCCCGTTCTGTTCTCGGAAGGTCCGAACGCCATGTCTGTTGAACCAGAATGAACATTCCACCTTCTTCCCCTCTACGGCCTCAAGCAGTCGCCGCTGCAAGTCACCATTACCAGACCCTGAGAGCGAGGAAGCCAAGGAAGCCAGTCCCTCCCCCCTACAGCCGCAGCCACACTGGCATAACTTCTGCCAGGCGCCCCGGACGCAGGAGGGGCAGCAGAACCGGCTCCCCCCCCCCCCACCAGTCACAAATGTCGCTCCGGATCCACCCGAGGGGGCTACACAGGGGGGCCCGCCACTTTTCCAGCAGCAGGACTAACCCCTGCATCCACCCCCCCAACAGGACCCGGAACAATCCCTGAACTTTCACCTGCCCTCAAATACACAGCTGGGGCAATGATATTACCATTTTTATTTTCATGCACATCCGCCTCCGTGGTCCCTACCATCACATCCTCGGCTTCATAGGTGTTTTCATGGTGGACCGCGACCTCTGCCACTATCCTCCCCATCCCCCCCTCTTCTGAGGAGGACAGAGAGGACGCGGCAGCGTCCACTGCCCTGTACACCCTGTGTACAGTCTTTGCAACTTTTTTTGCTTTATTTGCCTTAATGTCCTCACTTGGCTCTAGCAGATGCCCTGTGGCACTACTGCTCCCAGCCATGCCAGCCCTGCACAAAGTAGCAGCCACGGCTGCAGGAGCCCCGCCCCTCCCCGCCCATGTACATGCCCCCAGGCTCTCCCAGGGGCATGCCTGCAGACTCCCCCACCGCCCAAGCCCCGCTCCCCCCCGCCACCGGCAAAATGACAGCAGCAGGGGAAGGAGCAAAGAGCGCATGAGCAGCAGAAGAGGCAGGGGCAGAGAAGAAAGCCGCAGGACCCCCAGCACCCGCCACCCCGCACATGGTGACGGACGCATGAACCCCGCCCCCCCGCCCACAGACACGCCTCCAGGTACATCCAGAGGCGCGACCGCAGATGTCCCCCCCACCCTGGCCCCGCCCCCCTCCACTGCCGATGCACTAACACAGGCGGAGGGGGCGGCGGGAGACACAGGTGCACGGGGTCCAACGGGGGCAGAGGAAGCAAGGACCACACCACCATCCAAGGCAGGAGGGGTGGCGACAAAATCGTCACACCACCGCACCCCCACCAAACACTTATCCAGCATTCCGGTGGAGGCAGCGGCGGTGGGCGGGGCCACACCCAATGCAGCCACACACCCCCCTCTCGCTTTTGGCACCAGCTTGTGCGGCTTTTCAGCCGCTCCCACCTTGCCGCCCCTGCTACTGCAAACAGGGTCGGCGTCCGACGCCATCTTTTTCACATAGATTTAATTACTTTTAACTACATTCTCTATATTCTCCCCACTCCCACGCTCTGGTTCCACTGTAGAAACCAGGCTAGGGGGGATAGTGGGGTTAGCCCCTTGAGACGACTTTGCAGCCGGTCCAGAGGGCAATGGATAAGACACATACACATAGTTCACTTCTTTCTTTGCCTCTTTTTGTTTTTGTTTCTGTCTCTTTTTTTTTCCGCAGGTTCATCCTCCAGTAATTCCTCTCCAAAAACAAATCCGTCAACATGAACCCGGGGGGACTCTAGGTAACGTATTTGCTCCATTAACTGTCCCCCTACCCCACTGCTCTCGTTGACTTCTTCCTCATCTGAGCTAGTGGGGGGAGACGGACCTGCTCGGGCGGGATCCCAGAATCCGCCAGCCCTGCAGGCTGTCCCCCCAGGCTCTCTATGGTATCCTCCTTATCTGAGGGAACTTTTTTCAAGTTCATTTCTGCAAATGTCTTTTCATTCCTCAGTTTTTCTTCAAAAGGGCCACTATTTTTCAATATGTCGGCCCTCCTATCCTCCATCTCCCTTATCTCGACCTTCAGGGTCCTGATTTTTGCCGCTATTTCAGGCCTTTTTGCCTTAGAGGCTTTGTCAGCTTTTTGTCTCTCACTTTTAATATCACTCTGCAGTTTTTTTAAGGTCTTACCAACCTCTTCATACTCCCGGAGGTGGGCTGCGATGCGGGAACTGTACTGGACCACCGACTCCCTGGGCCTCATAGTACCCCAGTCGGCCTCCACCAAACCCGACCCACCTCCAGGAGCACCCTGCATACCTTCAGGAGGGTTATCGTCCACCCTCCTGGACTTGCCGGCGATGTTCACGGCTTCACCCCTGGGGGCCGCAGGTGACACTTCCACAAGACCCCTGCTTGATCTTCTGACCCCCGGAGCGGAAGATGGAGCAGAGGCCGGTAGTTCACCTCCCCTACTCCCCGCCGGCCTACCCCAGGAAGCAGGATCCTGGGCCTTGCCTGAGCGCATAGCCCAGGCCCTTACCAGCTCCCTAGGGAGAGGCAGGGCCTGGGCTGGAAAATCTCCCGACAAGCCTGGTCCCTCCCAGGGAATTAAGGTGTTGAAAAATCTCCCTGGGGCCTTAACGAGGTGGAAGTTCTCAGTAGCTGCTGCACACACACCTTTGCACTTCAGCTGCAGGAAACAGACACGCCCATGCCTGAATCTCTGCTATGGGACCTCTCTCCTCTGTCTGGGTGCCGGGGCCTAAAAATATCTGACAATGGCCTGTTCCAGTGGTGGGTGACATAAAGCCTGATTCTCTGCTATGGGAACTCTTTTTTATTAGAAAAATACAAAACTTAACAGACAAAAAAAAACTAAACAGAACAGCTTCTCAGCTGGCCCAGCCTCACTCATACTCACATTCATACCAATACCCTATAAAAACTATATACAAACTATATACAAATGCTAAAAAAGAAATTAAACTTACTTAGCCGGTTCAACTGTAATACCCCAAAAAAAAAAACTTGACTACTCGTCAATAAAACAAAAACGCAAATAAGACTAATAAATCAATAATAACAATAATAATAATAATAATACAAAACAAACACATTTTTTTTTTCCCCATCACCAATTTATTTTTTATTTTTTTATATTACCTTTTTATTAATATAACACATAAAGCAAAACAAACCTCACCTCGCTAATCTAGCCCTAACCCCCACTACCTACTCCATCACCCTTCACCCAAGGCTAACCTCCGCCTCACGTCTCTCTCGTGTCCGCATAGTCCGAGGCCAGCCCTACCTCCACCACCCACATCTAGCCCCTCGCCCCATGTCCACCCATGTCCGCATAGTCCAGGGCTAGATGCAGGCCTCCCACTTCAATACACACATAAAACACTTAAAAGCACAAATAAAAGACCCCTTCCCTCACCCACCCAACCTAACTAGCCCCAACTCATTCTATCCTAATAAACAACATAAACAACATAACTATTTAACACACACTGCAAAATATTTTAATATACAGAACTACCCGAAGGCCCAAGCTCGGTCTCTGTAAGCCTTTCTTCAAAGCTCAACATCCCACAAAACAAAAATCTACGGTGAAAGCATCAGCCCACCACCAGGAAACTTATGACTAGGCTAGGGTACGCTAAAAGCAAAGCCTCTCCAGAGGAGAGAGGCCCTACTGGTACCCAGTTTCTCATACTCCAAAGAACGCACCTTCACCAGGTCACCCAGAATGTTCCTACATACCACGTCCACTGGGAGGACTTTCTGCTGCGTTGAAACTAAGCACCGCGCATTCCACGTGTAGAACCTAACCACTATACTGACTAAAAAACATGTGCACAGGTCCCTTCTACCAATGTCTCTGGAGCACTCCATAAGCCCACTCCGCGTAGGAGAGGCTGGCTAGCCTAGGCCAGCCAATGGAAGCTCCCACCCTATGGTAAACCTCTGTATTAAAGGGACACTGAAGCAGGAAGTGATCCATACTTTCCAGTATGGAGCCACACTCCTCCCGGGGACAACCCCTTTCATCAGAGTTCCTGTATTTCAAGTTGTCCCTCACATACAGCCTCCCGTGAAAGCAGCGCCAAGCCAAGTTTCAAAACTTCAAGGGGATCCTTGCAGAATTTAGCAACTGTAACCCCTTGTCTTGATCCCGGCTTGGGCAATCCCTGAGGGCCAGGGGCTTCTGGAAGTGGGACAACAAGACCCTCTCATCAAGGGACCTCCTTGACAGAGTCCTGATCTCCCTCACCTCCAAACCCCACCGGCGGATCACCTTCAGAATCGGGGTGACGTAAGTCGGAAGATATCCGTGAGGCGTACGCAAGTCCTTCACTTGCCCTCCTGTCTCCCATTCCTGGAAGAAAGGCCGAAACCACCCCTAGCAGGAGACTACCCACGGAGAAGCCCTCTCCATCCAGAGGTTCGCCAGATTCGCTTTAACAAAGGTGTTTACAAGAAACACCACTGGGTTGACCATAGATAACCCCCTAGTCTCCTTGTGCGGTAAGTCACTTCTCTCTTGATCAGGTTCAGTCTATTCCCCCATAAGAGCTGGAAGAACAGACTATAAACCCGAGTCCAGAGACGCTCTGGCAAGATACATACGCTACCCAAATAGATAAGCAAAGGGAGTAAGTAGGCCTTGATCAGGTTTACCCTTTCCCTGAGGGTCAAAGACCAACTGTCATGGAAGGTGTACAGGAAACAAGAAAACACAAAATGGATATACGACTGACTGGATCCAAAACTAAGGAACAAAAAGGGAGAGCCCTGCATCAGACCTGGCTCTCTCCCTTACTGCTCAGCCTATGCGAAAATCCCAATGGTAGATGATCACATATCCTTGTACCTCGACTGTACAACACCTGAACACCCTATAATAGTGAGGGGACACGACCACCGGCTCCCTACACTAGATACGGAGGGAGTCAGGGTCACCTGGGATCCAGCAAACAGAAGAACACAAATGAATGAACAAAACTTATCTTGTAGAAGACTGAAGTAGGATCAGCATGCACACACTCCAGGAAGTAATATAAACTGCAAACTGATGCACTATGGGGAGGGATTTAAAGGGATGCAATCAGTGCAACTACAAGACAGCTGAGAGAGGCTAACGAGATGAGAAAATGAAAGCAAAACAAAGGAACCTCAAGGAGGAGGTTCTGAAAGGCATCTGTCAGAGCTTCTCAGATGTCTGGTTGTGACACAAACCCTTCCACTGGTCGGCCTTCTGAGCGGCGATCTTAAGCCTGTCGTACCAATCTTGAGTGGGATAATCCCCATGGCCAAAATGGATGCCTAGGACTTTGGCTGACAACTTGAGCCCTGGGAGGGTGTCCGGGAGATCAAAAACTGGATCACCCCCTCCCAGCCAGAGACTCTCACACTTATCCCGATTGATCATGGACCCGGATGCCTCCGAGTAGCGATCCACTTCAGACATCACGTATTCCGCCTCCCCTCTCGAGGATACGAAAATGGTGACATCATCAGCGTACGCTACTACCCTCAGAGTGGCTTCCGGCGCCGCCCGATCCATCCCGACTCCCGCCAACGGTCCACGACTGACCCTCTTAAGAAAGGGATCAATCGTGAACACGTATAAAAGCGGGCTCAAAGGACAACCCTGGCGGACGCCAGACCAAACCTCAAAAGAGCAGCCAGACCAACCGTTCACAAGCGGGAAACTCTCTGCCCCTGCATACAAGATCTTTAACCAATCAACAAACCCCCCCGGCAGGCCATACTTCAGAAGGACCGACCAGAGGTACTCATGGTTCACCCGATCAAACGCCTTTGCTTGATCTAAGGACAGCATGTACCCCCTCCAGTAGCCTGCTCTATTCTGTTCCTCTGCCTCTCGGACACCGAGAACAGCACTAAAAGTGCTGCGGCCTGGAACCAAGCAATGCTGAGCCACTGAAAGGAGTTGGGGTGCAGATTTTACAAGCCTATTAAATAGCATCTTGGCCAGAATCTTTCTGTCCGTATTAAGAAGTGCTATGGGACGCCAGTTCTCAATACGGCTCGGATCTTTACCCTTTGATAGAAGGATCAGAGCTGACCTCCTCATTGACCGAGGCAGAGTGCCCGAGGATAAACACTCATTGAATACCTCAGTCAAGAGGGGACATAAAGAGTCCTTAAAGGTCTTATAAAACTCGGATGTTAAGCCATCCGGGCCTGGCGACTTCTTCAGAGCTAACCCTTCCACCGCCAGGATAACTTCCTCCTTCCTGATCTCATCTACCAAACCGTCAAAAGAGAGGTGAGCTCCTGACTCAGGGATGACTTCAGACAGGAAAGCCGACATCCTGTCCCGATCTAGATCCCTCCTCCCCAAGAGGCACGAGTAAAAGGATCTAACGACTTCCAGGATCCCTGATCTGGACCTGCTCAGAGATCCCGTACTATTGACCAGTCCTGTTATTAACTTACTCTTCACTGACATCTTACAATTTCTGTAGGGGTCGGGCAAGAGGTACCTCCCGAAGTCCCTCTCAAAAACTAAAGATGTGTGGGTGCCAGGGCCTAAAAATATCTGACAATGGCCTGTTCCAGTGGTGGGTGACATGAAGCCTGATTCTTTGCTATGGGACCGCTCTCCTCTGTCTGGGTGCCGGGACCTAAAAATATCTGCCAATGGCCTGTTCCAGTGGTGGGTGAAATGAAACCTGATTCTCTGCTATGGGACCTCTCTCCTCTGTCTGAGTGCCGGGGCCTAAATATCTCACAGTGGCATGTTCCAGTGGTGGGTGACATGAAGCCTGATTCTCTGCTATGGGACCTCTCTCCTTTGTCTGGGTGCCGGGGCCTAAAAATATCTGACAATGGCCTATTCCAGCGGTGGGTGACATGAAGCCTGATTCTCTGCTATGGGACCGCTCTCCTCTGTCTGGGTGTCGGGACCTAAAAATATCTGACAATGGCCTGTTCCAGTGGTGGGCGACATGAAGCCTGATTCTCTGCTATGGGACCTCTCTCCTCTGTCTGGGTGATGGGGCCTAAAAATTTCTGACAGTGGCCTGTTCCAGTGGTGGGTGACATGAAGCCTGATTCTCTGCTATGGGACCTCTCTCCTCTGTCTGGGTGCCGGGGCCTAAATATCTCACAGTGTTCTGTTCCAGTGGTGGGTGACATGAAGCCTGATTCTCTGCTATGGGACCTCTCTCCTCTGTCTGGGTGATGGGGCCTAAAAATATCTGACAGTGGCCTGTTCCAGTGGTGGGTGACATGAAGCCTGATTCTCTGCTATGGGACCTCTCTCCTCTGTCTGGGTGCCGGGGCCTAAAAATATCTGACACTGGCCTGTTCCAGTGGTGGGCGACATGAAGCCTGATTCTCTGCTATAGGACCTTTCTCCTCTGACTGAGTGCCGGGGCCTAAATATCTCACAGTGGCCTGTTCCAGTGGTGGGTGACATAAAGCCTGATTCTCTGCTATGGGATCTCTCTCCTCTGTCTGGGTGACGGGGCCTAAAAATTTCTGACAGTGGCCTGTTCCAGTGGTGGGTGACATGAAGCCTGATTCTCTGCTATGACATGAAGCCTGATTCTCTGCTATGGGACCTCTCTCCTCTGTCTGGGTGCCGGGGCCTAAATATCTCACAGTGGCCTGTTCCAGTGGTGGGTGACATGAAGCCTGATTCTCTGTTATGGGACCTCTCTCCTCTGTCTGGGTGACGGGGCCTAAAAATATCTGACAGTGGCCTGTTCCAGTGGTGGGTGACATGAAGCCTGATTCTCTGCTATGGGACCTCTCTCCTCTGTCTGGGTGCCGGGGCCTAAAAATATCTGACAGTGGTCTGTTCCAGTGGTGGGTGATGTGAAGCCTGATTCTCTGCTATGACATGAAGCCTGATTCACTGCTATGGGACCTCTCTCCTCTGTCTGGGTGCCGGGGCCTAAATATCTCACAGTGTTCTGTTCCAGTGGTGGGTGACATGAAGCCTGATTCTCTGCTATGGGACCTCTCTCCTCTGTCTGGGTGATGGGGCCTAAAAATATCTGACAGTGGCCTGTTCCAGTGGTGGGTGACATGAAGCCTGATTCTCTGCTATGGGACCTCTCTCCTCTGTCTGGGTGCCGGGGCCTAAAAATATCTGACAATGGCCTGTTCCAGTGGTGGGCGACATGAAGCCTGATTCTCTGCTATAGGACCTTTCTCCTCTGACTGAGTGCCGGGGCCTAAATATCTCACAGTGGCCTGTTCCAGTGGTGGGTGACATAAAGCCTGATTCTCTGCTATGGGATCTCTCTCCTCTGTCTGGGTGACGGGGCCTAAAAATTTCTGACAGTGGCCTGTTCCAGTGGTGGGTGACATGAAGCCTGATTCTCTGCTATGACATGAAGCCTGATTCTCTGCTATGGGACCTCTCTCCTCTGTCTGGGTGCCGGGGCCTAAATATCTCACAGTGGCCTGTTCCAGTGGTGGGTGACATGAAGCCTGATTCTCTGTTATGGGACCTCTCTCCTCTGTCTGGGTGACGGGGCCTAAAAATATCTGACAGTGGCCTGTTCCAGTGGTGGGTGACATGAAGCCTGATTCTCTGCTATGGGACCTCTCTCCCCTGTCTGGGTGCCGGGGCCTAAAAATATCTGACAGTGGTCTGTTCCAGTGGTGGGTGATGTGAAGCCTGATTCTCTGCTATGACATGAAGCCTGATTCACTGCTATGGGACCTCTCTCCTCTGTCTGGGTGCCGGGGCCTAAATATCTCACAGTGTTCTGTTCCAGTGGTGGGTGACATGAAGCCTGATTCTCTGCTATGGGACCTCTCTCCTCTGTCTGGGTGATGGGGCCTAAAAATATCTGACAGTGGCCTGTTCCAGTGGTGGGTGACATGAAGCCTGATTCTCTGCTATGGGACCTCTCTCCTCTGTCTGGGTGCCGGGGCCTAAAAATATCTGACAATGGCCTGTTCCAGTGGTGGGCGACATGAAGCCTGATTCTCTGCTATAGGACCTTTCTCCTCTGACTGAGTGCCGGGGCCTAAATATCTCACAGTGGCCTGTTCCAGTGGTGGGTGACATAAAGCCTGATTCTCTGCTATGGGATCTCTCTCCTCTGTCTGGGTGACGGGGCCTAAAAATTTCTAACAGTGGCCTGTTCCAGTGGTGGGTGACATGAAGCCTGATTCTCTGCTATGACATGAAGCCTGATTCTCTGCTATGGGACCTCTCTCCTCTGTCTGGGTGCCGGGGCCTAAATATCTCACAGTGGCCTGTTCCAGTGGTGGGTGACATGAAGCCTGATTCTCTGTTATGGGACCTCTCTCCTCTGTCTGGGTGACGGGGCCTAAAAATATCTGACAGTGGCCTGTTCCAGTGGTGGGTGACATGAAGCCTGATTCTCTGCTATGGGACCTCTCTCCCCTGTCTGGGTGCCGGGGCCTAAAAATATCTGACAGTGGTCTGTTCCAGTGGTGGGTGATGTGAAGCCTGATTCTCTGCTATGACATGAAGCCTGATTCACTGCTATGGGACCTCTCTCCTCTGTCTGGGTGCCGGGGCCTAAATATCTCACAGAGGCCTGTTCCAGTGGTGGGTGACATGAAGCCTGATTCTCTGCTATGGGACCTCTCTCCTCTGTTTGGGTGACGGGGCCTAAAAATATCTGACAGGGGGGGCGGAGCTAGCGTCTGAGCCGGATGGCTGTGTGAAGTGTAGCTCCGCTATTACCGATTCCTTTAGAAGCCCTTACATCCAGCTATACTAGCTCACGATGGTCAAGATCGGGGGTCCGAGACCTGCTGATGTCCCAGAAACACCCAGACCGAATCCTCCAGTGGGCGGAATGGATAAATTTATAAAGAAAGCGGCACAGTCCTACGCAGCCAGAGAATCCAAGATGGCGCCGGAACCTCCGTGCACGCCGAAGAACAAACAGCAGGCTGAAGCCGCCGCCATGAAGGTGAGAGACGAGTCTCCTGAAGCAGATGCACTCTCGCTCTCCAAATCCTTCCTAAAGAGGGCCTTATCTGAAGCCCTAGAACCGATTAAGACGGATCTTAACTCCATCAAGGAAGATGTGAAGCACATAGGGAGACGAGTGGAAGCGCTGGAAGAAGCAAACACTGCTCTTACCGCTCACCAAATCGCAACTTCAGATAAGTTAAGTGCTCATCAAAAACACCTAAACGCCCTTTATATGCAGCTTGAGGATCAGGAAAATAGGGGCAGGAGGAACAACCTCCGCTTTAGAGGAGTTCCAGAATCAGTAGGCCCGGATGAAATCCCTGAAGCAGTTATGCAGATTTGCTTGAAACTTCTGGGCCCTGACTCCACGCATGAGGTGATCCTAGAACGAGTTCACAGAGCGCTGCGCCCCAAGCCCCAATCTACGGACCCCCCAAGGGATATTATTTGCTAATTTTTGCACTTTCCTGTAAAAGAGGCTATCCTAAAGGGAGCAAGAAATAACCCCCTGGCTTCGTGGGAAGATAACCCTATCTCCGTTTATCAGGACTTATCAGGCACAATCTACGCTCAAAAAGCGTAAATCTCTAAAGCCCCTCACAGATCTCCTGAGAAATAAAAAAGTCATGTATAGGTGGTTATTCCCGTTCGGGTTGTCCTTCTTCCACAATGGCCGCAGAATCTCCATTCACTCCTATGCAGATTTAGATGTGGCATATGACATCCTACAAATTCTGCCACTTCCCATTGAAAACTGGGAACTTGTTCGAGAAGCTTCTGATATACCCACTCTGTGCACAGATGGAGCTTGGGAGACCCCTCGTGCTCAAAGGTCTCATAAGATGAAAAGAAGCCGTCAATCTTCTTCCTCCAAACGACTGACACTTACAGAGGATTGAATGATTTGTCTCAGGACTATCCTCCTAGCTCTTAGCTGAGATAATGCTACCTTGTCTGTTTTATGTGTTGTCAGTCTGGTTCTAGTTGTTTTCACACAAAGGTCACTCGGATTGACCTCTATAACGAATCAGCCTGCTTGTTTTAAGGGTAGCTGGAATTTAAACCCATGTCAACTCTCTCCTTAAAAAGGAATCAACATACTTGCATTTTACGTACAGTAATGCAATACCCCCCCCCCCCCCCCTGTCTGTAGTGCTAGTCTGCTCCTATTTCTTAGTAGCTTACTGGCGCTCTCTTTTGTTGTGCTTTGGTTTATTTTGTTGTTTTGTTAACCTCTTTCTGTCCCTTGATAGGTCTCAAGAATTCTCTGATGAGTATTGTTCATATACTGATGTGCATCTCCTGTTCGTGGTGAACCCTTGTCCTTTATGGAGCCGTTGCTTACCTCGAGGTGGTACCCTCCCTTCATTCTGGTTGGTTACTCATGCACATTTGTCACACGTATTTTTAGCTGTACCCTCTACCTACAAATATTATAGCGATGGCTGACTTAAGAGTTGTAACTTACAATGTTAAAGGGTTGAGGTCTCCATCAAAGAGGTGTCAGATCTTTTCTCTTTTACATAAAGAAAGGTGTTCTTTAGTATTCCTTCAAGAAACACATTTCAAACATGGAAATTATCCTAACCTCTCTTTTTCAAAATTTCCCACATGGTACCATTGTGGAGCTGGGGGTGCCGCCTCGAGGGGAGTCAGTATTGGCTTTTGTAGGAATCTGCCCTTTCAATATAACTCACATATACAAGATCCAGAAGGCAGATTTCTTATACTTAAAGGCTCAATAGGATCTTCAACATACACCTTAGTGAATATCTATGCTCCAAATACAGACCAGATCTCTTGGCTCTCCACGCTAATAGACCTTGTAGAAATTCACAGAGACGGAATACTGATAATGGCCGGCGATTTTAATCTGGCTTTCAACCCGCTCCTTGACACCACCTCCAAGAAATAAGCCATTTCCCAAAAAGCCCTCAACTTCCTCCATACTAAACTTTTGAATCTTGGAGTAACAGATATTTGGCGTTGTCTTAACCCCCAGAGATTAGATTACTCCTTCTACTCTCCCTCTAATAGATCCTATAGCAGGATTGATTATATCCTCATTTCAAAAGAACATTTACAGTTATGTACACTAGCCAAGATAGGTGACATAACTCTATCTGATCACTCTCCTATGTTCTGTGATATACACCCGCTCATTAGATCTAACAAAAACTCTATTTGGAGATTTAATGAGTCTTTATTAGGAAATACGAAACATGTCGAACAAATTACCTCCTTCCTGGAAGAGTACTTCTCGATTAATAACACTGAAGACGTCTCTCCCCAAATGCTATGGGACGCTCATAAAGCCTTTATAAGGGGCAGATTGATTAGCCTCTGCTCATTTCTTAAAAAACAATCTGACAAGAGACTCTCTGACCTATTATCAAAAATTCATACTCTGGAGAAAGCACATAAACAATCCCTATTAGCCCAACATCTCTCTGAGCTCAACTCCCTTAGGACAGAACTAAAGAACTTTCTTAACGAAAAATCTGCCAAATACTACTTATCAGCGCAACAGAAAGTGTTTGCACATGGGAATAAGGCCTCTAAGTTCGCAATGCAGAGAATTAAACAAAGAAAAACTTCCCGTTACATACAAAGCATTAGATCGCCCCAAGACATTATTTTATTTAAAGCAAAAGAAATTGCAGAGCAGTTTAAGACGTTCTACGAGTCTCTATATAATCTCCCCGCTACAATACTTCCAAACCCCTCACTCGATAGAAGTTCTAACATTAATGTCTTCCTTTCTTCTCTTAAACTTCCATCATTGTCGGTGCCCCAGGGGGAATCTCTGTCCAAACCATTTACTATCCCGGAATTGATTTCTGCCATTAAATCGACTCCTAAGGGGAAATGCCCTGGTCCAGATGGACTTCCGATAACCTACTACTCAACCTTTAAAGATACTCTCCTCCCCTTTTTGCTCCCAATTTATAACCAGGCATTAGACAAACTTCCACTCACCGCAGACATGACAAAAGCCATTATCACGGTTATCCCTAAACAAGGCAAAGATCCCACCCTATGTTCAAACTTTCGCCCAATTTCCCTCTTGAATGTAGATCTTAAGCTACTGTCGAAAATGTTAGCCACTAGACTGCAGAGCCTTTTGCCGCAATTGATCCACCCTGATCAGGTGGGATTCGTTAGAGGTAGAGAGGGAAAGGACAATACTACTAAAATTTTGAACACCTTATACTATGCCTCCCATAGATCCTCCCCCTTAGTCTTGCTTGGCACAGACGCCGAAAAAGCATTTGATAGAGTGGATTGGACCTACATTTCTCTCACCCTATCGAAATTTCAGATTCCTATACCATTCATTAATGCTATTTTCTCCATGTATACCCACTCTTCGGCGTCTGTGTCAGTCAATGATACCTTGTCTTCTAGCTTCCCCATTAGCAATGGAACAAGACAGGGTTGCCCTCTTTCCCCCCTTCTTTTTGTCCTGGTGATGGAAACCCTATTACAGTCTCTTAGGCAAAACCCTGACATCAAGGGCCTACAGGTTAGTGGCTACGACTTTAACCACCTCAGCCCCGCTAGGTGAAACCCCCTTCATGACCAGAGCACTTTTTACACTTCGGCACTACACTCCTTTCACCGTTTATCGCTCGGTCATGCAACTTACCACCCAAATGAATTTTACCTCCTTTTCTTCTCACTAATGGAGGTTTCATTTGGTGGTATTTTATTGCTGCTGACATTTTTACTTTTTTTGTTATTAATCAAAATGTAACGATTTTTTTGCAAAAAAATGACATTTTTCTGCAAAAAAATAACATTTTTCACTTTCAGCTGTAAAATTTAGCAAAAAAAACGACATCCATATATAAATTATTCACCAAATTTATTGTTCTACATGTCTTTGACAAAAAAAAAATGTTTGGGCAAAAAAAAAATGGTTTGGGTAAAAGTTATAGCATTTACAAACTATGGTACAAAAATGTGAATTTTCGCTTTTTGAAACAGCTCTGACTTTCTGAGCACCTGTCATGATTCCTGAGGTTCTACAATGCCCAAACAGTAGAAAAACCCCACAAATGACCCCATTTCAGAAAGTAGACACCCTAAGGTATTCGCTGATGGGCATAGTGAGTTCATAGAACTTTTTATTTTTTGTCACAAGTTAGCGGAAAATGATGATGATTTTTTATTTATTTTTTTTTCTTACAAAGTCTCATATTCCACTAACTTGCGACAAAAAATAAAAAATTCTAGGAACTCACCATGCCCCTCACAGAATACCTTGGGGTGTCTTCTTTCCAAAATGGGGTCACTTGTGGGGTAGTTATACTGCCCTGGCGATACCAGATGTGTCACACTTTTTTGCTGCCAAGGTGGGCAAAGGGGCACATATTCCAAAGTGCACCTTTCAGATTTTGCAGGCCATTTTTTACACATTTTGATTGCAAGGTACTTCTCACACATTTGGGCCCCTAAATTGCCAGGGCAGTATAACTACGCCACAAGTGACCCCATTTTGGAAAGAAGACACCCCAAGGTATTCCGTGAGGGGCATGGCGAGTTCCTAGAATTTTTTATTTTTTGTCGCAAGTTAGTGGAATATGAGACTTTGTAAGGAAAAAAGAAAAAAAAATGAAAAATCATCATTTTCCGCTAACTTGTGACAAAAAATAAAAAACTCTAGGAACTCGCCGTGCCCCTCACGGAATACCTTGGGGTGTCTTCTTTCCAAAATGGGGTCACTTGTGGCGTAGTTATACTGCCCTGGCAATTTAGGGGCCCAAATGTGTAAGAAGTACCTTGCAATCAAAATGTGTAAAAAATGGCCTGCGAAATCCGAAAGGTGCACTTTGGAATATGTGCCCCTTTGCCCACCTTGGCTGCAAAAAAGTGTCACACATGTGGTATCGCCGTACTCAGGAGAAGTTGGGCAATGTGTTTTGGGGGGTCATTTTACATATACCCATGCTGGGTGAGAGAAATATCTTGGCAAAAGACAACTTTTCCCATTTTTTTATACAAAGTTGGCATTTGACCAAGATATTTATCTCACCCAGCATGGGTATATGTAAAATGACACCCCAAAACACATTCCCCAACTTCTCCTGAGTACGGCGATACCACATGTGTGACACTTTTTTGCAGCCTAGATGCGCAAAGGGGCCCAAATTCCTTTTAGGAGGGCATTTTTAGACATTTGGATCCCAGACTTCTTCTCACACTTTCGGGCCCCTAAAAAGCCAGGGCAGTATAAATACCCCACATGTGACCCCACTTTGGAAAGAAGACACCCCAAGGTATTCAATGAGGGGCATGGCGAGTTCCTAGAATTTTTTTTTTTTTTGCATAAGTTAGCGGATATTGATTTTTTTTTGATTTTTTCTCACAAAGTCTCACTTTCCGCTAACTTAGGACAAAAATTTCAATCTTTCATGGACTCAATATGCCCCTCACGGAATACCTTGGGGTGTCTTCTTTCCGAAATGGGGTCACATGTGGGGTATTTATACTGCCCTGGCTTTTTAGGGGCCCTAAAGCGTGAGAAGAAGTCTGGAATATAAATGTCTAAAAATGTTTACGCATTTGGATTCCGTGAGGGGTATGGTGCGTCCATGTGAGATTTTATTTTTTGACACAAGTTAGTAGAATATGAGACTTTGTAAGAAAAAACAAACAAAAAATTTCCGCTAACTTGTGCCAAAAAAAATGTCTGAATGGAGCCTTACAGGGGGGTGATCAATGACAGGGGGGTGATCAATGACAGGGGGGTGATCAATGACAGGGGGTTGATCACCCATATAGACTCCCTGATCACCCCCCTGTCATTGATCACCCCCCTGTAAGGCTCCATTCAGACGTCCGTATACTTTTTACGGATCCATGGATCGGATCCGCAAAACACATGCGGACGTCTGAATGGAGCCTTACAGGGGGGTTATCAATGACAGGGGGTGATCACGGTGATCACCCCCCTGTCACTGATCACCCCCCCTGTAAGGCTCCATTCAGATGTCCGCATGATTTTTACGGATCCATGGATACATGGATCGGATCCACAAAACACATGCAGACGTCTGAATGGAGCCTTACAGGGGGGTTATCAATGACAGGGGGTGATTAGGGTGATCACCCCCCTGTCACTGATCACCCCCCCTGTAAGGCTCCATTCAGACGTCCGCATGATTTTTACGGATCCATGGATACATGGATCGGATCCACAAAACACATGTGGATGTCTGAATGGAGCCTTACAGGGGGGTTATCAATGACAGGGGGTGATCAGGGTGATCACCCCCCTGTCACTGATCACCCCCCCTGTAAGGCTCAATTCAGATGTCCGCATGATTTTTACGGATCCATGGATACATGGATCGGATCCACAAAACACATGCGGACGTCTGAATGGAGCCTTACAGGGGGGGTTATCAATGACAGGGGGTGATCAGGGTGATCACCCCCCTGTCACTGATCACCCCCCCTGTAAGGCTCCATTCAGACGTCCGCATGATTTTTACGGATCCATGGATACATGGATCGGATCCACAAAACACATGCGGATGTCTGAATGGAGCCTTACAGGGGGGTTATCAATGACAGGGGGTGATCAGGGTGATCACCCCCCTGTCACTGATCACCCCCCCTGTAAGGCTCCATTCAGACGTCCGCATGAATTTTACGGATCCATGGATACATGGATCGGATCCACAAAACACATGCGGACGTCTGAATGGAGCCTTACAGGGAGGTGATCAATGACAGGGGGTGATCAGGGAGTGTATATGGGTGATCACCCGCCTGTCATTGATCACCCCCTGTAAGGCTCCATTCAGACGTCCGCATGTGTTTTGCGGATCCGATCCATGTATCCATGGATCCGTAAAAATCATGCGGACGTCTGAATGGAGCCTTACAGGGGGGTGATCAATGACAGGGGGGTGATCAATGACAGGGGGTGATCAGGGAGTGTATATGGGTGATCACCCGCCTGTCATTGATCACCCCCCTGTAAGGCTCCATTCAGACGTCCGCATGATTTTTACGGATCCATGGATACATGGATCGGATCCACAAAACACATGCGGACGTCTGAATGGAGCCTTACAGGGGGGTGATCAATGACAGGGGGGTGATCAGGGAGTGTATATGGGTGATCACCCGCCTGTCATTGATCACCCCCTGTAAGGCTCCATTCAGACGTCCGCATGTGTTTTGCGGATCCGATCCATGTATCCATGGATCCGTAAAAATCATGCGGACGTCTGAATGGAGCCTTACAGGGGGGTGATCAATGACAGGGGGGTGATCAATGACAGGGGGTGATCAGGGAGTGTATATGGGTGATCACCCGCCTGTCATTGATCACCCCCCTGTAAGGCTCCATTCAGACGTCCGCATGATTTTTACGGATCCATGGATACATGGATCGGATCCACAAAACGCATGCGGACGTCTGAATGGAGCCTTACAGGGGGGTTATCAATGACAGGGGGGTGATCAGGGAGTGTATATGGGTGATCACCCCCTGTAAGGCTCCATTCAGACGTCCGCATGTGTTTTGCGGATCCGATCCATGTATCCATGGATCCGTAAAAATCATGCGGACGTCTCAATGGAGCCTTACAGGGGGGTGATCAATGACAGGGGGGTGATCAATGACAGGGGGTGATCAGGGAGTGTATATGGGTGATCACCCGCCTGTCATTGATCACCCCCCTGTAAGGCTCCATTCAGACGTCCGTATGCTTTTTGCGGATCCGATCCGTGGATCCGTAAAAATCATACGGACGTCTGAACGGAGCCTGACAGGGGGGTGATCAATGACAGGGCGGTGATCAATGACAGGGGGGTGATCAGGGAGTTTATATGGAGTGATCATGGGTGATCAGGGGTTTATAAGGGGTTAATAAGTGACGGGGGGGTGTAGTGTAGTGTGGTGTTTGGTGCGACTGTACTGAGCTACCTGAGTTCTCTGGTGGTCGATCCTAACAAAAGGGACCACCAGAGGACCAGGTAGGAGGTATATTAGACGCTGTTATGAAAACAGCGTCTAATATACCTGTTAGGGGTTAAAAAATTCGGATCTCCAGCCTGCCAGCGAGCGATCGCCGCTGGCAGGCTGGAGATCCACTCGCTTACCTTCCGTTCCTGTGAGCGCGCGCGCCTATGTGCGCGCATTCACAGGAAATCCCGGCCCTCGCGATATGACGCGTATATGCGTCGTCGTGCGCAGGGCTGCCACCTCCGGACCGCACATCTGCGTTAGGCGGTCCGGAGGTGGTTAAGCTAGCTGCGTTTGCAGACGATCTCTTAATAATCACTACCAACCCACTTAAATCCATACCGGTAATTATGTCCAACCTTACTTTTTTCGGCTCTTTGTCGAACTTTAAAATTAATGCAACTAAATCTCAGATAATTCATATTGGCCTCTCTCCACATACCCTCACATCCCTCCAAAATAATTCCCCCTTTAATTGGCATACCCAACATCTGACATACCTAGGAGTAAAAATATCCCCTCGTCTTGGAGACTTATTTAAACTCAACTACAAACCTCTCTTAGCTTCTATGATCACCCAGATGGATTCTCTGAATTTTCCCTACCTGTCCTGGTTTGGGAGAAAAAACATACTTATGTCTCTAGTAATACCTAGACTTACGTATTTAATGCAAGTATTACCCATTGAAATCCCCAAATCCTATTTTTCCTCCCTTGATAGGAGTATCCGTAAATTTATATGGCAGGGGAAGAGCTCCCGTATCTCATTTGAAACCTTGTCAAAACCGAGGTCCAGAGGTGGCATTGGACTTCCTGACCCAGAGACATATATGAAGGTCATTCAGCTTGCAAGAGTGGTAGATTGGATCAGGAACCCCTCTCATAAACTGTGGTTGGTGTTAGAAAATGCTTTCTTTCCCTCCCCTATTCGGGCCCTCGTCTTAACTAACAGACTCACCCCAGCCCCCAACAGTATACCGAATCCCTTGATCAGGAACACTTTAAAGACCTGGAGTTGGTTTTTGACTACTGTGGAAGCTTTGACCCTCCCTTCTTCCCACATTTCTGTAGGAGATGTGATCTCCCTAGCTCCTAAGGAATTAAGAGACAGTTGCCCCCCTGTTCTCCAGAATACAGAAATGAAGGTTTCTAAATTGTTTAATGATGATGGAGGTATCCTTTCCGATCAAGGTATCTGTGACCTTCTTAAGGTTACAATCAAAAATCCTTTTCTTTTACACTTTATCAGAAAGGAATCGCTCCTTATTGCTAAAGAAACCTCACCCGCTCAGAGTCTTCTTTGGTTTGACAAGATAATTGGAGCTTCTTTATACCCCTCCAAAGCCATATCCAATATTTATAAACAACTGAAATCCCCCCCCCCCCCCCCCCCCACTGTTGTTAAACCTGCTGTAATTGGGCTTTGGGAAAAAGACCTTCGCGTACAATGTCCCCCCCGGAAATACTACAGATCTTGATAACCCCACACTAAATATCTAGATGTATTGTAATTCAAGAGAACAGTTACAAAATACTGATGCGCTGGTACAAGACCCCAGACAAGACCTGTCTTTACAACCCGCATTACACCGATACCTGTTGGAGATGCTGCAAAGAGAGAGGCTCTTTCTTCCATGTTTGGTGGTCGTGCGCACTAATCCAGCCATGGTGGTCGGAAGTAGTCAAACTTGGCAATCAGATATGCCAGACCTCCTTCCCCTGCACCCCTGAGATCACGTTACTTAGCCTGGGTATTGGAAGAACTAAGTCTCGCAAATCAACACTCTTCTCTTTTATGATCGTAGCTGCTAGATTACTAATTCCTAAACTCTGGCTGTCATCTGAGGTCCCTAGCCTCGATCATTGGACAAATAGACTAGACCAAATCTACCGTCTGGAGGAGATCTCTCATTGGGAACTACGCACCAGACACACCTTTCTCCAAATCTGGGCCCCTTGGAGAGAATATAGAAAATTTACTTAGTTACCTTAACCTAACCCACTACATTTGGTCTCCTTTTTGATAATATATTCGTCTCAGGTCATATATACAGCTGTTTCCTTACAATTGCCTGCACATCTATGCTCCTTAGCATAATAGACATATCTGTCGTTTACTTACGTAGAGAATTCTTGATTGTTGATCTGCCTATCCTGTTAGGGCCCTTTCAGGCCCTATTTGTGTTTTACTGTGTTTTACTTTATTTTATTTTCTTATGTATGCAAAAGCTATACCTCATTTCATCGTAGATTGAAATGTATGACTGCTCGGTCTAATAAGACAGAATATTTGCGATTATTTGTATGATTTATCAGACCCCTGCTTTATATGTACGATATAAGAAAAACAATAAAAATTGTCAATATAAAAAAATAAAAATAAAATATATCTGACAGTGGTCTGTTCCAGTGGTGGGTGACATGAAGCCTGATTCTCTGCTATGGGACCTCTCTCCTCTGTCTGGGTGCCGGGGCCTAAATATCTGACAGTGGCCTGTTCCAGTGGTGGGTGACATGAAGCCTGATTCTCTGCTATGGGACATCTCTCCTCTGTCTGGGTGCCGGGGCCTAAATATCTCACAGTGGCCTGTTCCAGTGGTGGGTGACATGAAGCCTGATTCTCTGCTATGGGACCTCTCTCCTCTGTCTGGGTGCTGGGGCCAAAAAATATCTGACAGTGGCCTGTTCCAGTGGTGGGTGACATGAAGCCTGATTCTCTGCTATGGGACCGCTCTCCTCTGTCTGGGTGCCGGGACCTAAAAATATCTGACAATTGCCTGTTCCAGTGGTGGGTGACATGAAGCCTGATTCTCTGCTATGGGACCTCTCTCCTCTGTCTGAGTGCCGGGGCCTAAATATCTGACAGTGGCCTGTTCCAGTGGTGGGTGACATGAAGCCCGATTCTCTGCTATGACATGAAGCCTGAATCTCTGCTATGGGGCCTCTCTCCTCTGTCTGGGTGCCGGGGCCTAAAAATATCTGACAGTGGCCTGTTCCAGTGGTGGGTGACATGAAGCCTGATTCTCTGCTATGACATGAAGCCTGATTCACTGCTATGGGACCTCTCTCCTCTGTCTGGGTGCCGGGGCCTAAATATCTCACAGAGGCCTGTTCTAGTGGTGGGTGACATGAAGCCTGATTCTCTGCTATGGGACCTCTCTCCAATTGATATTGGCTAATTGTTTTTAATTTTTTTATTCATTTCCCTATCCACATTTGTTTGCAGGGGATTTCCCTACATTTTACTGCCCTTTGCAGCCCTCTAGCCCTTTCCTGGGCTATTTTACAGCCCTTTTAGTGCCGAAAAGTTTGGGTCCCCATTGACTTCAATGGGGTTCGGGGCGAAGTTCGGGTCGAGTTCGGATCCCGAACCCGAACATTTTCGGGAAGTTCGGCCGAACTTCTCGAACCCGAACATCCAGGTGTTCGCTCAACTCTAGTCGGCATCCACCCAAACATAAGCTGCAAAGATATGACCACTAGGGGTCTCACTAGTCCACTGTGGTTAGGCATGTTCCAGCTTTCCTAGCAAATACAAGCAGGAGGAAGTTTGGGCGTGTTCTATCCAGGACACAGCTCTGTATACAGTGACTGAGGTCCCAGAAATACAGTGATTCTATCTTACATGGCTTATACATTGATTCACCTCTCACAAGTGTGTATGCAGTTCCATATTAGCTAGAATCACTGTATTTCTGGGACCCCAGTCACTGTATACAGAGCTGTGTCCTGGATTATACATATCTACTGTATATATGTGTATTATACATACTGTGTGCTATATCTTCACCACACTGAGATCTGCTCAGAAAGCTGCTTACTGCTTTATCCACAGACACAATTTATGATCATACAGATCACAGTACTATGTGATAGCTTCTAAATATAGAAAAACCATGTGGTAATATCCCTATGTGGTAATGTTATAGCTTGGAGGTTACATTAATGGCTTTACATGTAGATACCCCAGGTTGAAGTCCACAGAAAGACATTTTTTTTCTTTAATAGCATATACTATAATATGTCATTAGCCTGTAGGATACCAGCGCTATACATGTATGTCGCTGAAAACACAGCCACAAATCCCAGCACCGGACAGGTACAGCGCTCTGATCGGGCGGCCACAGGAGCTACTCCCTCCCAATCAGCTGCAGGGGTCCGTCAGTCACTGATAATTGGACCCCTGCTATATGCACCGGCATTGGTGAAAACAATGATGCCGGCTCATTAACCCTTGCACTGCCGCGGTCAGCATACATAATCAGCATAATGAGCCCTACCAGGCAGTACGTATGGTCTAATAGGGTTGATTCTGGTGACAGAGCCTCTTTAACCTCTTGTGGACACAGGGCGTACCTGTAAGCCCTGATGTCCGAGTCCTTAAGGACACAGGGGCGAACAGGTACTCCCTATGTATTTCCGATCACCGCTGCATGGCGGGCAGTGATCGGAAAGGTGTGCCTGCTGAAATAATTCAGAAGGCACCCTGTGACAATGCCGAGGGGGGTCCTGTGCAAACCACAGGTCAATTCAGTCCTGCGGTTTGCAGTATTTCCGGGTTATTCAGGAATAGTGGTGGTGTAATATATATATAAAAAAAAAAAAAAATATGTAATATTCAGTGAAGCCCACTGTGTGGCTCTGGATTCCTGGTTGGCCAACAAAGTCAGGAATCAAGGGCTCAAAATACTGTGGGGTACTCCAGCCAAGTTCACTGGTAGGGCGCTCAGATGTCATCCTCGTCCTCACTGGAACTCTCAGAGTCGGAGAGCAGCTGGGCTTATGCCTCCTTGGCCAAGAACATCCGGCAGGCCATCTTAGAATGCTAAAGGGGAGTGCGTGTGTGTGTAAAACTTTATTTAGTGTGTGTGGGGGGGACAGTGTGTTTTTATGTATATCCTACCCTAACCCACCCTAACCTAACAGAATCCCCGAAAAATTGCTCACACCCCAAAAACTTGCTGATCAGTGGTACCAAGCTGATTAGCGGTGGGGTGGGTGATGCGCTAACAGTGGCCGGGCGCTTTTTTACAGCTAAGAGTTCCGGCCACACAGTCAGCACACCAACAAAAAGAAAAAAATGTGCTTGTGGGAGGAGGGGGGCAGCTGCAGCACCCCTGGGGTAACGGGGGTCGCACAGGGTGCTGTGGACCCCAAACACCCTCAGACCTGGGTGCTGCACACACAAAAAAAACTTCTTTTTTTTTCCAGTTTTCCTGCCTAACCTAAAGCTCTCCCTAAATGTTTATATGCCATATGGGGTCTGAGGGGACACGGATGGCGGCAGATTGTGTGGGATGCAGAGGGACCGACACAGGGCTCCTCTCTCCTTGCTTACACAGAAGTTTATGGGCGGGGAGAGCGGAGCTCCAGCACAACAAAAAAAAAAAAACTCAGTCACCTGGAAATAGATGAAGATACAGTAAATTAGTGCCCCCTTTACTATAGTGCTGCCCATGTACTCACACTCCACTTGAATTTGTCTCTGATCTAGAGCTCAATAAAATATACATTTTATTAAAAGCCTGAAAGGGGTTTTGAACCCATGAACAGCAAGTGTCTTACCACTGAGCTATAGCTTTAAACGTGAAAGGTGGTGATTTTTTTGATCTATGAGATATAGTATACCAAAAAACACAGTAAACCTAAAATCGTTTGTGACACTGACAAGTGAAGGAAGTCAGATATCAGCGTCACACATGATTTAAATTTGTCTCTTATCTAGGGCTTAATAAAATGTAAACATTTTTTAGAGGCTGAAAAGGTTTTTTGAACTCAGAAAGCTGGACATGGGGCAACAGCATTACCACTAAGCTACCAGCTTGCCTTTTATGACCTTGGGTTTTTTGTTCATCTATGTGATGTAGCATACAAAACCACAGTAAACCTAAAATATTTTGTGACCCTGACAAGTGAAGGAAGTCAGATATCAGTGTCACACATCATTTAAATTTGCCTCTTATCTGGTGCTTAATAAAATGTAAAAAATAAATAAGAAATAGCAGCTTAAAGGTGTTTTGAACACAGAAACACTGGATATAAAGCAAGTGTAAGCTTACAGCATTTTAGGCACAGAGCTATAAGCTCAGCAATAGATGTACTTTGGTTGTGTGATTTAGCATACATATTATATCTATAACTTATTCTCACTTTGACCCTGACCTGTGAAGAGCATAAGTCAAACTCAGATGTCAGAGTCAGATGTCAGTCACATGTGAGAGTCAGATATGAGGGTCAGGTGTCAGAGTCAGGTTTCACAGTCAGGGTCAGGTGTCACAGTCAGGTGTCAGGGTCAGGTGTCACATTGGCATTATTTTGATACTTGACTATATCTTACCATGTCCTAAAACGAACCCTTTACACTTGTGCGTCTACTCAAACTATCACTGCTCACAATTAAGGACAACGCTCTCAATGTGGCAGATGAGGAAATGGGGGAGGATATCACACAGGGTGATAGCCATACCACCCTCAGTTTGTCTTCTCAGCGCGAAATGGACCATGAAGAGGAGGAGGAGGAGCTGGAGACACTTGCCTCTGCTACAGAGTGTAGTACCCATGGAAATTTAATTCCATCTGTTCAGCGTGGATGGGCAGAAAAAGAGGAGGATGAGGAGATGGAGAGTCATCCTGATGTTGACATCAACGTCTTGCCTGTTGGTACATGGCTGACTTCATGTTAGGCTGCCTATCCAGCGACCCTCGCGTTATATGCATTTTAGATAACACAGATCACTGGGTGTTCACTCTTCTCGATGCCCGCTACAAAGATAACTTTTTATCTCTCATTCCTGTGGTGGAGAGGACTAGCAAAATGGTGCAATACCAGAATATCCTTGTTGGAAAATTTCTCCAAGATTTATCATCTGACAACACTGGTGGCAGAGTCCGTACTTCCTTAGGCAACCGCTGAAGGGAGACAAGGGGAACACACAGCAGTTCCAACAAAGGCAGGGCAACACTCTCCAAGGCATGGGACACTTTCATGACACCCCGCCAGCAAACTCACCCTGAAGCGTGGCCTAGTGGAACAAGAGGGAAAAGTTTTGGAAGATGGTGAAGGAATACATAGCAGACCATATCAGCGTCCTAAATGATCTCTCAGTGCCTTACAACTACTGGGTGTCCAAGCTGGACACATGGCATGAACTTGCGCTCTACGCCTTGGAAGTGCTGTCCTGCCCTGCCGCCAGCATTTTGTCTGAGCGTGTATTTAGTGCTGCTGGTGGCATTATAACCGGTAAGCCTATTCGCTTGTCCACTGAGAATGCTGACAGGTTGACTCAGATAAAAATGAACAAGGCCTGGATCGCCCCTGACTTCTCAACTCCAACAGAGGAGAGAAGGCAATTTCAAACTATTATTTATAATGTACTCAATCTACTGTAGTGTATTCCCATGCACCTTTTCCACCACAAAAAAATAGTATATGGTTGAATCTTATTTTCTCCTCCTCCTCATCCAGATTGTCTATATTCCCTCCACTCAATTTTTTTTAATAGGGTCAGCTCAACTGCAAGCCCTCGCCCCTAATGTTTTAGAGGGTCAGCTCACCCACAGGCCCTCACCCCCTAATGTTTTAGAGGGTCAGTTCAGCAGCATGCCCTCGCCCCTAATGTTTTAGAGGGTCAGTTCAGCAGCAAGCCCTCACCCCTAATGTTTTAAAGGGTCAGCTCACCAGCAGGCCCTCGCTCCTAATGTTTTAGAGGGTCAGATCAGCAGTAGGCCCTCGCCCCTAATGTTTTAGAGGGTCAGCTCAGCAGCAGGCCCTCGCATATAATTTTTTAGAGCGTCAGCTCACCAGCAAGCCCTCACCCCTAATGTTTTAGAGGGTCAGCTTAGCAGCAGCTCTCACCCCTAATGTTTTGGAGGGTCAGCTTAGCAGCAGGCCCTCACCCCTAATGTTTTAAAGGGTCAGCTCAGCAGCAGGCCATCACATATGTTTTACAGGGTCAGCTCACCAGCAGGCCCTTGAATATAATGTTTTACAGAGTCAGCTCACCAGCAGGCCCACATCTAAAATGTTTTACAGGGTCAGCTCACCTGCAGGCCCGCAACTCAATGTGAATGAGGCCCTCTTTATATTATATACAAGTTGTATTGGAATGCCTCTTCATTGTAATTTTTGGCAGGACTTGCATTTAATATGCTAGTAAATATACAGGGAAGAATGTTTTCAATACATTTTTCCTATAAAATAGATTTTTTTGTATGTAAAACCTTAATTACATTGTGGGCCTGGTGATCACTTTAAGACCTTTTTTATCTGCATCAGTAGCAGCAGGGTGATAAAAATGAGTGGAAGTTGACATAGTGTGGAGATGGCAGAATGAGGAGGTCACATAGTGACACAATGACAGAGTCTGGATAAAAGACTGAGGCCACATATTGTTTAGAAAGATGGAGATGGAAACAAACAATCTGTGGAGCTATATCACGGTCACCTGCAGATTAATGCCGACCAGGGCCGTAGCTATAGGGGAAGCAGGAGAAGCTGCAGCTTTGGGGACCCTGACCCAGAAGGGGTCCATCCAGGTGGAGGAGGACTAAAGGATTTGGTCAGGGCCCCTTCAACAGTATTACACAATTAAATTAGATACAGTGACAGTATAGACAGTGTATAAAACTGATAGAACAGCTGCAGGCCCTGGTCTGAGAGAACAATCTTTACTAGCCACAGGAATGGGGGCGGCATGAAAGGAAGGGGTCGCTAAAAAAATACTGTGGGATGGAGCCCCATTGAAAAATTTGATGTGGGGCCCAGTCAATTCTAGGTACGCAACTGATGCAGCCCACAAAAGCAAGTTGGGTTTATCCAGGGTCGGCGTCATAACCCGGCAAACCCTGGCAAGTGCCGGGTGGAAGCTCTCATTACTGTAATTTCACTTACCCCTTTGGTGGGCCCTCTGAGTCACATGAGGCCGGCTATTGCAGATACTCAGACACTCTCCTTCTACACAGGACATGCTGCCTGAGGAGAGAGACCAGCAGGGCTGGAGCAGAAGCGTGAACACAGGTTGTCAGTGAGTCTGCACTGTGACTGTCTCTTCTCTGTGGGACAGGAGGGTGGGGGGGACTCTTCGATCTGCTGCTGGATGCTGCTTCATTCTATTTAGTTTTACTGTTTGATTAAGCAGTTTGCCTTCATGACACCTGTCCTCCGCCCCCATATCCTGTCCTATCTCATCCTCATGGAGCCCCTGCTGTCTCCTTTCCTCCCTTGTGTATCCAGAGCTCCTGGTTCACCCTCCTATCTCCTATTGCTGCCCTGCACAGACCTCCTGCCACTACTTGTTGTATAAATCCCCCTCAGAGCCCCTTCCACCTACTTGCTGTGTCCACCCCTCCTGTCCATCCATGGCCCCTCTCTAACTCCTCTGCCTCTCATTATGGTGGCATCTGAACCGCATTCACCATAACGATCTTCTAATGTCACAGGGTCATGTGACTGTGCTCCCCGCCCTGTACTGTGCCTCTCACCCCATACTGTTCCCCTTTATACCAAGCATTGTGCCCTCTTACCACACCTTGTACAGTGCCCCTAGTCATTTCTTGTACTGTGCCCTCTTATACCCTTTTATCAGGTCAATGCATGGTGGTTTTATCATTGTATGGCAGTGTTATCCAATAACTGTATGGCCATAACTGTATCCTCTTCCCTCCCCACACCACTTTTTTTTTAGTGGGGGCAACTGGGGGTTATTATTCTGAATGGAGGGCCGCAGTGGGGTCATTATACTGTGTGTGGGGCCACTGGGGGTCATTATACAGTGTGTGGGGGCATTGGGGGGTAATTATACTGTGTGAAGGGCCACTAGTGGTCATACTGTATAGGGGCCACTTGGGTTTAGTATACTGTGTGGGAGCCACAGGGGGACATGTAAATGTAAAAAAATGCCTCAAGGGGTCCCACTGGGATTTATCGCCGAAAGGCCCGCATAAACCTGGAGCCTGCCCTGGGTTTATCGATTACAGAACCTTGGGTGTGGTGATCAGTTTAAGGTCTTTTTTAGCAGCAGCAGCATGGTGATAAAAATGAGTGGCAAGGTTACATGGTGTGGAGATGGCAGCATAAGAAGTCTAGATAAAAGACTAAGGCCACAGATTGCTTAGAAAGATGCAGATGGAAACAATCTGTGGAGCTGTATCACCATCACCTGCAGATTAATGCAGCCATCAAATTCAAGTTGGGTTTGTCGGTTCCACCTCAGCTCACCAGCAGGCCCGCACCTAAAATATTTTACCTGGTCAGCTCACCTGCAGGCCCATGACTTATACTGCCTTGCTTTGAAGTAGTAGCCATAGCCGTTTATCAGGCTCCATCTCCGAAATCGAACAATGATTCCATGTTACCGGTGGTCACCATGTTAGGCGCATAAAAGAACATTGAAAGTTGATAGGGAAGATATCCAAATGGACCGTGGACGTTACAGGGACATGTGATCAGGCAGAAGTTATCTAGAATCAACAAAGCGGCAGCAGGGCCTCTCCTGTATAACGTTTCCTCATCCAAAATACCGCAGTGACATTCTGTGTAATTTTTTATTACTCATTCCAATAACAGGGCATTTTAAGAGTCCTGTATTGTTATTTAACGTCACTACCTCCCCGAGTCGGGAGTGGGTAATTGCCGTGCGCCTGCTGCCTTCCTTGGATGTTTCTGCTTTAATAACTTGTTCCACCCTCTGCACCCGATCAGATTTCAGCCATTGACCTCACTTGGATATGGTATCCCTTTCTTAAGCTCCCTCTCTGGCATCGAACCCTGATTCCCCATTACCCGTGATCACCAAGGTAGGTGCAGAAAAGAACATCAAAAGTTGATAGGGCAGACATCCAAATGGATTGTCGCCATCACGGGGACGTGCAATTTCCCAAAGGTTATCTAGAGTCACCAATGCCACAGCAGGCCCTCGCCCCTAAGGTTTTAGATGGTCAGATCAGAAGGCCCTGCTCCAAATGTTTTTGAAGGTTACCAGCAGGCCATCAATTATAATTTTTCAAGGGTGTGTCTGATGCCCTCCTTTATGTGTAAGAAAGGGTGTTTTGGAGTGCCGGTTCCTTGTAATTTTTGGCAGCCCTTTCACATAGGCTTTATGAGTGTAGGAGTCCCACTACCTGAACAATTGTACAACAATGTAAATGAGGCTCTCTTTTATGTGATATACAGGCTGTTTCGGAGTGCCTCTTGCTTGTAATTTTATTGCAGAACTTGCACTTTATATACAATTGAATATACAGGAAAGAATGTTTCCTAACAACTTTTCCTGTAAAATAGATTTTTTTTTTTGGGGGGGGGGGGGGGGTTTGTGCATATTTTTGTCAGTCTGTAAAAGTGGCATACAACTCGGACAACGTGGTTCCCAGCAGCGATTTGGGAGTCCAAGATGCATCCAGACATCGTCCCCATGGTGTTCCCGATCCATTTTGGTGGTGTTTCTGTAACTTTCTGACCTTTTCCAAAGGACCAGGCACCCTCCCCTCTTCAGAGCAGGGGGTGCCTAGTTGTCTCTCATTGACTTCCATTATACTTGGGTACTTGGCTGAGCACACAAATATAGCAATGTGTCCAGCTCGAACACCCAAAGACCCGAATACTTTGGTGC
The DNA here is from genome assembly GCF_014858855.1 of Bufo gargarizans. Classification (NCBI taxonomy): domain Eukaryota; kingdom Metazoa; phylum Chordata; class Amphibia; order Anura; family Bufonidae; genus Bufo; species Bufo gargarizans. Next base: position 401,700,065 of record NC_058081.1, read on the forward strand.
TTGATCATCACTACTCATTAGTTAATTATGCCCCACCTTATGGGTAGCGAGGTGATGCCTTAAGAAAAGATGAGTTGTAGGCCTGTGCGTCCTGTATTACAGCAACTGAAATTGAAAATGATTTGCCACAGGGTGCAGTGGTAGTCTAATAAGTTTAGAATATGGCATTTGACTGCAAAAAGGCCACCACGGACATCTTAAATGAAGAGCCAATGCAAAATCTTGCTCAGTGCCTGATGACGTCATTATGCTGGCCAGCATGGTGACATCATACCTCATCGCACATGAGATTTCAGCTGAATCTTCATGCTCCAATGGTTGAGATGAGTATGTATTTTATTTTTAACACCATTTCAGGGAAAGTTGATTCACTACCACAAAGTACAAGGAAATTTGGCTTCAACACTGCTGTAAAGTTGGTTTTCTGCATTCAGGACTACAAAGAGCCTCTCACCCTGGAGAATCTGTAGCATGCTTGAGCCCATTATGGGAACAATCAATTTATTTTATTTTTTTCCAGCAATGGCACTGCACTGGCACTTGTATACAAGCTAGAATTCACAACAGTTTATAGTTTATCATTGAGGGTACCAGAGAAAAACACCTTAAAGAACTTATTTTACATGGAGCCTTGCAATAAAAAGGGGTAAATAAAAAAGTATACCTCACAAATATTAGATTTCATTGGCTGCATGAACTGTTAAAAAATATTGCATATAGAAATGGTACAAAACCCAACAATGTAATCTACAGTATAATGTGATAAGCAAATTGACTTGAAACTAATTGGAGTTTTACCTAAATCCAAATTTTTGGTGGTTCGATTTGGAAGAATTTGGGGTTTTGTAGAGAGAGAGAAACATAGAAAACTAAAAAAAAAAAAGATTAAAAAGTCATAGACAAGAGAAAAAATATAAATACTAGGGGAATTTACAATGTTATACACAAATGCCAAAGGCTAGTTTTGGATCAGTTTTAATTTAATAGAATCAATATGGACCTGAATTGAAACGGGCTACAGATTTAGCCCCATTTAACCCAACAGAATTTTGAGTGATTCACTTATCTCTAGTTATTGATACTGATTTATTACAAATGTGATATTGATACTGATTTATTATAGCTATGTGAACGCTTTAAATTATCTTTGACATTACAGAAGCCATGAACATATACTTCTTAACATTGAAATTGCAACATCAAGAAGTAAAAGTTCTAGAATTAAGGAAATTACAGGATTAATAGACATGTTAAACGGAACCTGTCATTAACTGTATGCTGATTTCAGCAGTCTGTCATTTAAAAGTTAAAAGTAAGTGGTGGCCGAGAACTAACATCATAATTATTGCAGACTTGACCTGGAAAAGAGTCACAGCCAGCTGAGAAGAGTCATGGTTATTCATAAAGTCCTGCTCTACCTGCCCACCTACTAATGAGTGACAGTAATCTACCTAGTTTTCTCCCTTTCTCTCTAGGAGAGAACTGCCATTCATCAGAGATTATGAATAATCATGACTCTTCTCAAGTAGAATTGACTCCTTTCAAGGCCTATGATTATGATTAGGGCTGCAGCTAACGATTATTTGAATAATCGATTAGTTGCCGATTAATTTCTACGATTAATCGATTAATCGGCAAAAACGACAGAATTACAAAACAGAGGTTTATATGATCTTACTTGAAAAAATATGTTCAAAGGCCATATTAAAACAAATTGTGGACGACACTATTATGGGGGATCTGTGGACGACACTATTATGGGGGATCTGTGGACGACACTATTATGGGGGATCTGTGGGTGGCGCAGTTATGGAGAGGGGGATCTGTGGACGGTGTAGTTATGGAGAGGGGGATCTGTGGGCGGCGCAGTTATGGAGAGGGGGATCTGTGGGCGGCACAGTTATGTAGAGGGGGATCTGTGGGCGGCACAGTTATGGAGAGGGGGATCTGTGGGCGGCGCAGTTATGGAGAGGGGGATCTGTGGGTGGCGCAGTTATGGACAGGGGGATCTGTGGGTGGCGCAGTTATGGAGAGGGGGATCTGTGGGTGGCGCAGTTATGGAGAGGGGGATCTGTGGGTGGCGCAGTTATAGAGAGGGGGATCTGTGGACGACGTAGTTATGGAGAGGGGGATCTGTGGGTGGCGCAGTTATAGAGAGGGGGATCTGTGGACGACGTAGTTATGGAGAGAGGGATCTGTGGGTGGCGCAGTTATGGAGAGGGGGATCTGTGGACGACGTAGTTATGGAGAGGGGGATCTGTGGACGGCGTAGTTATGGAGAGGGGGATCTGTGGGTGGCGCAGTTATGGAGAGGGCGATCTGTGGGCGGCGCAGTTATGGAGAGGGGGATCTGTGGGCGGCGCAGTTGTGGAGAGGGGGATCTGTGGGTGGCGCAGTTATGGAGAGGGGGATCTGTGGGTGGCGCAGTTATGGAGAGGGGGATCTGTGGATGGCGCTGTTATGGAGAGGGATCTGTGGGTGGCGCAGTTATGGAGAGGGGGATCTGTGGGTGGCGCAGTTATGGAGAGGGGGATCTGTGGGTGGCGCTGTTATGGAGAGGGGGATATGTGCATAACAGTGCACAGATCCCTTTCCTCATAACAGTGCACAGATCCCCCTTCCCATAGCAGTGCCATACACAGACCCCCCCCCTCCACCCCATAGCAGTGCTATACACAGACCCCCCCCTCCCCATAGCAGTGCCATAGACAGATCCTCCCCCCTCCCCATAGCAGTGCTATACACAGACCACCCTCCCCATAGCAGTGCCATAGACAGATCCTCCCCCCTCCCCATAACAGCCCCGGCCCCGATGCTTATAAGTCGGACTAATCACGTCTGCATCTTTATTTTACCTTTTTACAACGACGCTCCTGTAACAGCCAGGCAGAGCGGACGGCGGCGTAACGTCACTCACTCACGTGACGCACCTGCTCCGCCCACCTCATGAATGAGTGAGTGACGTTACGCCGCCGTCCGCTCTGCCTGGCTGTTACAGGAGCGTCGTTGTAAAAAGGTAAAATAAAGATGCAGCGCCCGCCCGCCCGCATAGCAACGAATCGGCGATTATTCGATAACTGGATTCGTCGACAACGAATCCAGTTATCGAATATAATCGATTAATCATTGCAGCCCTAATTATGATGCTGGTTCTCGGCAACCATTTACTTTTAACTCATGAGTGACACACCACTGAAATCAGCATTTCTGTCACTATTTTATGCTGCCCTCAGTGAAGTCAGCATAAACTTGATGACAGGTTCCCTTTAAATGGAATCTGTCATCAGAATTGACCTATAGAGCTAATTAAATGTTCCTACTCTTCATCCTCCCATTTATAAACTGCCTTCACAAGTATTGTCTTCAAGTCAAAAAGAAACTTTGAAAATGTACCTGATGTTATTACCAGGTATGTAGCTCATGAAGTCATTGGTGCATTGCACTCTCACTGTCACAGACCTCCCCTTTCCCTCTCACAGCCCCCCATTGACTTCCTGAAGTAAATGCCCAGTGGAGCAGAATTTAACCCCAACACAGAAGACCATCCCTGTGCTGCCACAATCCAGACATATGCAGTGAGCAAAGATTTATACGCCTCTGCTTCAAGCACTTAATGCGAATGCATGGAGACCTATGTCAGCTGATCACAGTGAGCGCTTGGTGCTAAAATATATATATCTCTGCTCACTGTGCATGTCTGGATCATAGCAGCGTAAGGAGATCTTTTGCACTGACGATTTTTCACTCGGCCGGGTGCTGATGTCAAGAAGGCAAGGGGGGTCTCTGTGAAAGGAAGATGCAGGGGGATTACTCATGACTTGCCTCATTCAGTGCCAATATCAACATGAGCTACCTGGTGATGACATATGGTACGTTTTCAAAGTTGAGTGTAAACATAGCCAGTTTATGAATGATGGGATGATGAACAGTAGGAGTATATAATTCACTCTAAAGGTCAAATTCTGTTTTATAATATGCAAATGATGAAATGGAAAAAAAAAACTATTCAAAACATCTTGATTTATTAAGCATCGAGTTTGAGTGCCACCCAAAAGCTGCACTTACTTGACATGGCATGCATACTATCAGTGAGGCTATTAATGGTTGTCTGAGGAATGTACTGCCATGCTGAATGTACTTGGGCATGCAAATCATCAAGATCTGTTGCTAGCAGCTCCCTTTGCAATTCCCAACCAATGACATACCAGATGTGCTTGATGGGAGACAAGTCCAGGCCATGCAGACTGCTCATAGTAGCAAGATGTGGCCTGACGTTGTCCTGTTGAAAAATCTGTGTAATGCTGGGCTGATAGTTACCTGAAATGAAGACTCCAGCTATCATACATTATGCCATCCAACGAGTAGGACCAGTAGGACAAGTTCCCTTGTGAAGGCTTCTTCATGGTTTTGTTCATGTGGTCTCCAGACTAATCTCTGCCATCATTTAATCTGAGACACTACTGGAACTCATGGGAGGATAGAACTCCATTCCAGCCTTCATTGCCATCTTGCTATAACCTCGTTTTCTGGCTCATAGCCCAATGTCATGCAAATGCCTTCTGATGGCTTGTGTAGACACTATTTACCACCCCAGGCTTGAGATATGACGTTCAACTTTACTTACAGCACAGAATGGATCAGTACGTGCCATTCTTCTAATCAGATTATCTATCTGTGCAGAGGTTAGTCTCTGTGCACCTTTTACTGTTATTCCAGTTTGTTATTCTCTAATCCACTGGGATACCCAATGAACAGTGCTAGGCTTGGGCGTATAGTGGTCTGCCAAAGTGAACATCACCTGCTACCTCCTTGGTTTGCATCACCATTTGGTATGTCCTTCTTGGTGTTGCAATTTCAATGCTGAGAGGTGTACAATATTAAAAACTAAAATGTTCTGTAAGCCTCACAAGCATTCACTAATTTCTATAAAGTTTATTATCTTATATATTATGTTTTGAGCTTCTCTAAAGTCAACTAAATTCAGACTCTTCAAATTTACTTTGAGAACAGCATGGGAGGCTGTGCATAATAATTTCCATTAGGACAACAGGCTTGAAGTAACAGAACAGCATTAACCTCATTATTTGGCAGTTCTCTACCTATAGTGAACACTAAATATATCAGAAATAACACAACACCATGCAGAGATCTTTTCTTTAAAAATGTTCAAGGGGTGCTCTGTAAACAACAGTTTAAAAAATAAGGAGAAAAATAGCAAGAACAAGTTAAACTTTCATAGCAACGAAGACATTCCAAATTTGTATGATGTTAGCACATTAAAGGACCAACAGAAATAATTAATGATACATTCTCATTGATAGATAGTAAAATGACCTCAGGGAAATTACTTATATGGCTCTTCCCAGACATGTGTCTGGCTTGTTTGTTTTATTTTCCTCTTTCTGGGATGAAGCTCATCCCAGAAAGGCTTAATCTTACCATTGTGACTTCCTATCAAAGACAGTAGTCCCAGCAGTCTAACTTCCTGTTTCCTCAACACATTAAAAGTTTTATTCTATGGCTTAAATTTGCATTATCTATGGATTATTATCTACAGTAATACATAAATAGTACTGCAGACAAGGAGTCCAGATTGCTAATTATTATTTTTCTACTGTTTCCTACAGTTCCCCCACTGTCATCAGTCAAAGCTGCACTGAAATACCCAGTCCAGACTACTGTGCTGTTTTAACATAATGGAGAGGACTCATGTCTGTATGCACGGCAGTGTATTTCAACACAGCTCTCAATGCTAACAGTGGGAACGAGGGAAGTAGAAAAATAAAAAATAGTGATCTGGACCCCGCAGCTTTAGTACTGCTCATGTATTTCTGTAGATAATAATACAACATTGGGGTGACAGATTGCCTTTAAAGGCCATGAATGCCATGGAAAAAAAGATTTTTACATATTTGTCTACCATCCATTAAAAAACTTCCACTAACTTTCAGGCTGCAATCTGTATTTCTTCACTCATATTCAGACACCATCATGTAAATTCTACTTGTTGCAATGGCGGCCCGTGCCCGCCACTGTCCTGTTCTCTTGGGTGGGCAAGGGTGCTATGTGACTCACCCCTCTTCTTCTTCTCCGCCGGCTACCAGGACTACCTTGCTCTCCATGTACATGCTTGCCAGCTTTTAAAGAGCCCACTCTAGTTTACTCCAGCCAATGGCTAATCACTGGCGGGTATTTTAAGCACCTTCCCTATGGGAAAGAACTCAGCTTTAGGTTCCCTAGCTTGCTAGGTGTCCTGTTCAGTTTGTCTGCCCTTGTATGCCTGTTTATCGACTCTGATCCTCATTTGCCTGCCCTGACCTTAGCCTGTTTGCTGACTATGAGAACTGCCTGGCCCATCAGTGCTTCACATTAGTGTAGAGTTGAGCGGACACTTGAATGTTCGGGTTCGACGGGTTCAGCTGAACTTAAAAAAAAAAGTTCGAGTTTGGGACCCGAACCCCAACCCCACTCCCATTGACGTCAATAGGGACCCGAACTTTTGAGCACTAAAATGGCTGTAAAAATGTCATGCAAAGGGCTAAAAGGGCTGCAAATGTCATAAAATTTGGTTTAAAGCATGGCAAGTGCTCTGCAAACAAATGTGGATAGGGAAATGACTTTAACCACCTCACCCCCCTAGCTTAAACACCCTTAATGACCAGACCACTTTTTTACAATTCTGCACTACACTATTTTCACCGTTTATTGCTCGGTCATGCAACTTACCACCCAAATGAATTTTGCCTCCTTTTTCTTCTCACTAATAGAGCTTTCATTTGGTAGTATTTCATTGCTGCTGACATTTTTACATTTTTTGTTATTAACCACTTCAACCCCGCTAGCTGAAACCCCCTTAATGACCAGGCCACTTTTTACACTACTGCACTACACTACTTTCACCGTTTATTGCCCGGTCATGCAACTTACCACCCAAATAAATTTTACCCCCTTTTCTTCTCACTAATAGAGCTTTCATTTGGTGGTATTTCATTGCTGCTGACATTTTTACTTTTTTTGTTATTAACCACTTCAACCCCGCTAGCTGAAACCCCCTTAATGACCAGGCCACTTTTTACACTACTGCACTACACTATTTTCACCGTTTATTGCCCGGTCATGCAACTTACCACCCAAATAGATTTTACCCCCTTTTCTTCTCACTAATAGAGCTTTCATTTGGTGGTATTTCATTGCTGCTGACATTTTTACTTTTTTTTGTTATTCATCGAAATTTAACGATTTTTTTTCAAAAAAATGACATTTTTCACTTTCAGCTGTAAAATTTTGCAAAAAAAAGACATCCATATATAAATTTTTCGCTAAATTTATTGTTCTACGTGTCTTTGATAAAAAAAAAAATGTTTGGGCAAAAAAAAAAATGGTTTGGGTAAAAATTATAGCGTTGGTAACTATGGTACAAAAATGTGAATTTCCGCTTTTTGAAGCAGCTCTGACTTTCTGAGCACCTGTCATGTTTCCTGAGGTTCTACAATGCCCAGACAGTAGAAAACCCCCACAAATGACCCCATTTCAGAAAGTAGACACCCTAAGGTATTAGTTGAGGGGCATAGTGAGTTCATAGAACTTTTTATTTTTTGTCACAAGTTAGCGGAAAATGATGATTTTTTTATTTTTTATTTATTTTTCTTACAAAGTCTCATATTCCACTAACTTGCGACAAAAATAAATAAATTCTAGGAACTCGCCATGCCGCTCACGGAATACCTTGGGGTGTCTTCTTTCCAAAATGGGGTCACTTGTGGCGTAGTAATACTGCCCTGGCAATTTAGGGGCCCTAATGTGTGCGAAGTAGTTTGCAATCAAAATCTGTAAAAAATGACCGGTGAAATCCGAAAGGTGCACTTTGGAATGTGGGTCCCTTTGCCCACCTAGGCTGCAAAAAAGTGTCACACATCTGGTATCGCCGTACTCAGGAGAAGTTGGGGAATGTGTTTTGGGGTGTCATTTTACATATACCCATGCTAGGTGAGAGAAATATCTTGGCAAAAGACAACTTTTCCAAAAAAAAATTATACAAAGTTGGCATTTGACCAAGATATTTATCTCACCCAGCATGGGTATATGTAAAATGACACCCCAAAACACATTGCCCAACTTCTCCTGAGTACGGCGATACCACATGTGTGACAGTTTTTTGCAGCCTAGATGCGCAAAGCGGCCCAAATTCCTTTTAGGAGGGCATTTTTAGACATTTGGATCCCAGACTTCTTCTCACGCTTTCGGGCCCCTAAAAAGTCAGGGCAGTATAAATACCCCACATGTGACCCCATTTTGGAAAGAAGACACCCCAAGGTATTCAATGAGGGGCATGTCGAGTTCATAGAATTATTTTTTTTGGCACAAGTTAGCGGAATTTGTTTTTTTTTTTCTCACAAAGTCTCCCTTTCCGCTAACTTGGGCCAAAAATTTCAATCTTTCATGGACTCAATATGCCCCTCACGGAATACCTTGGGGTGTCTTCTTTCCGAAATGGGGTCACGTGTGGGGTATTTATACTGCCCTGGCATTTTAGGGGCCCTAAAGCGTGAGAAGAAGTCTGGAATATAAATGTCTAAAAAATTTTACGCATTTGGATTCCGTGAGGGGTATGGTGAGTTCATGTGAGATTTTATTTTTTGACACAAGTTAGTGGAATATGAGACTTAGTAAGAAAAAAATAAATAAAAATAATAATTCCGCTAACTTGGGCCCAAAAAAATGTCTGAATGGAGCCTAACAGGGGGTGATCAATGACAGGGGGGTGATCAGGGAGTCTATATGGGGTGATCACCACCCTGTCATTGATCACCCCCCTGTCATTGATCACCCCCCTGTAAGGCTCCATTCAGACGTCTGTATGATTTTTACGGATCCACGGATACATGGATCGGATCCGCAAAACGCATACGGACGTTTGAATGGAGCCTTACAGGGGGGTGATCAATGACAAGGGGGGTGATCAATGACAGAGGGTGATCAGGAAGTCTATATGGGTGATCACCCCCTTGTCATTGATCACCCCCCTGTAAGTCTGCATTCAGAAGTCCGTATGCGTTTTGCGGATCCGATCCATGTATCCGTGGATCCGTAAAAATCATACGGACGTCTGAATGGAGCCTTACAGGGGGGTGATCAATGACAGGGGGGTGATCAATGATAGGGGGTGATCAGGGAATCTATATGGGTGATCACCCGCCTGTCATTGATCACCCCCTGTAAGGCTGCATTCAGACCTCTGTATGCGTTTTGCGTATCCGATCCGCGGATCCATAAAAATCATACGGACATCTGAATGGAGCCTTACAGGGGGGTGATCAATGACAGGGGGGTGATCAATGACAGGGGGGTGATCAGGAAGTCTATATGCGTGATCACCCCCTTGTCATTGATCACCCCCCTGTAAGGCTCCATTCAGACGTCCTTATGTGTTTTGCGGATCCGATCCATGTATCCGTGGATCTGTAAAAACCATACGGACATCTGAATGGAGCCTTACAGGGGGGTGATCAATGACAGGGGGTGATCAATGACAGGGGGGTGATCAATTACAGGGGGTGATCAGGGAATCTATATCGGTGATCACCCGCCTGTCATTGATCACCCCCCTGTAAGGCTGCATTCAGACGTCCGTATGTGTTTTGCGGATCCGATCCATGTATCCGTGGATCCGTAAAAATCTTACATACATCTGAATGGAGCCTTACAGGGGGGTGATCAATGACAAGGGGGTGATCAATTACAGGGGGTGATCAGGGAATCTATATGGGTGATCACCCGCCTGTCATTGATCACCCCCCTGTAAGGCTGCATTCAGACATCCGTATGTGTTTTGCGGATCCGATCCATGTATCCGTGGATCTGTAAAAATCATACGGACATCTGAATGGAGCCTTACAGGGGGGTGATCAATGACAGGGGGGTGATCAATGACAGGGGATGATCAGGGAATCTATATCGGTGATCACCCGCCTGTCATTGATCACCCCCCTGTAAGGCTCCATTCAGACGTCCGTATGTGTTTTGCGGATCCGATCCATGTATCCGTGGATCCATAAAAATCATACGGACCTCTGAACGGAGCCTGACAAGGGGATGATCAATGACAAGGGGGTGATCAGGGAGTCTATATGGGGTGATCACCCCCCTGTAAGGCTCCATTCAGACGTCCATATGTGTTTTGCGGATCCGATCCATGGATCCGTGGATCCGTAAAACACATACGGACGTCTGAATGGAGCCTTACAGGGGGGTGATCAATGACAGGGGGTTTGATCAGGGAGTCTATATGGGATGATCAGGGGTTAATAAGGGGTTAATAAGTGACAGGGGGGGAGTGTAGTGCAGTGTGGTGTTTGGTGCTACTTTACACCAGAGGACTAGGTAGCAGGTATAATAGATGCTGTTATCAAAACAGCGTCTAATATACCTGTTAGGGGTTAAAAAAAATTGCACCTATAGCCTGCCAGCAAACTATCGCAGCTGGCAGGCTGTAGAGCCACTCGCTTACCTGCCGATCCTTTGAACGCGCGCACCTGTGTGCGCACGTTCACAGAAAGTCAGCAAAAGAACCCCAAGGACATAGGGGATAGACATTACACCTATACAAATATACACCATCATGTACTACAAAGTTACACAATACATTAAAAAGATTTTTTCCCTATCCTATATACTTTTGCTTCACAAGGAATACAGAAAAGCAGAGAAAAAACATTTCCCCCCCTCCCATTCACGGCCCCCCCCACCCTCTTGGTTGTCTTGGGAGTATCTTCAAGGCATTTACTTTCCATTATCTCTTTTCAGGAGCTTGTATTCCCCCTTTTTACTCCTTGTTATCCACCGATTTCACCTGACTGGCTTTCTCGTATCTCTGCACCCTCTCGCATAAATTTTTCCACTCTACAACACTTGGCAGACTGTCCGCTCCCCATCCTCTTGCCAGCACGACCCGTGCCAGCATTAGCCCTTTTCCCCATTTCCTTTCGCTTTCTTTATCCACCCCCATTCTTCTAGTATTTCCTAGCACTGCTATACTGATCTCTAGTGGGGCAGGTTCCCCTGTCGCTCTCCTCAGGTCCTGGAAAACTTGGGTCCAGTACCCCTGCACAATCGGACAGTACCAAATCAGATGCACAAAGTCGGCCCTCTCCTCTCCACACTTCCAGCATTTTGCCTCCCCTGTTTTGTACATCTTACTCAATACCCAAGGAGTAATATAGGTCCGATGGAGGATAAAAAAACGGTGTCAATCAGAAATTACTGGAGATGGTACTCCTTTTTATATTTTTGTAAATATTTCTCCAATCCAAAATTAAAGATTCCACCTCTTGTGCCCATTTATTTTCACTGTTAAACCTAATCACCCCCCCAACCCCTTCTTTATTTTTTTATAAATCTGTGAGATTGATACTTTACTCCCTATTCCCTGGTAACAAAATTCAGCAAAATCTGAGTGTTTCGTAATGAAATATTCTCTATTCTCGGTTGTGTCAAATGCACGTTTTAGTCTAGCATATCTAAACCATGCGAGACAATCTTTATCTATACTTAGACCCATTTCCTCTAGTGTCTTCACCTGTCCTTCCAGCACCTTCTGGGACACATACCTAATACCCTTTTTGTCCCAAAATACATAATCTTCAAACTTCCAAAATTCTTTTAAGTTCAAATTTCCCCACATAGGGGTGAACCATAATGAGTGATTTATACCTAATAATTTTTTAACGTTAACCCAAACTAAGTGTATCATATTACTAATTGGGCACTGCCTGCCCTTTATTTTTATTGCTCCGGTTTCTAAAGTGCTAATAATATTATATTGGAGACCTCCCAATTCCCCTTCCAAAAAACGACGCAGTCTATCATCCTCCATCATTAACCACTGAAGCTGGGATGCGTAGTAATAACCCCGAAAGCATGGAACGGACAGGCCACCATCTTCCTCATCTTACCATAAGTATTTTTGTTTCAACCTGACCCTTTTTCTCCCCCAAATAAGATCATTTATCACTCCTTCTAATGCATTGAAAAAATGGTCCCCTATCCATACAGGGCAGGAGGAAATAACATACAAAATCTGCGGCAACAGGACCATCTTTATTATCGCAATTCGATCCACCTGTCGAAATTAAGCATTTTTGCTAGGTACTTGTTTTTTCTTTAACCCTTTTTAAAAGAGGCTCAACATTGAGTTCTAGATACTCCTGTATCCTCAAACTGACTTTAATGCCCAGATATTCAAACGACTCCGTTGGTTTCAGAATTTTAACGTTGATTTCCTCCTGCCCTATTTCATGGCCAATTGGGAGCAACACCGACTTTGCCCAGTTCACCCTAAAGCCAGACATAAGACCAAACTTTTTTACTATTCCCATCAGGTATAATACCATTGGTATCCCCCCTTCCACAAAAAACAAAATGTCGTCAGCGTAAAGGCATATTTTGTCCAATGCGCCGTTTCCCCCGAACCCTCTTATTTTGTCATCTGCTCGTACCTTACAGGCCAGCGGCTCAACAAATATGGCGAACAATAATGGGGAGAGTGGGCACCCCTGACGAGTTCCCCTCTGCAGAGGTATCGATTCTGATATTACTCCATTGATTTTTACCCTCACTTTCGAGTTGTTATATAGCAGCTGTACCCATCTAATACATTTTTCTCCCAGATTAAACTCATACATAACCTTCCAGAGGTATGCCCATTCCACCCTGTCAAATGCTTTCTCAGCGTCCAAAGACAGGATGGAATAGGCACCCTCCCCACCCATCTGCAGATTCAATAGTGTCCGTCGAATATTCGACTGAGCCTGGCGTTTGGGTACAAACCCTGATTGGTCCGGATGTATTAACTTCTCAATAACTTTTTTTAGGCGGTTTGCAAGTAATTTAGCGCATATTTTAAAATCAGTGTTGAGGAGAGAGATGGGGCGATATGAATCCACCTTTTTCTCATCCTTCCCTTTTTTCCCTATCAGGCTTATTACAGCTTCCGAAAGGGAGGGCGGGAGTTCACCCCTGTCCATTGAATCGTTTAAGACCTGCACAAGCACTGGGAGGATGACCTCTCCATATCTTCTATATATCTCAAAGGGGAGGCCATCCAACCCGGGACTGGAGTTACCCTGAATAGTTTTCAACGTCTCCCTTAATTCCTCCACTTCAATGGGGCCATTCAGTAAGTCCCTCTCCTCCTCCGAGAGTCTGGGGATCGGGACTCCCTCCAGGAAGAGTCTGACTTCATCAGTCCCCCCCTCCCTCCGAGGAGTAGAGGTCCCCATAATATTTAATAAATTCAAGCTCTATCTCTCCCTGGCTGGATCTCTCCTCTCAACACTGCCAATCCTGTTACCCCCCCTTTGGTTCTGTACAAGTGTGGACAGTAATCTCCCTTACCTTCCGGATTCCCTAAAGTATCGTTCCCCCTCAAAAAACACTTTTTGTTGTGCCTTATCCATCAAATAATTTTTTAATGCGCTTTTAGCCTGATCCAGTTGTCCTGTCAGTTCAGGGAGTTTCTTAATCATAAGTTCTGCTTCTATTTCTTTTATCCTATCTGTCAGCTCTCTCTCCTGCTTTACAAAACCCCTTTTCAGTCCCTTTATTTTGCTTACCATAATACCGCGTAGAAATGCTTTAAAAGCATCCCAAACATACCCTAAACCTGCTGACCCCAAGTTATATTTCCAGAACTCCTCTATATCCACCCTAATACCATGTTCCTCCTTGATTAAATTAAGCCAATGCGGATTCAGTCGAAACTCTCGGCTTGGTCGTCTAACATTTGTTTTAAACAACAGGCAAATGGGGGAGTGATCTGAGATGCTGTTTGCTTCATATCTCATACTAGATATCTGGTTTACTAATTCTGGACTAACAAGTGCCAAATCTATTCTGGACATTATTTTATTTTCCCGGCTAAAGCAGGAGAACACTTGCTTATCATCATAGAGATATCTCCATACGTCTATTAATGAAAGGTCCTGCGCTATTTTCCCCAGCAGTGATTGTTGCCTGGTCATATACTTGTCCTTTGGGATCACAGAGTATCTGTCTAACTCGCTATTCATAACATTATTAAGATCCCCCATTATTACTATAGGGAATTTGCCCCGCAAATCTGCATACTCCACCAGTCTATGAATAACCGTTAAGGAGAAAGGGGGGGGGGGGTATATACACAAAGGCTAAGATACATACTATACCGTTCCACTGACAGTGAAGGAATACGTACCCCTCTCATCTATTTTCTGGTCAAGTGGAAGGTAATCAACTTTATTATGAATGTATACACTGACTCCGGATGAGTATGTAGAAAAACATGAGTGATATTGCTAACGGGCCCATTTCTTCGTTAAGAGATTTATCTTGTCTTTTGTACTGTGTGTCTCCATTAACGCTACTATAGCCAGGAGATGCCTGGTGACAATATCAAAGACCATTACCCTCTTGACCCTGTCTCCAAGGCCCCGTACATTCCATGTCATGATACTACTCATTCGGATCTGTCACTTGCTTTTCCTTAACCTTCCTCCCTGCTAAACCTCCCAAGACAACCATCCCCCCCTCGACCCCCCCTTCCCTCCCCTCTTTCTACCCCCCCCCCCCCACTATCTGGTCGGCAGAAATCAGACATTTCCCCCACCTCTTACACTCGGCCCCTTCCGGCCCCTACCCCATAACCCCCTGAACCTATCCGGCGCCTTTCATGTTCCTATTCCTTTAGCGTCCAGCCACTCCACTACATCCTCTGGAGAACCAAAAAACCTAGCCTGGTCATGGTATATTATACAAAGCTTAGTAGGATATAACAGGGAATACTGTATCTGAGCATCAGCTAGTCTCTTCTTCACTTCTTTAAACTCACGCCTTTTTATCTGAGTAGCTCTAGAGTAGTCTAGATATATCTCTATATTATTTCCATTAAACTCAATTGTCTGCAGCTTCCTTTTAGTTCTCACTATTACATCTCTGTCCTTGGCGCTTTGTATTTTAGCTAGGATTGCCCTCGGGGGGCCCCTTTTAAGGGGGGTCTCCCTGGTATTCTATGGGCTCTTTCCACTGAAAACCATTGAGATAGAACGTTATCTTTAAAACTATCCTGCAGCCACTGTTGGATGAACCCCGTTGTATCCTCTCCTTCCGCTCCCTCAGGGAATCCCACTATTCTGATATTTGATCTCCTGGACATATCTTCCATTATAGTAATTCTCTCTAGAAGGATTTTTTTCCCCCATCTATCCTTTCAACTCTTTTTTTTACTCCTTCTAGATCCTTTTTCATACTTCCAGAGGATATCTGCAGCTCTTTCACTTTTTCCCTGACTTTATTCATGTCCTCCTTTATAAAGGAGAGGTCCACCTGTACTGAGGCAATCTTCGAAGTCAGCTCCTCCAGACTATGGTTAGTTTTTTGTACTGCGCCCAGGATTTCGAGAAGCTTATTATCTACCAGATTAATTCTTTCCTCCAGCCAAAAGAATATAGCAGAAATGTGGGACAAATTATTGAAGTGCAAGTGTGGTACAACTTGTTTTAGTTTAAGCATTGAATCAAAGGAGGTGACACACATCAATTAAAGAAGAATTTCTGAAATTGTATTTCCTGTCACCTATGCAGAGCAGGGGTTTATCCACGTCTAAAATTGTATAAAGTCAACGCAAGAATGTAACAAAAAAATTACATGGTAGAGCAGGGGTCTATGACAGAAAAAAAAAATTGTTTATTGTCACCCGAAAATGGAAAATAAAAATTATTGAAATGTATTAACGAGGTAGAGGAGGGGTATATTACACACAAAAATTTGTGAATTTGACCCTAAAATGGAACTGACAAATGTTATTTTTATTTTTACCGGTCTACTAGGTGCTGTGGTACTTCACACCCAAAATGTTTTGAATTTCAACTGAAAATGTAACTGAAATTATTATTTTTTTTTTTTTCCGGCCTACTAGGTATAGCAGTGGTACCTCACACCCAGAAATTGCTGAATTTCACCCAAAAATGTAAATGACAATTAATTTTAAATCTTTTAACCTGTCTACTAGGAATAGCAGTTGTACTATACACCCAAAAATTGGTGAATTTCACCAGAAAATGTAACTGACAATTTTATTTTAATTTTATTACCTGTCTACTAGGTATAGCAGTGGTACTGTACACCCAAAATCTGGTGAATTTCACAGAAAATGCAACTGACAAAGTAGTGAAATGATATAAAATACGTACAAAAATAAATAAATATATATTTGATTTATGAGGTGGAGTTCCATATGGAGTAGGAGTTTGAGGAGGTGGAAGCAGCAGTGGAGGAAGGCGAGGTAGCCAACACAGGTTTTTAGTTTTAATTTTATTTTCTTCAAATTAGGGTACACGCTAAAAGAGTGTGAAATATCCAAAATACAAGAATGAGCAATTGCGCTGCAGTATAACAATGGTTGGTTAGTGGCGGTATACATGTCTATTCTGCACAAGGTACGGACAAGCCCCCAGGGATCCATGCCTGGTTAATTTTAATGAACGTGAGCTTGTCCACATTGGCTGTGGACAGGCGGCTGCGCTTGTCTTGATGACGCCCCCTGCTGTGTTAAACACACGTTCATATACAGTACAGACCAAAAGTTTGGACACACCTTCTCATTCATAGAGTTTTCTTTATTTTCATGACTATAAAAATTGGAGATTCACACTGAAGGCATCAAAACTATGAATTAACACATGTGAAATTATATACATAACAAAAAAGTGTGAAACAACTGAAAATATGTCATATTCTAGGTTCTTCAAAGTAGCCACCTTTTGCGCTGATTGCTGCTTTGCACACTCTTGGCATTCTCTTGATGAGCTTCAAGAGGTAGTCACCTGAAATGGTCTTCCAACAGTCTTGAAGGAGTTCCCAGAGATGCTTAGCACTTGTTGGCCCTTTTGCCTTCACTTTGCGGTCCAGCTCACCCCAAACCATCTCGATTGGGTTCAGGTCCGGTGACTGTGGAGGCCTGGTCATCTGGCACAGCACCCCATCACTCTCCTTCATGGTCAAATAGCCCTTACACAGCCTGGAGGTGTGTTCATTGTCCTGTTGAAAAATAAAAGATGGTCCAACTAAACGCAAACCGGATGGAATAGCATGCCGCTGCAAGATGCTGTGGTAACCATGTGGTTCAGTATGCCTTCAATTTTGAATAAATCCCCAACAGTGTCACCAGCAAAGCACCCCCACACCATCACACCTCCTCCTCCATGCTTCACGGTGGGAACCAGGCATGTAGAATCCATCTGTTCACCTTTTCTGCGTCGCACAAAGACATGGTGGTTGGAACTAAAGATCTCAAATTTGGACTCATCAGACCAAAGCACAGATTTCCAGTGGTCTAATGTCCATTCCTTGTGTTCTTTAGCCCAAAAAGTCTCTTCTGCTTTTTGCCTGTCCTTAGCAGTGGTTTCCTAGCAGATATTCTACCATGAAGGCCTGATTCACACAGTCTCCTCTTAACAGTTGTTCTAGAGATGTGTCTGCTGCTAGAACTCTGTGTGACATTGACCTGGTCTCTAATCTGAGCTGTTGTTAACCCGCGATTTCTGAGGCTGGTGACTCGGATGAACTTATCCTCCGCAGCAGAGGTGACTCTTGGTCTTCCTTTCCTGGGGCGGTCCGCATGTGAGCCAGTTTCTTTGTAGCGCTTGATGGTTTTTGTGACTGCACTTGGGGACACTTTCAAAGTTTTCCCAATTTTTTGGACTGACTGACCTTCATTTCTTAAAGTAATGGTGGCCACTCGTTTTTCTTTACTTAGCTGCTTTTTTCTTGCCATAATACTAATTCTAACAGTCTATTCAGTAGGACTATCAGCTGTGTATCCACCTGACTTCTCCACAACGCAACTGATGGTCCCAACCCCATTTATAAGGCAAGAAATCCCACTTATTAAACCTGACTACCTCTTAAAGCTCATCAAGAGAATGCCAAGAGTGTGCAAAGCAGTAATCAAAGCAAAAGGTGGCTACTTTGAAGAACCTAGAATATGACATATTTTCAGTTGTTTCACACTTTTTTGTTATGTATATAATTCCACATGTGTTAATTCATAGTTTTGATGCCTTCAGTGTGAATCTCCAATTTTCATAGTCATGAAAATAAAGAAAACTCTTTGAATGAGAAGGTGTGTCCAAACTTTTGGTCTGTACTGTAATACACTGGCTGCAGGGCAGGCCAACACCTCCAAGGCAAAAGGGCAAGCTCAGACCATGTGCTCAATTCGCAGACCCAGAAGTTGAAGGGGGCAGACCCGTCATTCAGTATATGTAGGCGTGTGCACATATACTGCTCCACCAGGTTGGTGAAATTCTGCCTCCTGCTAAGACGTTCTATATCAGCTGGTGGTGCTGGTTGTTGTGGCGTGCTGACAAAGCTTTGACCAGCTCCCTCTTTTGCTGTGCTGGTGGATCTGTGCGACCACCGCCTCTTCCTCTGAACTACATAGGTCACTTGCATGACCTTGATTCCATGTGGGGTCGAGGACCTCATTGTCCTCCACATCATCTTCCACCCAGTCTTCACCCCTGCCTTCCTTGTCGGTCTGCACACTTTCGAAAGCCCCAGCAGTTGGCACCAGTGTTTTGTCATCATCCAAGACGTGCTGCGATGGTCCTCCCATGTACTAATCTTGAAAGATAAATGGTTGGGCATCGGTGCACTCAATCTCTTCCACTTAATCTCTTCCGCTAGGTGGATGGCCCTGGGAAACCCTGCTAACAGAGTCATCAAAAGAAGAGACTGCTATATGACTTGGGGCTCAGACTGCTTGGCTGATTTGCAAGGGGGTGAGGTGAAAGACTGATGGACATGGACTGCAGGTGCCAACTGTGGTTTTTCAGCAGAAGACTGGGTGGGAGACATTGCGAAGAAACTGGATCCACTGTCAGCAACCCAATTCTACTATCGCCTGTACTTGTTCAGGCCTCACCATTCGTAGAGCCGCATTTGGCCTGACAAATACCGCTGCAGGTTCTGTCGCCTACTCACACCTGAAGAAGGGTTTTCACTTGTGCATGTAGCTGGTACAGATCGACCACGTCCATGTCCTCTCCCTGCAACAGGAGCTCCACCAGCAGCACCACGGCCTGGGCCACGTCCCTTATTTGACGCTCTCCTCATATTTCTAGAATTTAGGATCTTACCCTAAATGGATATTTAATCAATAGTAGAATAGAATGACAGTATATAAAGAGTGTACCTCACTGAACCAGATTAGGCCTCAATTAAAGATTTAATAACAAAAAACAAGGGGATCCGCTCACTTCTGTTTCCCTCAGGACAGGTGCTCCAATCCAAAATTGAGTCACCCCTCAAAATGGTAAGTGGATATATAAAGAGAAAGGATTGGTCACTCTTATATGGAAATATATGGTATTTATTTGGTTAATATTACTAATATCAATTAAAATGCAAAAACAATAATATAAAATACATAGAATAAAATGATCTCCTATATCTATTCTCTATTAGTCATGTATAACGGAGACGACAATGATTTCAATACTGGGCTGAAAACGGTGTTGCAGTGTCTTCACCTAGATTAGATAGTCTATTAGATGGAAGACAAATTGATACAAATATTCGCCCAGTGATTTGGATACAGTTTCAGTTGAAAGAATAAATCAATTGTATAATGATAAAGAATGAGTCTCTAATATTTGTGTCAAAGTTCATATGTCTGAACGAAATCCCACTTGTTGTTTCTATTCCTTTTCTTGATGTTAGGAATAATATATGGCACTGTTAGTCCATGCAAAAATACTTTCAAACACAATAAGTGTAGACGAATTGGCCGCTGTAGGCCGATGTTGCACCGTATGCGTCTGCTGACTGATGTACTGTATTGTAAAAATTATCGCTGTGTGTACAGTTTCAGTTTTCACAGGCAATGTGTTTAATCGGTGTTGGCTAGACGTTATACCCACTGGGATGGTGGGCTTACCTTTAGTCGCGGCCGTCAGATAGAGGTAAGGGCTTGAATGCGAGACTCTGCTTAGCTGGATCAGCCGGCGTCCCGGCTGCAGGGCTGCTCGCGTCCCACGTGTTCTCCGCGGGAGATTTAAACCGGATATACAAAGTCCTTCCTTCTCAGCGCCGGTAGATGACGTATTGCGGTGATTTTGACAATGGATCCAAAGATTTCTTTTTCTTTTTTCTTTATCTTTATAGTGCACTTTAGTAGAAGATGGGGTATCCGTCCAAAAGTATGGCGCTAGACGCGTTTCGGGGAAACACTGTCCCCTTCTTCAGTAGCATACTCCCATCTTGTGAAACCTCGTAATTTATACTGGTGTTGGTTATTACCAAGGTCCGGACTGGACTCTGGGGTGTTTCGTTCAGGGTCAATGTGACATTTATAGATGTTCTTTTAATGCATTGTTTTCATATCTTAATCTGAGTCATTGTCATGTCTACAGATATGGGATATCATATCAACTGTTGATAATTTGACCATATAATAACGATACACTTTAAAAATATATAAAAATATAAATAGATAATACCAAACATACTCAAGTCTGTTATTCCAAAGCTTTTTTTAGAGGATTCATTCGTCCTTACATCTTCTTTTCATTAAAAAACATACTTCACTTTCAAAAAGCAAACTTATTACAAAAAACGCAGATGCGGTTTTGCTGCGTTTTTGGCAAATTTGATGCGTCTTTTCTCCTATATGTCCAATATTGTTCAGAGAGGTTATGTGTATATACTATCTCCTATTCTGCGGTGTATATAGTAGTAGATATGATGGCAGTAAAAGAGGTGATAATCTCCCGCGGAGAACACGTGGGACGCGAGCAGCCCTGCAGCCGGGACGCCGGCTGATCCAGCTAAGCAGAGTCTCGCATTCAAGCCCTTACCTCTATCTGACGGCCGCGACTAAAGGTAAGCCCACCATCCCAGTGGGTATAACGTCTAGCCAACACCGATTAAACACATTGCCTGTGAAAACTGAAACTGTACACACAGCGATAATTTTTACAATACAGTACATCAGTCAGCAGACGCATACGGTGCAACATCGGCCTACAGCGGCCAATTCGTCTACACTTATTGTGTTTGAAAGTATTTTTGCATGGACTAACAGTGCCATATATTATTCCTAACATCAAGAAAAGGAATAGAAACAACAAGTGGGATTTCGTTCAGACATATGAACTTTGACACAAATATTAGAGACTCATTCTTTATCATTATACAATTGATTTATTCTTTCAACTGAAACTGTATCCAAATCACTGGGCGAATATTTGTATCAATTTGTCTTCCATCTAATAGACTATCTAATCTAGGTGAAGACACTGCAACACCGTTTTCAGCCCAGTATTGAAATCATTGTCGTCTCCGTTATACATGACTAATAGAGAATAGATATAGGAGATCATTTTATTCTATGTATTTTATATTATTGTTTTTGCATTTTAATTGATATTAGTAATATTAACCAAATAAATACCATATATTTCCATATAAGAGTGACCAATCCTTTCTCTTTATATATCCACTTACCATTTTGAGGGGTGACTCAATTTTGGATTGGAGCACCTGTCCTGAGGGAAACAGAAGTGAGCGGATCCCCTTGTTTTTTGTTATTAATCCCAATCACCCATCTGAGATCCAGCTCCCTCTTTCTCCCAATATGGATATATGGAACTATATGGAAACCAAACAACTCAAGGCTGAAACCTATAGCTTTGAAGATATAGAAGGAGGAAATCCTAGTAATTTAGAGGGAAAGTCTATAGTGGAGTCCTTTCGTGAGTTAGAGGACCTTTTGCACAAA
This sequence comes from Bufo gargarizans, assembly GCF_014858855.1. Classification (NCBI taxonomy): domain Eukaryota; kingdom Metazoa; phylum Chordata; class Amphibia; order Anura; family Bufonidae; genus Bufo; species Bufo gargarizans. Next base: position 401,721,879 of record NC_058081.1, read on the forward strand.
AAACTGCGTCAAATTTGGGAAATACGGTCCCTCCAATTATATTTGAATCATGATAAAGTCCCTAAGGGCCTACAACTGTTTAAAACCCCAGCACAAGATCTAGCAGGTGAAACCTTTAACAAGGAATGGGAGGAGTTATTACATTCACAGTCTAGAGCTTTGATGGAATTAATCATCAGAAGGAGAACCACAATCTTGGGCAACTTGACAGATAAAATAACAACATTGAAATCCAAGATAGACAAATTCCCAAAAGATCAGACATATGAGATGTGGCAGGAAAGATTATATAAAAGCCTAGATAAAATAGAACAAGAAATTATATCTAAAAAAACTAAAAAACATAAATATACTGCCAAATCTGATGAGAGGAGACCTAATAGGGAAGAACAAGTAAGAGAGAATCATCAGCCTAAACATAATGAGATTAGAGAATCCAGACGGTACGATATACCGACACAAAATAGGTTTGAGACCTTGGCTGATCATTCTTTTTTAGATCAAACTCCCCCCCACCATTCTCCTCGGTTAAAACCAAAACAACCTCAACCAATGGATCAAGAGAGGACAACCCCTTATACATACAGAGCACCCTACAATCTGAGACACAGGGTTCAAGAGGTACAGAGAAACCAAACACGGTCAAAGACAGACTCAGGGAGACACGGATTATGGACACCAGATTCCCCGGACAATTACAATCCGGAGAACATACGAGAAACACATCACAGGGAAAATTAATATCAAAAAAGAGGAAGACACGGCGATCAAAGAGGAAGAGGGGAACACAGGGATCACTACTAAACACTATTGATAATAATATTATCAATTTAAGTGGAATAAGTCTTACTACTACTCAGGTCACACTTTTAAATAAAGGCTTAAAGTTTGCACCATCACTCTCTTTGGATAAATTTAACACATACATTGGCATTCAAAAATTCATTAGGAAAATGTGCCTAAAAAAATATTTTATTAAAAATCCACCCACGATGGAATATCAAACACAAGATTCATACATCCACACACAATTAAGAAATAAGTCAAAAAAATTTCGGAGATCTGAGATTGGACCAGAAATGGCCACATTTCAGAAAAATGTGGAGGCGGATTTGGAAAAACTAAAAATAAGAAATGTACACAAAAACAACCTCACAAATGGGGAGATAAAAGCAATAAGGGAATTACAGAAAAATGAAAAAATAGTTGTCCGCCCAGCTGATAAGGGAGGGGCAATTGTGATTTGGGGAGAGGAGCAATACAATAAGGAATGCTTGAGACAGTTGGTGGATCAAACAACCTATATCCCTCTGAAAAAGGACCCGACTGAGAATTTCAGACGGATACTTTTAGAATATTGTAAAAAAGGTTTAGAACAGAGGATTCTAACACAATCGGAATATAATTTCATTTTAGACGTGCCGGGTAGGTTACCAATTTTCTATTGCCTACCAAAGGTCCACAAAAGCGTTGTGGACCCACCTGGCCGCCCGATTATCTCGGGAATTGGATCCCTCACAGTGAACCTATCTCAGTATATAGATACCCTACTCCAGCCTGAGGTGAGAAAAATTAGATCTTATATACGTGACACCACTGAGATTGTGGGGCTTTTGGAGGGCCTGGACGCCCAGGACCATTGGATAATGGGCACCCTGGACGTCCAGTCCCTCTATACCATCATTGATCACAATCAGGGCATCTCAGCTTTGAGGGAACAATTATCTAAGGGCACGACATGGGAAGAGAACCAAATAGAATATATGTTGGAGGGTGTTAACCACATCCTACATCATAACTATTTCCTCTTCTCTGATCAATTTTATCTGCAGAGGAGAGGAACCGCCATGGGGACCAGGTTTGCCCCCAGCTATGCCAATTTATTTTTGGCTCAGTGGGAGGCAAATAACATCGATCCGATCCTGGGGGCAGACCTGGTCCTGTGGCGGCGATATATAGATGATGTCATCTTTATTTGGGGTGGAACACAAGAAAATCTGAACAAATTTGTTAAGGAGATTAATGATAATGAAAACAACTTAAAGTTCACCTCCAACATTGGGAGTGAGAGAGTGGAATTTTTGGACATTGAGATCCTACAGAAAAACAACAAATATATATGTAACACTTTCCACAAACCCACGGCCAGGAATGGCTATATTCCTTTCTCAAGCTGCCACCTACCAAGGTGGCTAACCAACGTCCCATTCGGGCAGTTCCGCCGCCTTAAGCGCAACTGCACGGAAGAGGACAAGTTTGAGGAGGAAGCCACAAGTATGAGCAAACAGTTCAAGGAAAAGAACTACCCAGATACAATTATTAATGAGGCCCTGGTCAAAGTTAAAGAGTTGGATAGAAAAACTTTCTTTGAACCAACACAAAAATGTAAAAAAGAAAATAATTCTGAGTTTAGAATCATTTTACCATATAACACTCAGGCCAAACAAATAGAATCCATTATAAAATCCCATTGGCACCATTTACATAGGGATAAAACCATAGGGATGCTCCTACCACCGATCCCCAAAATCATATACTCGAGAGCCCCTAATTTGGGAATTCAAATAGCTCCTTCAGTGAAAGAAAAAAAGAAAAAAGGCCAAGTAACCAACTGGCTTCAACAGAAGGGCTTTTACAGATGTGGTAGCTGTTTGGGATGTAGGAAGACCAAATTCCCAAGGAAAACAACCACAGCTACCTCCACACAAAATTCACATACTATGACCATTAAGCACTTTCTCACATGCAACTCCACCAATGTTATCTACCTAATCCAGTGCCCATGTCAGAGACAATATATTGGGCGGACCAAACGCACCTTGAAGGTTAGGATAGCGGAACACCTTAATAATATCTCCAAAGGGTATGAAAAACACTCGCTGTCCAAGCACTTCAAGGACGTACATCAACAAAACCCTAAGGGCCTGTCCTTCATGGCACTGGAAAGGGTGGAGAAGCATTGGCGAGGAGGCAACCAAATTGAGAGACTATCAAGGGCGGAATCTAGAAAAATCTATGAATTTGGTAGTCTCTTACCTAGAGGCCTAAATGCGGAGTTAGAAATTTTTGGGTTTATATAGAATATGGGTGGTCCGTGTGGGTGTCGATGTAGAGTCGTTGTCAGGCTGTTTTTCCCAGCACCACGACTCTCCCTCTACCCCACACGTGCCACCCTCTATCATCTTATCACCTCTTTTACTGCCATCATATCTACTACTATATACACCGCAGAATAGGAGATAGTATATACACATAACCTCTCTGAACAATATTGGACATATAGGAGAAAAGACGCATCAAATTTGCCAAAAACGCAGCAAAACCGCATCTGCGTTTTTTGTAATAAGTTTGCTTTTTGAAAGTGAAGTATATTTTTTTTAATGAAAAGAAGATGTAAGGACGAATGAATCCTCTAAAAAAAGCTTTGGAATAACAGACTTGAGTATGTTTGGTATTATCTATTTATATTTTTATATATTTTTAAAGTGTATCGTTATTATATGGTCAAATTATCAACAGTTGATATGATATCCCATATCTGTAGACATGACAATGACTCAGATTAAGATATGAAAACAATGCATTAAAAGAACATCTATAAATGTCACATTGACCCTGAACGAAACACCCCAGAGTCCAGTCCGGACCTTGGTAATAACCAACACCAGTATAAATTACGAGGTTTCACAAGATGGGAGTATGCTACTGAAGAAGGGGACAGTGTTTCCCCGAAACGCGTCTAGCGCCATACTTTTGGACGGATACCCCATCTTCTACTAAAGTGCACTATAAAGATAAAGAAAAAAGAAAAAGAAATCTTTGGATCCATTGTCAAAATCACCGCAATACGTCATCTACCGGCGCTGAGAAGGAAGGACTTTGTATATCCGGTTTAAATCTCCCGCGGAGAACACGTGGGACGCGAGCAGCCCTGCAGCCGGGACGCCGGCTGATCCAGCTAAGCAGAGTCTCGCATTCAAGCCCTTACCTCTATCTGACGGCCGCGACTAAAGGTAAGCCCACCATCCCAGTGGGTATAACGTCTAGCCAACACCGATTAAACACATTGCCTGTGAAAACTGAAACTGTACACACAGCGATAATTTTTACAATACAGTACATCAGTCAGCAGACGCATACGGTGCAACATCGGCCTACAGCGGCCAATTCGTCTACACTTATTGTGTTTGAAAGTATTTTTGCATGGACTAACAGTGCCATATATTATTCCTAACATCAAGAAAAGGAATAGAAACAACAAGTGGGATTTCGTTCAGACATATGAACTTTGACACAAATATTAGAGACTCATTCTTTATCATTATACAATTGATTTATTCTTTCAACTGAAACTGTATCCAAATCACTGGGCGAATATTTGTATCAATTTGTCTTCCATCTAATAGACTATCTAATCTAGGTGAAGACACTGCAACACCGTTTTCAGCCCAGTATTGAAATCATTGTCGTCTCCGTTATACATGACTAATAGAGAATAGATATAGGAGATCATTTTATTCTATGTATTTTATATTATTGTTTTTGCATTTTAATTGATATTAGTAATATTAACCAAATAAATACCATATATTTCCATATAAGAGTGACCAATCCTTTCTCTTTATATATTCAATTAAAGATTTGTTTGCCCAAAATGGCTGTATTTTAAATACCTGAATCAAACCCATATATTTGAAGGGTGTATCTCACATGGCCTGAACCAGACTAGTCCTCAATTAAAGATTTGTTTGCCCAAAATGGCTGTATTTCAAATACCTGAATCAAACCCCTGTATTTAAAGGGTGTATTTCACACGGCCTGAACCACATTAGGCCTCAATGAAAGATTTATTTGCACAAAATGGCTGTATTTCAAATAACTGAATCAAACTTCTGTATTTAAAGGGTGTATCTCACATGGCCTGAACCAAACTAGGCCTCTATTAAAGATTTGTTTGCCCAAAATGGCTGTATTTCAAATACCTGAACTAAACCCCTTTATTTAAAGGGTGTATCTCACACGGCCTGACCCACAGTAGGCATGAATTAAAGATTTGTGCGCCAAATGGCGGTATTTCAAATATCTGAATATAATCCAAATGTATAAAGGGTGTATCTCACAATGACATATGCAGCAAAGGCTGCCAAATAAACTTTTTTTTTTCCCAAACGGGTGTTTGTTTAAAAACTGTCAGCAGTATATAACCCTGGAATCTCAAACGTCAAGATGTTGCAAGGCCTGAAATATTGCGCATTTTGCCCCAAAAAGAGTGTTTTATTAATGAAAGAATATATGCCCTGTATACACTGGGTTTATTTCACACAGCCTGACCCACAGTAGGCCTCAATTAAAGATTTGTGCACCAAATGGCGGTATTTCAAATATCTGAATAGAACCCCTGTATTTAAAGGGTGTATGTCACACGCCCTGATCCACACCCAAAATGTGCCCAAAATGGTTTTATTTTAAATAACTGAATAGAAAGACAATATGTAAAGGCAGTATCTCACAATGAAATCTGCAGCAAAAGCTGCCAACTAATTTTTTTTCCCCCAAACGGGTGTTTGTTTAATAACTGAATTTGACCGCAGTATATAGGCCTGGATTTTCACATGTGCTGATGCTGCAAAGCCTGAAAACTAGTGGAATCTGGCAAAAAAAAAATGTGTTTTTGAAAATCAAGAAAATGATGGCTGTATTTTTAGCTTAACTTGCACACTCACTAATCCAGATGTTGTATATTGCCAAACAAGTGTTTTTTTTTCTAACATAATATGAAAGCTGTATATATTAAACTTGAATTTAACACTTGCAGATCAGGAAAATATTGTTTTTTGGCACAAAAAGTGTGTTTTAAAAAACCCAGAAACTGATGGCTGTATTTCTAGCTTAAAGGGAACCTGTCACCAGGATTTTGTGTATAGAGCTGAGGACATGGGTTGCTAGATGGCTGTATTTCTAGCTTAAATTGCACACTGACTAAACCAGATGTTGTATATTGCCAAAAAAGTTTTGTTGTTTTTTTGTAAAAGAATATGAAAGCTGTATATATTAAACTTGATTTTAACACTTACAGATCTGGAAAATTGTGGTTTTGGCACAAAAAGTGTGTTTTAAAAAACCCAGAAACTGATGGCTGTATTTCTAGCTTAAAGGGAACCTGTCACCAGGATTTTGTGTATAGAGCTGAGGACATGGGTTGCTAGATGGCCGCTGGCACATCCGCAATACCCAGTCCCCATAGCTCTGTGTGCTTTTATTGCTTCAAAAAAAACAATTTCATACATATCCAAATTAACCTGAGATGAGTCCTGTCCCTGACTCATCTCAGGGACAGGACTCATCTCATGTTAATTTGCATATGTATCAAATCGTTTTTTTTATACAATAAAAGCACACAGAGCTATGGGGACTTGGTATTGCGGATATGCTAGCGGCCATCTAGCAACCCATGTCCTCAGCTCTATACACAAAATCCCGGTGACAGGTTCCCTTTAAATTGCACACCGACTAAGCCTGCAAATGCACCAGATGTAATAAATTGCCCAAAAAATTGGGATTTTCAATGTCCCAAAAGCTCAGATGCAATGCTAGTGCACTGAGCTTGCATAAAATGGCCCCTGCCACCGCGGCCCACCTAACTGACTTATTAAAGTTATTTTTTTTTTTCAGTCACTGGGCCCAGGGCATGATAAAAATTTGCCCTGCAACCACAAAACACAATGTATGCAGATCGCTGAGTTAGATTCAGATTTTGAGCAAAGATTCAGTTCTATTCTCTCCCTGAAATCACCAGCAGCATCCTCTCCCTACACTAAGCACAGCAGAGTGACGTGCAGCTTATATAGAGGCTGGGTCACATGCTACACTGGCCAATCACATTAGTAGGCATGGCTGTGATGGCTTTTAAGGTCAGACAGTTAACCGCTCGTTGATTGGCTGCTCTGCAGCCTTTCAAAAAGCGCCAAGAAAGCATCGAACACTGAACCCGAACCAAAACTTTTCCGGATATGTTCGGGTTCAGGTTCGGGGTCCAAAAATCCTAATGTTCGGTTCGAACCCAAACTTTACAGTTTTGGTTCGCTCAACCCTACATTAGTGTCTCTGACCCAAGTGGTTTAGCCGACAATCAAACATGGACTCTTCCAAGAGGTATCGGCCTGGTGGCTTCCTTGCAGCAAAGGCCACATCCCTGTATAGAGATTAAAGGATGAAAATCAGGGGACTGACAAGATAATACACTTCAACCTAGCCCAAATTTAAACCAGTTGGTTGGCGCAGTGGTTCCACACTCACTGCCCATGACACTGCTTCTAGTTTCAGGCATTCTATGTCCCTCCCAGGTACACATGCTGGATTTCTGAGTTTGGGATGCTGCTGCCTTCACTTGCTCTCATGTATACAAAGGAGAAAGTTGTACAGGAATGAATCTTTACTGTCTCTTCACTGATACTGAGTAGTGTGTGATTTCAAATATTGTCCACCTGCACATAGCATGTTCACCTGTCACATAACCATGCATGTTATTCAACGCCTGCATTTATGACCTACCTTGGGTTTTTGCTTGACTTCACACGTACATACTGACACAGTACAACTAGTGCTGATCGACCATGCTCGGCCAAACTGCTGTTCGGCTTGAGCATCACTATGCTCGGCACATGGCAGTGCTCGGCTGAATGCTACGGGTGCTCAAGTACAATTTAATACAATGAAAATCAATGGGAGACCCAAGCATTTAACCAGGAACCCCCTGCTCTGAAGAAGAGAGGGTGTCTGGTTCACAAAAAAAGGTTAGAAATTGATGGAAACCCCATCAAAATGGTTTGGAAACAGTATTAAGAGGATGGCTGGATGCGTCTTGGACTCCTATTATCTATGACATACAATAGACAACCACACAAAGGCTATATGCCAAAAGCCAGGTACGTGGAAGCCAACAATCTATCCATGAGACAGATCACAGTCAGCATACCTTACAATGGCAGCCTTGTGCACTATGAGACATTCCAAACCAGCTCTCATCTGACTGAGAGCCAGTAAGCCTCAAAGTTGGTTTACATCTGTTGGATGGCTTGGGTGGACCTGCACACCTAGATCAATATCATTAGGGTGACACAATGTTTTCTGATTGTCCTAACATAATATTCATTAACCTTTCTATATAGTTTTGTCATGTAAAAACTACTTTGCATAAACATGAGCATATGGGAAAGATATGCAGATAAGCAGAATCTGCCTTTGTTTTCAGCTGAAAAACCATTTGCATGATAAGTTTGTGATCTACACTACTCATGAACAGTCTTGTCATAAGACTATGAAACCAATAGATGGCGCTGTTCATCTTGTTGGGGGGCTAGTAAGTGGGGCACCCTGCTCAACAAAGTCTAAACACATTCACCTATGTGCCTTGAGCACAGTGACATCTTATTTATATACACTGCACTACAGAGTGACTGGATCACTACAGCATCACTGGCAAGATCACTGCAGATTCTCACTGTGCTGCAATACAATCAGCCCAATCTTCTAAGAGAGACCATGCATTTGCCACATATAATATACAGTGGTGCCCATAATTATTCATACCCCAGGCAAATTTTGACTTAAAGTTACTTTTATTTAACCAGCAAGTAATTTTGTGACGGGATATGACATAGGTGTCTCCCAAAAGATAAAAAGACAATGTACAAGAGACATTATTGTGAAAAAAAATAAAAATACATTCTCAGCTTTCATTTACATTTAAGCAAAAAATACAAGATGTTCCGCACTGTGGAAAATCTCAGAGGACGTGGTCGGAATCCAAAAGTCACACCTGTGCTGGCCAGGAGGATAGTTAGAGAGGTGAAAAAGAATCCCTGACAAATTTTGACTTAACACGTTCAGGACCTTGGATGAGAATGCTCCTCCTAACTAAGATTTGGAGCTCATTGCTAAAGATGAATGGGCAAAAATACCTGTGGAGACATGCAAAAAGCTAGTCTGCAATTATAGGGAGCATTTGATTGCTGTAATAGCCAATAAAGTATTTTCTATTGATTATTGAGAAGGGTATGAATAATTTTGGACTGGACACTTTTTGCTCAAATGTAAATAAGCGCTGAGAAATGTTTGTTTTTTTCCACAAAAATGCCTCTTGTACATCGTCTTATTATCTTTTGGGAGACACCCATGTCATTTCCCATCAAAAAAATTACTTGCTGGTTGAATAAAAGCAACTTTAAGGGTTCATTCACACATCCGTGTGTGTTTTGCTGGCATTCCCGGCATGCACACTAAGCGGACATCAAAAACCAGAAACTAGCTATATATGCAATTTTTTTTCATGACCATTTTTCAAATCAATATGTCATCTATAAAATGTAGTCTGTTGGTCACAGAAAAAAAAATGCTTACAGTTATCCCACACAGCATAGAAAATGTACATAACAGAAGGGGCAGTCTATGCTTTCCTATCTGCTGTTAAATCCCGTATAGAGATGAGCAAATTTTTAAACGATTGATTTGCCGGTTTGCTGAATTTTTCGGGAAAAATTGGGTTCAATACGAATATATTTGGGGTGAATTATGCTAATAAACGGCTATTTCCTGGCTGCTGAGAGCCTTTATAGTGGTTTAAAACACTGTGCCTTGCAGTAACACAAATAGAGAGTCTGTATGAAGAGCAGATGACAGATGTCGCTCTTAGAATCAATGCATGCTTTAGTTATTTGGGTGGTCACGGGATCAAAACTGACCAAATAACTCAAGTATCAACTCAACCTTACAGGTAGATATTAAGAAGAAGCACACTCCTTTTACAGCGTCGTCAGCTGATTCCACATAGATGTCTACAGAAAATGTTCTATTAAATGCTTATACAAGTAGAGTCCCCCGGACAGAGTGGAGAGAGTGTCAGCAGTAAGTTTGTGTTGACGTCACTGATTCATTTTCCCCATTCTCTGATCCATCAGAGCAATTACCCAGAAAAAAAGGATCCTGTCAGTGAAGCATCCGCCTTCACTCGGTCAGCATTTGGTCAGTAATCCATCAGTATTGTTAATGGAAAAATAAAACAGGAGTGGATCCAAAACAGAGATGACATGTGAATGGAATATTTGTATGTCTTCTGTGTTTTGTACCGATTCCTGCTTTTGGCTACCAAATCATAATCCAATTCTGATGAGTCCATACAGGCCTTATAGCTGCACAGACAGGATCCGTTGTGAGTCTCATTTATCTTCCTTCTGACAGATCAGAAGAGGGGTTAAATAAATGATGATGTCAGCCAAGTCAAAAAGGCTAAATAGTGGCCCAGTCATGAAATTGGGGAGGGTGGGAACAGCATGAGAAGTCCACAGAGTGGCCCTATGACAGTGGAGAGCTGGAAGCAGCATGATGAGACCACAGAGTGGCCCAATAACAGGGTATGGAGGTAGCAGCAGTATGAAGAGGCCACCGAGTGGCACGATGACCAGCTCTGGAGTTGGCAGCAGCATGAGGGGACCACAGAGTGGCCCAATGATGAAGTGCAGAGGTAGCAGCAGCATCAGGAGGAGGCCACAAAGTGGCACAATTACCGAGTCTGGAGTTGGAAGCAGTATGATGAGGCCACCAAGTGGCACAATGACAGAGTCTAGATGTGGCAGCAGCATGAGGATACAGTGATGAGCGAGCATGCTTGGCCAAATGCCTGTTTTACACACCCTTAACATCTGCCATCGAAAAACTGTTCCTTTAGTGTAAATTTAACCACTTCCAGACACAGGGCGTACAGGTACGCCCTGATGTCCTGGTACTTAAGGACACAGGGTGTACCTGTACACCCTGTGTATTTTCGATCACCGCTGCACGGTGGGCGATGATCGGAACCAGGTGCCTGCTCAAATCATTGAGCGGGCACCTTGGCTAAATGCGCAGGGGGGTCCCGTGACTCCCCCGTGTCGGTGATCACCGCAAACCGCAGGTCAATTCAGACCTGCGGTTTGCGGCTTTTCATGTTGCGGGCAGTGGCGGTGCCATTGGGACCCCGTGGGCTATTAGGGGGGATCTGATGGCATGGAAGGCAGCGCAATGCCTTCCTGAGGCATCTGTGCTGCCTTCCGGTGACGAGCCTGTGAGATACAGCCCCCTGGATCTCACAGGCTGGAAGCTGTATGAGTAATACACACAGTATTACTCATACAGCCAATGCATTCCAATACAGAAGTATTGGAATGCATTGTAAAGGATTAGACCCCCAAAAGTTCAAGTCCCAAAGTGGGACAAAAAATAAAGTGAACATAAAAAGTTGAAAAAATAAAGTTTCCCCCCACAAATGAAAAGTTTCAAGTAAAAATAAACAAAAATGTCATTTTCCCCAAATAAAGTTAAAAAAATTGGTAAAAAATAGGGGGTAAAAAAAGACATATTAGGTATCGCCGTGTCCGTATCAACCGGCTCTATAAACATGTCACATGACCTAACCCCTCAGATGAACACCGAAAAAATAAAAAACAAAAACTGTGCTAAATAATCAATTTTTTTTGTCACCTTACATAAGGCCGAAAAAAGACACTTGTCCATCCAGTTCGGCCTGTCATCCTGCGGGTTGATCCAGAGGAAGGCAAAAAAATAACTGTGAGGTAGAAGCCAATTTTCTTCACTTTAGGGGAATAAAAAATTTCTTCCCGACTCCAATCAGGCAATCAGAATAACTCCCTGGATCAACGACCCCTTTCTAGTAGCTATAGCCTGTAATATTATTGCACTCCAGAAATACATCCAGGCCCCTCTTGAATTCCTTTATTGTACTCACCATCACCACCTCCTCAGGCAGAGAGTTCCATAGTCTCACTGCTCTTACCGTAAAGAATTCTCTTCTATGTTTGTGTACAAACCTTCTTTCCTCTAGACGCAGAGGATGTCCCCTCGTCACAGTCACAGTCCTGGGGATAAATAGATGATGGGAGAGATCTCTGTACTGACCCCTGATATATTTATACATAGCAATTAGATCTCCCCTCAGTCGTCTTTTTTCTAAAGTAAATAAAACCCTAATTTGGATAATCTTTCAGGGTACTGTAGTTGCTCCATTCCAGTTATTACTTTAGTTGCCCTCCTCTGGACCCTCTCCAGCTCTACTATGTCTGCCTTGTTCACTGGAGCCCAGAACTGTACACAGTACTCCATGTGTGGTCTGACTAATGATTTGTAAAGTGGTAGGACTATGTTCTCATCACGGGCATCTATGCCCCTTTTGATGCAACCCATTATCTTATTGGCCTTGGCAGCAGCTGCCTGACACTGGTTTTTGCAGCTTAGTTTGCTGTGTATTCAAATTCCTAGATCCTTTTCCATGTTAGTGTTACCGAGTGTTTTACCATTTAGTATGTACGGGTGACTTGCATTATTCCTTCCCATGTGCATAACTTTACATTTGTCAGTGTTAAACCTCATCTGCCACTTATCTGCCAAGCCTCCAATCTATCCAGAGCCCTCTGTATCAGTATACTGTCCTCTGTGTTAATTACTTTACACAGTTTAGTGTCATCTGCGAAAATTCATATTTTACTATGCAAGCCTTCTACAAGATCATTAATAAATATATTGAAGAGAATTGGGCCCAATACTGACCCCTGAGGTACTCCACTAGTGACAGTGACCCAATCTGAGTATGTACCGTTAATAACCACCCTCTGTTTTGGCTCTGATCATTGAGCCAGTTACTTACCCACTTACAGACGTTTTCTCCCAGTCCGAGCATTCTCATTTTATATACTAACCTTTTATGTGGTACAGTGTCAAATGCTTTGGAGAAGTCCAGATATACGACATCCATGGATTCGCCTCTGTCAAGTCTAGAACTTACCTCCTCATAGAAAACGGATTAAATTAGTTTGACATGACCGATCCCTCACAAAGCCATGCTGATATGGCGTTATTTGCTTATTTCCATTAAGATGCTCTAACATAGCATCCCTCAGAAAACCTTCAAACAGTTTGCCCACAACAAATGTTAAACTTACCGGCCTATAGTTTCCAGGCTCTGTTTTTGGACCCTTTTTTAATATTGGCACCACATTTGCCATGCGCCAATCCTGTGGGACATTCCCTGTCAGTATAGAATCTGCAAATATCAGAAATAAGGGTCTGGCTATGACATTACTTAATTCCCTTAGGATACGGGGGTGTATGCCATCCGGTCTTGGCGATTTGTCTATTTTAATCTTTTTAAGTTGCTGTTGTAATTCTTCCTGGGTCAGACAGGACACATTTAGTGGGGAATTTATTTCAACATTCAGCATTTCATCTGACAGTTTATTTTCCTCAGTTAATACATTGGAGAGAAAACATATTTAACAGCTTTGCTTTCTCCTCGTCGCTCTCTGCAACTCCCCCCTCATTCCTCTTTAAAGGGCCGACACCTTCAGATTTATACTTTTTAACATTTATATAATTGAAGAACATTTTAGGGTTAGTTTTACTCTCTTTGGCAATTAATCTCTCGGTCTCTAGTTTGGCCGCTTTTATTTGTTTTTTGCATGTTCTATTTTTTTCCTTATAATTTTTCAGTGCTTCTGTGCTACCCTCCTGTTTTAGTGTTTTATATGCTTTCTTTTTGTCATTTATTGCTTTCTTTACTGTTCTGTGTATCTACATTGGTTTCTTTTTGCTCCTTAACCTTTTATTTCCATATGGTATGTACCTCTCACAATGAGATTTTAGGATGCTTTTAAAGATATCCCATTTTGTGGCTGTATTTTTAGTATATTTTAGTTAGGCCTATGGCCTCTCTTAGTTGACTAAACTTAGCTTTTTTGAAGTTTGGTATTTTTGTTCCCCCCTGTAGAAACGCTCTTTTGAATGATAATTGGAAGGTTATTACTTTATGGTCACTATTTCCCAAGTGTCCCCCAACCTGCACGTCTGTTGTTCTGTCAGGTCTATTGGTTAATACTAAGTCCAGTATGGCCATCCCTCTAGTCGGGTCCTGAACCAGTTGGGAAAGGTAATTGTCTTTGGTTATTGCCAAGAACCGGTTTACTTTATAAGATATACAAGTTTCAGTTTCCCAGTCTATATCTGGGTAGTTGAAGTCCCCCATAATAACCACTTCATTATGTTTTGCCGCCTTGTCTATCTCATTTAGTAGTAGATTTTCTGTGGACTCTGGTATATTAGGTGGTTTATAGTAAACTCCTATTAGTAATTTATTATTGTTTTTAGCTCCATGTATCTCTACCCACAGTGACTCCACATGTTCATGTCCCTCACTTATATCTTCACGGAGTGTGGGCTTTAGACAGGACTTTACATCACAAAAAGTACAACAGCAAGCAATCAAAAAGGCGTACGCCCACCAAAATAGTACCAATCCAACCGTCACCTCATCCCGCAAAAAATGAATCCCTACCTGAAACAATTGCCTAAGAAATAAAAAAACTATGGCTCAGAATATGGAGACACTAAAACATAATTTATTTTTTTAGTTTTAAAAAAGCTGTTATTGTGTAAAACTTACATAAATAAATAAAAAAGTATAAATATTAGGTATCTCTGCGTCTGTCTCGTCCGTCTCTATAAAAATATTACATGACATAACCCCTCAGATGAACACCGTAAAAAATAAAAAATAAAAACTGTGCTAAATAAACAATTTTTTGTCACCTTAAATCACAAAAAGTATAATAGCAAGCGATCAAAAAGTCATATGCACCCCAAAATAGTGCCAATCAAACCGTCATCTCATCCCACAAAATTCATACCCTACCCAAAATAATTGCCAAAAAAACTGAAAAAGACTATGGAAACACTAAAACATGATATTTTTTGTTTAAAAAAAATGAATTAATTGTGTTAAACTTACATAAATAAAAAAAAAAGTATACATATTAGGTATCGCCGCGTCCGTGACAACCTGGTCTATAAAAATACCACATGATCTAACCTGTCAGATGAATGTTGTAAATAACAAAAAAAAAAAAAAAAAACTGTGCCAAAACAGCTATTTCTTGTTACCTTGCCTCACAAAAAGTGTAATAAAGAGCAACCAAAAATCATATGTACCCTAAAATAGTACCAACAAAACTGCCACCCTATCCCATAGTTACTAAAATGTGGTCACTTTTTTGGAGTTTTTACTTTAGGGGTACATAAGGGGGGCTTCAAATGGGACATGGTGGCAAAAAAAAAACTGTCCAGCAAAATCTGCCTTCCAAAAATCATATGGCATTCCTTTCCTTCTGTACCCTGCTGTGTACCCGTAGAGCGGTTTATGACCACATATGGGGTGTTTCCGTAAACTACAGAATCAGAGCCCTAAATATTGAGTTTGGGTTAGCTGTTAACCCTTGATTTGTAACTGGAAAAAAATATTAAAATGGAAAATCTGCCAAAAAAGTGAAATTTTGAAATTGTATCTCTATTTTCCATTAATTCTTGTGGAACACCTAAAGGGTTAACAAAGTTTGTAACATCAGTTTTGAATACCTTGAGGGGTGTAGTTTCTAGAATGGGGTCACTTTTTTGGAGTTTCTACTCTTGGGGTGCATCGGGGGGGGGGGTGTGGCATTCCTTTCCTTCTGCGCACTGCTGTGTGCCCGTACAGCGGTTTACGACCTCATATAGGGTGTTTCCGTAAACTACAGAATCAGAGCCATAAATATTGAGTTTGGTTTGGCTGTTAACGCTTGATTTGTAACTGGAAAAAAATAAAAATAAAATGGCAAATCTGCCAAATAAGTGAACGCTAACTCAATGAATTGAAGATTATGCTAGCTTTAGTGTACTAATAATCTTAATTTTAATAAGGACAGAAGGCGACTATTTTGCATTAACTCTTTTTACTAACTCCACAGCAGTAAAGAAAAAACGCAAAGAGTAACAAGTAAATCACTGCGCAGCATAGTTTATAAGGGTCATGCTGCGTGTACACTTCCTCTTTCTAGAAGCGACATCCAAGTCCCGATTGAGCTCGAACATCCAGAAATACAACGAAAAACTGCAACAGCGGTTTCAACTTGAGGAGACTCCTGGTAAACGAGGTTGGTGGTAAGACCAAACAAAGCCCTCATCCCTACCTATGGAGTCGTGAGGTTAACAAACCAGCGACCAGTGGAGGTCCTGAAGAAGATTACACTGAAAGGAGAGTATAAAATATAGGTTAGGTAATTAATCATAACTGTTCACGCCTGTGGGCCTTAACAGAATGATGTAAAGTTAAATCATTACAAACAGGTGTAAATTGTCTAGTGGCTAAATGTATGGTAGGTGTAAGCATGTAGTACAACTAAAATCTGTCCGTCTAGAAGGCAATATGAGGGTGAGAGATTTTGAATATGTCCCAAAAATAGAGAGATTACTAAAATCAAACCCCATATCCGTCACCTTGAGATCCACTCCCCCAAGGAGTCAGGGTAGGGAACAGAAAGGAGGGAAAATAGTCGCCTCCTGTCCTTATTAAAATTAAGATTATTAGTACACTAAAGCTAACATAATCTTCAATTTTATAACATGACAGGAGGCTTCCTATTTTGCAATTTTAACGCTGAAGAAGAGACGTCCCCGCAGAAGGGGGAGTGTGAAAATAAAAGGTACGGAAAGTAGATTCCCTAGACCAGTCCGCCGTTCGGAGAATATCCGAAAGGGACACCCCTGCCAGGATGGCTGATGAAGCCGCCGCTCCGCGAACGGAGTGGGCGCAGAAAGCGGGGTCTATACCTGCGAGGGAAAGGATCCAGCGGATCCAACGGGCCAGCGTGGCGACCGAGACTGGGGCGTGAGGGCGCACGTAGGAAACTAGGAGTTGACCCGAAGTAGAGGAACGGAGTGAGGAGGTAACCGAAACATACCTGCGGAGGGTGGACACGACACAGAGCTGCGGGTCGTCTGGAAAAAAGGGGTAAAAGACCGACGCCGAACCCAACTTAGTGCGACGAGAGATATGGAATGTGACTCCTTCAGGGGCCACCTCAAAGGCATCAACATCGAAGGCCCGAACGTCCGAAACCCGTCGGAAAGACACCAGACAAAGGAGAAAAGCGCACTTAGCGGATAGTTGGTGAAGGGAGAGGCGGTCATTCGGAAGCCAATCCCTGAAAAAACTGAGAACCAGTCCCACGTACCATAGTTTATGGTATCTGGGGGCCGGGGGGCGGCGGAGCCGCATGCCGCGAAGTAGGCGGCAGACCAGAGGGTCTTTGCTGACCGGGAGATACCCAACAGGGGTATGGGCTGCCGAAATCGCGGAGCGAACCACGTTGATAGAACGATAAGAGCCGCCAGAAGAAAACAAGGAGGAAACAAAATTAAGAATCATGGGAACAGGTGCCGTAAATGGATCGGAGTCCCGTTCCATGCACCAAGTAGACCAGGAGGCCCAAGCTGAAAGGTAGCAGAGTCTAGTTCCCGGGGCCCATGAGTCCCATAAGAGGTCCCTAGCAGCCTGCGATAGTCCGCTGACTCGCCAGGAACCCCGGAAAGAGACCAAGCCACCAGGGGTAGCCGGTCTTCCAGGAGGAGAGGGTGGAGACACCCTTTGGGATCCGTGAGCAGGTCCTGGAAGGATGGAAGGAGGAGAGGATCCATGCAGGAGGAGGCCAGGAGGTCCGGGAACCACGGTTGGCTCTGCCACAAGGGCGTTATGAGAACCAGTTTGATTTGTTGCGTCCGCATCTGGTGTAGTGTTCTCGCAATCATGGAGAATGGGGGAAAGGCGTAGGCTCCTGTCGCCGGCCATTGTTGGAGAAATGCGTCTGTCGCCTTGCTCTCCGGGTCCGGGAGCCAGCTGAAGAATTCCGGGGTCTGGTGATTGTTGCGAGAGGCAAACAGATCCAGATGAAAGGGACCCCTCCGGGCTGCCAGGGCCCTGAAGATTCTCGTGTTTAGCTTCCAGTCGCTGACGTCTCTCCAGTGGCGAGAGAACCAGTCGGCTGTGAGGTTGATTTCTCACGGCAGGTATTCCGCTTGTAACGTGATGTTGCGAGGGAGGCAGTAGTTGAAGATGTCCCTCGTGATATCCAACAACAGGCATGAGCGAGCGCCTCCCAGGCGGTTGATGTACTGGACTGCGGAGACATTGTCCATGCGTAGGAGGATGCAACAATTGGAGCTCTCCCAGGCCAGGCTGCGGATCGCGAAGGATCCCGCCAGGAGTTCGAGGCAATTGATGTGCATGGAGAGCTCCTGCGTCGTCCATGTTCCTCCCGTGGAGATGGTTCCATTGGTGGCACCCCATCCCCACAAGCTGGCGTCTGATTCAAAAACGAAATCTGGAGTGTCTCCGAATATGGCCTTGCCGTTCCAGGCTTGCATGCTGTCCAGCCACCATGACAGCTCTTTGCGAACCTCCGTCGTCACCGGGACGGGTTGGTCGTAAGTAGGTCGGCGGCATAGGTATTTCGCCTTGAGACGTTGCATGGCCCTGTAGTGGAGAGGATCCGTAAATATGGCTTGAATGGAAGCAGAGAGGAGTCCCACAATCCTGGCCAGGTTGCGTAGAGGGATGGAATGGAGCCGGAGAACTCTGCGAATCTCCTTGCGAATGGTTGCGATCCTTGAGGCTGGTCGCCTCAGAGTGCACGTCGTCGAGTCGATCTCAAAACCGAGGAATTGTATCGTCTGGGTAGGGGTCAGCTCCGATTTCTGTTGGTTCACCACGAAGCCCAGAGATTCCAGTAGGGATACCGCTAGATGAGTGTGTTGGCGTAGTCTGCGTTCGTCGGAGCAGAACAGGAGGAGGTTGTCTAAGTAGATGATGCATTGAATGCCCCTGGACCTCAGGTGGGCCACCACCGGTTTTAAGAGTTTAGTGAAACACCATGGGGCTGAGCTGAGCCCGAAAGGGAGGCAAGTGAATTGCCAAGGGCGTCCGCGCCAGAGGAAACATATGAGTGCTCGACAGTCTGGGTGCACCGGGACTGACAGGTATGCATCTTTCAGATCAAGCCTGGTGAACCAAGATGGATGTCATCCAGGAGGTGGATGCCCTCCATCTTGAAGTGGCAGTAGACCACATACGCGTTGAGGGCACGTAGATTGATGACGGGGCAGTATCTACAATACTTCAGATGTTGCTGAAGTAACCTCCCTCGTCGTGGACCGGCTGGATAGCCCCTTTGTCTCGAAGCTTGCGTAGCTCGGCGTTGACGAGGTTGTGGTCGGAAGACGACATGCGGATGGTGCGAGGGGGCTGAACCTGAAAGGGGGTCCCCACTAGGTCTAAGATATATCCCTGCACTGTTTGTAGAATCCATGTGTCTGAGCATAGGGCAGCCCAATTGTGGAAAGAAAGGGAAATACGGCCCGCAGTGCGGGTACATGGTAACAACGGAGGAATATGGGTCCTTACCTGCAGCAAAGCGGGAACGTCCGCGTCCGCGGGGTCCACGGCCTCTATCCGAGCCTCTGGAAAAGGGTCGTTGCTGATAGTCTCTTGTCGGATAAAATGGTGTTGGATGAGTACGGGGGCCTGAAGGCCAAAAGCAGCTGGCGGCACGGCCCCGTTGCCGGCCAGCCCTTCCAAAAACCCCTCTGGTAGGGTTGCTCCTGAAAACACTGCACATTGAGGATTGCGCCTTATTAAGGGAGGTGAACACGTTGACATGTTTGTTTAGTTCCTTGAGGAATGGTTCACCGAAAAGTTTCCCTTGTGCCTGGGGCCCAATCTCCTTTGTGCCAAGGTCTGCCAATTTACCGTTAATACGGTATAACGCTGCTTTTCGTCTCTCCGAAGAGAGCGCAACATTGGTGTTTCCGATGAAACAAAAACACTGTTGTGCCCACTCCCGAGAAGGAATCGGCTTTGGCATAGGTGTCATCCGCCAGATACATAATGCGAGCGAGGGGGCCTACGCAATCCAACAGGTTATCTTGGGCGCCCCATAGGCCTTTCTCTACCCCCCCGTCAAGGGTCTCTGCCACTGCGCATCATAAAGGTCGTCATAACCTTGTCAAATTCTGGGGTCTGAGCGACCTTATCTGGCAGGGAAGGGCGTGGGCATTTGGACCTGAGTCGGTTGCGGACCTCTTTCTCCAGAGGTTTGCGGAGCCACAGGTGCATGAACCTGGAAAGGTGTTCTGGAGGCGACCAGTCACCCGATCTGGGGTACCGTATGTTGCGGGGGTCGAACATCGCCTGACCTGAGGGGTCCACAATGGTGTCTGAGTGAAGAGGAGGTTCTGCATCCGCAGTGTCTTCGATACCTCCTGCCTGGGCCGCACCCAGGAGGGTCTCCCGCATGAAAGCGGAGACAGACTTTTCGTCCAAACCCCATGCGTCATAATCCAACTCAGAAACGTCAGCTTGACACTCATCCAGCACTGACATGGACTGGGCAGGGCCCTGCTCTTCATCTGGTGTGTTGGGGGCCAGGGTGTGTAGTTTGGCAGATTTACGCTTGGCAGGTGCCTTACCCTTGGATGGTTTGGGTGCATAGTCCTCGCCTTTGTCATGGCGTTTTGTAGGGCGGGATTAATCTCCTGTCTGATAGTCGGATCGATCGGAGTCCGACTCGTGACGTGGACGTCTGCGGGTTTTAGGTACTACAGGAGACGAAGCTCGGGCCTTGGAGAGTGCCTTCTCCACAGAGGCAGTGACAGCTGCGTTAATCATGGCCTGGAAGTCCAAAGGGGCCTTCTGGGAATCTTCCATGATAAGGGTAGGCTGGTATGTCACCAAAAGGCACAGCAATAAACGGGCACCCAGGTCTTGAGAACAGACGTAGGGACAGTTTTAATAGTATGGGAACAGAGCCCAGGAGGGTACTCCAGGCTAGGGGGCAGTGGGGGAACCTGGGGAAACCAAGGGAATGATAATAATAGAATATAATCAAGATTAAAGTGCAATAAGTAAGTAAAGCTCCAGGGGAGCAAAAAGTCTGACCTGTCTACGATGGAGCAGTAAAGAAAGAGGAAGTGTACACGCAGCATGACCCTTATATACTATGCTGCGCAGTGATTTACTTGTTACTCTTTACGTTTTTTCTTTACTGCTGTGGAGTTAGTAAAGAGAGTTAATGCAAAATAGGAAGCCTCCTGTCATGTTATAAAATTACCTCTCCTAATACTTATACAGGTCCTTCCTTTGGCACCCCCGCTAGGTACTCTCAAACTTCTTCTCTAGAAGATTAGAGATTAACCCCCCTTCCTCCTTTTTCATCCCCTCTACCACTACTCTGATGCATCAGGCATTGGTGGGTGGAAATCCTGGCTGATCCATGCCTGATTTATCTTGACAAAGGTCAGTCTCTCCACATTTTTGGTGGACAGGCAAGTTTTCCTTGAGTTAACTATGGCCCCCGCCACAGTTAACACCCTCTCTGATGCCACACCACTGGCCAGGCAGGACAGCTTTTCCAGGGCAAACTCTGCTAGTTGCGTCCACAAATCTAGTTTGCCTGCCCAGTAGTCCAGCGGATATTCAATGTGGGTTGGCAGGGTGCTGTCCAAGTATGCCACCACCTGCTGGTTCAGGTCGTGCTCCAGGTCTACCTGCTGTTGCTTATGAGTAATATCTTCACAATGCTGGTGAAGAAAGCTACTCTTCAGCGACTGTAGACTCAGGATGCTGCTGATGGAGCTGGTACTGATCCTGTTATCCCACTCCTGCTCAGCAGCCATGGCAGTGGAACGTAAGCACAAAGGGGCCCCCCACTCATACCTGCGAGAGGATGGAGGATGGGGCAGATAGGCAGTGGCCAACTGACTACATTGGATGTCCCTGTAGTAGTTCAGTTTGTCCTCCCTCTCAGTGGGTGTAAAAAAGGGTCCCATTCTGGACCAGTAATAAGGGTCCAACATGATGGAGAGCCAGAAGTCATTCCTCTGCTGAATGGTGACAATTCGGCTGTCACTACGAAAGCAAGTGAGCATGCATCAGGCCATATGTGCAAGTGATTTGGAGGGACTCCCTGCCTCCATCCCCACTGCATACTGCCAAAGTGTGTCTGGGTCATCTGTCTCGTCTTCCTTATCACCCTGTAGCTCCTATAGCTGCTCCTGTTCTTCCTCTCCTGTCATGTGGGTAGAAAGACCACCCATTTCGCTACACATTGCCTGTGCTCTTATGTCTTCCTTCCCCTCCTCCTCCTCTTCCAGTTCAGCCCCCACAGGGCTCATTTGGCCATGAGATCTAGGCGCCTTGTCTCCAGTCCCCTGATCAGCCATTGTTACCAACATCTGTTTCAGGACATGAAGCAGTGCAATGACGTTGTTCATCCCGTAGTCTTAGTGACTGACAAATAACGTGGCATCCTCAAAAGGCCTGAGCAAATGGCAGGTGTCACACATAAGCTGCCACTGGCTGACATCGAATTTACACAGGGAAGTACTTCTATCCGCTTGCATCATCATGAAATCGTTGATGGCATTTCCCTGTTCATATAGTTTGTCCAACGTATGGAGGTTGTAATTCCAATGGATGGAAACGTTGCATATCAGCCTATGTTGGTGTATGCCGTTCTGCCACTACAGCTCAAAGAGGGTGCACGAGTGGCTGAAGTGCATGCAAAGTTTCCTGCCCATTTTTAGGATGTCTTGCAGATGGGTGGAAGACTTCAGGAACCGCTTGACAATCAGATTTCACACATGTGCCATGCAGGGCGCATGGCTCAGCCCTCCTTGACGCATGGCAGAGACAATGTTTTTCCCGTTGTTGGTCACCATGGTTCCGATTTTAGGTTGTCGGGGAGAAAGCCAGGGTTTGATTTCTTGATAAAAGACACAAATTAGTTTCTCCCCTGTGTGACTCTATTCACTATAAACTAGGTGCAGAATAGCATGACACTGCCGTGCCTTGCAAATGTGGTATGCTGGAGGGGCATGTGACTTGTCCCTGCAGTGGAGTCTGTGGAAACAGTGGAGGATGAGGAGGCAGAGGCGGACATTTTTGCTGGACCAATGGCGTGGCAATGTGGAGGCGGAGCATCGTCACCTGGCCAAGTTGATGGTGTGGCTGTGCAGGAACCACATTTACCCAGTGGGCCGTAAAAGGACATGTACTGTCCCTGACCGTAGTTACAGCTCCACATGTTGGCGCTGCCGTGCTCTTTGGCAGACACCGACAGGCTCAAGGACTGGCCCACCTTCTATTCTACATGTTTGTGCAGGGCTGGTACTGCCTTTTTGGCAAAGAAATGACCGCATAGAAATCTCTACCTCAGCTCAGCACAAACCATCAGTTCTCTGAAAGGTGCAGAGTGCACCACTTGGAAAAGGAGGGACTGCAGTACCAGCAATTTGGACAGAAGCGCGTTCCGCTTCTGCACCGTTGGATGCGTGCATGCATACTGGTGTCTCTTGGCAATCGCTTCGGTGATCGAAATGCTGATGGAATGACTGATGAGGAGTAGGAGGAGGAGAAGCAGGGGCATCTGGACCAGCAATAGATGGGAATGACAGACAGATACCTTTTGCTGAGGTGGTGGAGCCTTGACTGTCTGAAACCAGGTGCATTCCACTGGGTAATGCAGTGGTTGCTGCAACAGGCTGGACCACCACATTGGAGCCAACCGGGCGAACCGCCATTGACTTCAATAGGCAGGCAAATTTTAAAACCCACAGGGACTCTTTCTGGCAACAATAGTGATGGAAAAGTTGTTTCAAGGGGACTAACACCTGGACTGTGGCATGCCAGAGGGGGATCCATGGGAAAACTCCAATGGAAAATTACATAGTTGGCGCAGAGTCGGGTTTTAATCCATAAAGTGCATAAATCACCTAACATTCCAAAATTGTTTGGAATAACGTTCACAGTGACAGACCAAACTCTGACAGACCAAATTCCCTGTTTAACACACCGCAAACAGTCCATTTGCACAACCGCAAACTCCCCATTTGCTCAAGGTTGGATACCAAGCTAGCCATGTCCCGTTCCTTGACCTCACTGATGTCATTGAAGGTCTCTTCCTCCACCCAGCCACGTGCAACACCAAGGGTCCCCGAAAGCTGACAGCAAGCCCCCTGCGACGCCTGCTGTGGTTGGTCTTCCACCTCCTCAAAGCTACCTTCCTCCTCTGACTCCTCTTCTTCAGACTCCTCTCTCTGTGTTGCTGCAGGTCCAGCAATCGACGACGGCAAGGCTGCTTCTGGTGGTGATGGTGACATCAACTCTTCCTCTTCATGCTCTACGGCCTGATCCAGAACTCTTCGCAGTGCACGCTCCAGAAAAAAACACATATGGGATGAGGTTGATGATGTTGCCTTGGGTTTGACTGACCAGGTTTGTTACCTCCTCAAGGACGCACAAGTCTACAGCCATTGTGCATGAGCGTTCAGTAACGTGGCCAAAAAATACCCAGCTCCGCAGAGGCTGTCCTCTTTTTTTTTTTTTTTTATAAAAAGAAATATGTTCTTACCAGTTTAATCTCTGTTTTGTCCCCTATCAGGTGCCGGTGTGGTGTATGAAATAGATTTTAGGAACCTGGAGATGGAAAAAGATGCTTGGTTGGTCCTCTTACTTCCAATTTGGGGCACTGTGCGTGCGCCGTGCAATGTACTGTGCTACCCAATATGAGTGGTATGTTAAGTAGTACTATTCCTATCAGTTTAATCCCTGTTACATCCCCTATAAGGGGCCGGTCTATGGAATAGATTTTAGGAACCGGGAGATGGAAAAAGATGCTTGGTCGGTCCTCTTACTTCCAATTTGGGGCACTGCGCGTGTGCCGTGCAATGTACTGTGCTACCCGATCTGAATGGTATATTAAGTAGTACTATGCGTATCAGTTTAATCTCTGTTACGTCCCCTATCAGGGGCCGGTGTATGGAATAGATTTTAGGAACCGGCAGATGGAAAAAGATGCTTGGTCGGTCCTCTTACTTCCAATTTAGGGCATTGTACTGTGCTACCCTATATGAGTGGTATGTTAAGTAGTACTATTCCTATCAGCTTAATCCCTGTTACCTCCCCTATCAGGGGACGTGTATCAAATAGATTTTAGACAACCGCAAAGAGTTGTCAATAGTTCACACACTCATGACATAAATTTTATTCCTCTATGCGTCAATCTTGGTGTAGTGATGACTGTGCTCGTGCGCACGTTTGGGAGATTGCAGGCGATGGCGGTTTTTCAAAGCCTATGGTTGTGCTGAGGTAGTGAAAGTTAAGTGACCCAGAAAACAATGATTCTGCAGTGTGGGCCCATTGTTGGCCTAGTAGGCTTTAATGATCACCTTAGATGATTACAAAGAAAATGTATGTTTTTTCTATGCAAAATTATCCAGCCGATCGCTTTTGGTCTGTTCACAATGAAGCAACAACCTTATCATCTGGGGTGTGCCAACATTGCCATTGCCAACACACTCATAGAGGTGGTCGCTTCATTGTGATATGCAAGCCCCTCTACCACAACAAGGTAATTGTGGCGAAAGCCACTTTGCCACAGTGTTTTGGAGGGGGCTGTTTGGCCGCTTCCTGCCCCTGGATTACGGGCCCTCTCATCAGTCAGGCCTCCTTTGTTCACAAAGGACTTGTACTAACTTGAACCCCTGGTCTAATTCGTGCTATTTTGGGATGTTAAATGTCTATGTGTACTGTAAAGGGTGGGACATTGTATACGTTGAATAGTGAGGTCTGTTCCATAGTCTCTTTGTGTGTATTGGCGTTGTCCCTTTGTCCTGAGAGATAATTGAATTACGTCTCGGTTGTCTCCAGGACAGAAGACATTCTTTATTAAATATTACCATGCCTGTGATGATTACATCAACCCGGTGTGAGGCAATTGTATCACAGGCAGAAGGGAGGATTTTGTGTGGGAGTGTCTGAGTGTATTGTATGTGGTTATTGGCTGTTTTTACAAAACCCTGTGGGTGGTAATCTTGTTGGAAGATGTGTATAAATCAATGCTTGTGTGTTCAAATAATGAGTTCCTGCTTTACCCCTTCATAAAGTTTTGGCTCATGTTTAGGGAATGGGATAACTACACTCTTGGGGATTGCTATATCACAATACTCCCCTGAGTATAAGTTCTTGTAATAGCTTGTTCATGGTTCCTGCTCTCTGGATTTAGGAGAGGTTCACCCACTGGAAGCTGAAGCCCGGTCTTGGGTCCAGCATGGGTGGAGGATGGTGAGACCCCAACCAAGCTGCGGCGGTTCGTGCAGTCTGTGGTGTTTATGGTTTCAAGTTGAGTGCTTGGAGCCCTCGGGAAGGACTAGGAGCATCCATCGACAGAGGTACCCAGTCGGGGTGCCAGGAGATCCGTTACAGTAATGATCACGAAGGGGAATTGACACATATATGTGCCTTTTTTTGTTGTTTTGTTTTTGCAGCCACAGTGCAACACCAGAGGCCAGAAAAATTAGGCATGTACACATGTCTGAAAAATTAGGCATTGTTGCACCCGCTTCTGTAGCAGTAGCCAGAAAAAAAAAGGATGTTTTTCAGGCAGAAAGTGCACTAAAACATTGCAGTTTGAATTCTAGTTGGTGGCGGAGAAGTCATCCGGCATGCAGAGATAAAATACAGCAGCATGTTTACCATTTTTAGCCCAAGGCATCTCATCTCATCAGGCCTTTTTTAGTCAAATGTATCGCCCACTGTCAGTCCCTTCGGGATCTATGGTCGCCTAGGAAATCTAGACCTTTTTGACCTAGGCGACTTCTCTTCTCAGTGACAATACCTCCTGCTGCACTGAAGGTCCTTTCTGACAGGACACTTGAAGCGGGGCATGCCAGAAGTTCTATCGCAAATTGGGATAGCTCAGGCCACAGCATGCACACCCAGTAGTCAAGGGGTTCACCGCTCCTCAGAGTGTCGATATCTGAAGTTAAGGCGAGGTAGTCGAGTCGTTCTCTGAGGGTGGAACCCGAAGGGCTGTGGCGATGGGTAGGATTTAAAAAGCTGTGCATGTCCTCCATCAACAACACGTCTGTAAAGTGTCCTGTCCTTGCCGGCGTGGTCGTGGTAGGAGGAGGATTACTTTCACCTCTTCATCTGTTAGATTCCTGTTGTGCTATAACATCACCCTTATACGCTGTGTAAAGCATACTTTTTAACTTGTTTTGGAACTGCTGCATCCTTTTCGACTTCCGGTAATTCAGTAACATTTTAGCCACTTTTCTGCTTATACCAGGGGTCTAATAGCGTGGCCACTCTTCTCCTTCAGCCTTTTTATACGAGGGTCCCTCAACAGGCATGGCAGCATGAAAGACCCCATTGTCACAAGGTTGGATGCCAAGCTACTCATGTCTCGTTCCTTGTCCTCACTGATCTCACTGATGGCCTGTTCTTCCCCCCAGCCACGTACAGCATCACATGTACCAGATAGGTGACAACGAGCACCCTGGGAGGCCTGCTGTGGTTGGTCTTCCTCCTCCTTAAAGCCACATTCCTCCTCTAAACTCCTCTTCCTCATACTCCTCTTGCAGCGTTGCCGCAGGTCCGGCAAGCGATGATTACAAGGCTGTTTCTGGTGGTGATGGTGACCACAACTCTTCCTCTTCACACTCCTCTACAGCCTGATCCAGCACTCTTCGCAGGGCACGCTCCAGGAAGAAAACAAATGGGATGATGTCGCTGATGGTGCCTTCGGTGCGACTGAATAGGTTTGTCACCTCCTCAAAAGGACGCATGAACCTACAGGCATTGTGCATGAGTGTCCAGTAACGTGGCAAAAAAATACCCAGCTCTGCAGAGGCTGTCCTAGCACCCCAGTAATACAAATACTCTATGCCTTTTTCTTGTTGGAGCAGGCGGTTGAACAGTAGGAGTATTGAATTTCAACGCGTCGGGCTGTCGTAAATCAAGCGCCTCACTGGCATGTTGTTTCACCGCTGAATATCTGAAAAGTGTGCCATGGCCGTGTCGGAATGTCTAAAATGGCCAAACACCTTCCTGGCCTGCTTGAGGACGTCCTGTAAGCCTGGGTACTTATGCACAAAGTGTTGTACGATCAGATATGTGATATGCACGGCACATGTGTCAACTTGCCCAAATTCAATGCCGCCAACAAATTGCTTCCGTTGTCACACACCACTTTGCCAATCTCCAGTTGGTGCGGAGTTAGCCACTGATCCACCTGTGCGCTCACGGCGGACAGGAGTGCTGGTCCAGTGTGACTCTCTGCTTTCAGGCAAGTCAACCCCAAGACGACATGACACTGTCGTATCCGGAATGTGGAATAGTCCCTGGGGAGCTGGGGGGTGCAGTTTATGTGGAGCAAGACGCAGCAGCAGAAGAGGACTCAGCCGAGGAGGTTCACGGAGAGGATGGAGTAGAAAGAGTAGAGGAGGTGGCAGAAGGCCTGCCTGCAAGTCGTGGTGGTGTCACCAACTCCTCTGCAGAGCCACGCATTCCATGCTTGGCAGCCGTCAGCAGGTTTACCCAATGCGAAGTGTACATGATATACCTGCCCTGACCGTGCTTTGCAGACCAGGTATCAGTGGTCAGATGGACCCTTGCCCCAACACTGTGTACCAGACATGCCATGACTTCCTTTTCCACAATAGAGTACAGGTTGGGGATTGCCTTTTGTGAAAAAAATAAATAAATTTGGCCGGGTACCTTCCACTGCGGTGTCCCAATAGCTACAAATTTTTTGAAGGCCTCAGACTCCACCAGCTTGTATGGTAAAAGCTGGCAGGCTAAAAGTTCCAACAAGCCAGCTGTCAGATGCCGGGCAAGGGGGTGACTCTGTGACATTGGCTTCTTACGCTCAAACATTTCTGACACACCTGACTGTGGGCAGATGAGCAGGAACTGCTGAAGGCGAGAGGCGGACTGGCGGGTGGTTGAGAGGGAGCAAGGAGGACAGCAGTGGTTGACGTGGCTGAAGATGCTGGTCGAGGAGGAAGATGGTGGCTTTGAGTTTGTGTGCTGCTTGTACTCGTCATCATGTGTTGATCCCATAGGCGTTTGTGATGTGAGATCATGTGCTTTCGCAAAGCAGTTGTACCTAGGTGGGTGTTGGACTTCCCACAGGTTGCAAATAGCATCGCTGTTATCAGAGGCAGCCACAGCATGTGTTGATTGGCGTGCTGTCTGGCTGACCCCGGGTGCCGATACATGCTGTCTGACTGTGCCACTAGCTCCTTGCAATGACCTCCCCCTGCTTCCAACTCGTCTACTCCTCCTCTCTGTCTCCCTATCTGAACTTTTCCCCTGTTCTTCTTCTCTTCGAGCAGGCACCCACGTGACATTTACGGACACATCGTCCTCATCAACCGCTTCACTTGTATCTGACAACTCAGCAAAGGAAGCAGCAGCGGGTACAACATCATCATCATCATCATCACACCGTACGTCCATGTGTTTAATGCTGCCTGACTGAGACATATCCCTGTTATCTACATCCTCTGGCAATAATGGTTGTGCATCACTAATTTCTTCCAACTGATGTGTAAATAACTCCTCTGACAGATCAAGTGAAGCAGCTGTGGTGCTAGTGTTGGTGGTGGTGGCGGCAGGCGGGTGAGTGGTAACTTGAGAGGTGCCCAAAGCTAAGCTGGAGGAGGATGGTGTGTCAAGGTTCACATCACCATGACCATGAAGGCCTCTGCGGGGTGGCCTGCCCCTGCCTGTCATTTTTTTTACTTTTTTAGTTGTACTATGCGTGCAAGCTACTGTGACACCAGATATGAGTGGTGCAACTGGGCACTGGCAGTACTGGGCACAGTGCACACTGTGGGCCTGACACACACGCTGGCAGATAACTGCAATTATATTACAGTGAAAAATATGTTTTTTTTTTTTTTTTTAATGCAAGCTACTGTGACACCAGATATGAGTGGTGCAACTGGGCACTGGCAGTAGTGGGCACAGTACACACTGTGGGCCTGACACACATGCTTGCAGGCAACTGCAATTATATTACAGTGATTTATTTTTTTTTGATTTTTTTTAAATGCAAGCTACTGTGACACCAGATATAAGTGGTGCAACTGGGCACTGGCAGTAGTGGGCACAGTACACGCTGTGGGCCTGACACACATGCTTGCAGGCAACTGCAATTATATTGCAGTGATTTTTTATATATATTTTTTTTTATTCAAGCTACTGTGATGCCAGATATTAGTGGTGCAACTGGGCACTGGCAGTAGTGGGCACAGTACACGCTGTGGGCCTGACACACATGCTTGCAGGCAACTGCAATTATATTGCAGTGATTTTTTATATATTTTTTTTTTATTCAAGCTACTGTGACGCCAGATATTAGTGGTGCAACTGGGCACTGGCAGTAGTTGGCACAGTACACGCTGTAGGCCTGACACACACGCTTGCAGGCAACTGCAATTATATTACAGTGAAAACATTTTTTCTCTTTTTAAATGCAAGCTACTGTGACACCAGATATGATTGGAGGCAATGGGCACTGGCATTAGTGGGTACAGTACTCGCTGTGGGCCTGACTTTTTTTTTTAATGCAAGCTACTGTGACACCAGATATGAGTGGTGCAACTGGGCACTGGCAGTAGTGGGCACAGTACACGCTGTGGGCCTGACACACATGCTTGCAGGCAACTGCAATTATATTACAGTGAAAAAATTGTTTTATGTTTTTAAATGCAAGCTACTGTGACACCAGATATGAGTGGTGCAACTGGGCACTGGCATTAGTGGACACAGTACACGCTGTAGGCCTGACACACACGCTTGCAGGCAACTGCAATTAGATTACAGAGAAAATTAAAATATAAAAAATAAGCAGACTGATGTACTAGCCCTAAACAGGGCTTTTTGGGGTGCTGTCCTTACAGCAGATCAGATGAGTCTTTCAGGACTGGAGTGGACACTGAATACACTGGCCTAGCTATTGATTTCCCTATTAAATCAGCAGCAGCTGCACTGTCCCTGCTCTCACTAACACTTCATCTTCCGAATGAATCTAAAATGGATGCTGTCCTTGTTTCTTTATAGGAGGTGGGAGGGTCTGGGAGGGAGGGTCTGCTGCTGATTGGCTGGAATGTGTCTGCTGACTGTGAGGTACAGGGTCAAAATTTGCTCAATGATGGCGTACCGAACATCGCATTTATTCGCCCGCCGCGGCGAATGCGAACATGCGATGTTCGCCCGGGAACTGTTCGCCGGCGAATAGTTTGGGACATCGCTAATCATTAATTGCACCGGATTGTGTGTGTCTTTTTGGTGCAAAGAATTGTTGTAAGTAAGAAGGCCACAAGTTGAAATAAGGAAGAGAATAATAATAATAATGTCTAATCTATCTAGAAGATGGAAGACAGCATGTATCATTCACTTTTGTAAATTTGGCTCAGGTTCTGTTTATCTTGTCTAATTTTACACTGTTTACATTCATAACAGTATCAATAAATTTGTCCTATAGAGTATGACAGTATGAAGATAGTATACCTAAATACATTCACATGATCTTTTTGTGGGTTTTTTGGGGATCTTCTTTTATATTGTCTCTCTATTTCTCTCCCACGTGTTAAACAATTACTGTATGTTGTAGTTATTTCCAAATATGGATTAAGCTAGGGAAGTTAAGTTGCAGCTTAAAACCCAGAGGATTGAATCCAGCATTGATTTTTTCAGAATAAAATTATATTTAGTATTGTTAACAGCCTGAGCCCCTTATTTATAAAATAATCTAGTAAGGAAGTGAAATTTCAACCTATGGGGAATCGTTTATTAGAGTACAGTGAGAACAGAGCAACCAATTCAGCAGACTACCAAATAGGGCAGAAGAAAGACTATTTTAACCTTTTTTTGAAGCCTCCTGACCTAAGAACAACGTAGAGGCCCCTTCCTCAGCTTTTGTTCCTTGAGAATTCTCACCCAATACATGTGCGAGTTGGCTCTGATGGGAACATATTATTATACACCTTCTTTGACAGTTAAAACATTGTACAGTCTCCTCTGCCTTGCAGCACTGAATACTAACATAGTTCCCATGGAAAGAAATACTTCAGATATGTCTGTCGAAAACAACCCACAGCTGTGTGATCAATTTCATTATAAAGCAAGTTACACGACATGCCATTGTGGATTGTTTAAGTTCAGTTAAGGCAAAACTTCACTTGTAATAGTCTATAGCTTTTACTTATTTAATCTCCCAAATGATTAAAATAGTCTGTGCCATCCTGACTGTATTTTTTTCAAATTAGATCAGATAATTTGTGTAAGTGAAATAGATGCCCCTTGATAAATGATGAGAAGAGTGCTGCTCCTAAAAAACTTCAAGCAAAGTGGCATCAATGTATCAATGTTAGATCTATCCAGTCTTTCTTCAAACTGATACCACCAAAATATTTTTCCCACAAAAATCAAGCCTTCATCCATCAAATATTGATTGAAATGCAAGGTAAAAAAAAATAAACAAAACATTTGGTCCTTAAAATGCAGTCAAGCAAAACTTTATGGTTAATGTGTTAAGTAAACAATGGCAAGAAAATGTTAATTGACTTTTTCATGGATTCCAATGACTATTATCAAGAGATAACCTAGAAAACATTGTGACGTGCTATTAAAATCAATTTTAGCTTGGCTACATCTGTATCATAAAAAATTGAACTATCAAGTCTCTTTTGTCCCTTGTGATAAGTACACAATCCTCTACATAAGGCCTCATGCACACGACCGTTGTGTGCACCCGTGGCCGTTGTGCCGTTTTCCGTTTTTTTCTGCGGCTCCATTGACTTTCAATGGGGCCGTAGAAAACTCGGCTTGTGCACCGTTTTTACACCGCGCCCGTGACCCGTGTTTCGAGGCCGTGCAAAAAATATAACCTATCCTATTTTTTTCACGGCCAACGGTTCACGGGCCCATTCAAGTCAATGGGTCCGTGAAAATCACGGATGCACACAAGATTGTCATCCGTGTCCGTGATCCGTGTCCGTGATCCGTGTCCGTTTTTTCCTATCATTTCAATGGCAAACTTGACTTAGATTTTTTTTTCATCTTTCATGTCCGTGGATCCTCCAAAAATCACGGCAGACCCACGGAAGAAAAAACGGGCACGGATCACGGTACAACGGAACCACGTTTTGCGGGACGTTAAAAAATACGTTCGTGTGCATGAGGCCTAAAGGGCAATATGTCCAAGAATGTATCCCACATTTAGTTGAGTAGGCATATGCAAAGGTGTATGCAAACATACACAAAAATATAGCAAGATTTTTCATATGCAATGGCACGAGGCATGAATGACCCCTTTCGCCTACATTCTTCATCCTCTGTCTGGAAACGCTTATAAAAGTAAGGCTACTTTCACACCTGCGTTAGGTGCGGATCCGTCTGGTATCTGCACAGACGGATCCGCACCTATAATGCAAACGCTTGTATCTGTTCAGAACTGATCAGTTTGCACCGTTCTGATGGATCCGTTTTCAATTGCACCATATTGTGTCAGTGAAAACTGATCCAGCTGCATTGACTTACATTGTAAGTCAGGACGGATCCGTTTGGCTCTGCATCCCCCCAAAAAATGAATGATGTCCGTATGGCATCCATTTTTTTTGCGGATTCATTATAATAATACCTATCCTTGTCCACAAAATGGACAAAAATAAGACATGTTCTATTTTTTTGTGGGAACAGAACGGATATACGGATGCAGATAGTACACGATGTGCTGTCAGCATTTTTTGAAGGGAAACGTGACAGAAAATGGAGATAATAACGGACATTAACTAAAATTAATAACATAAGCTGGCAAGCAGGTAAAGATATGAGTCATTCAAAAGCATAGCTGCACAGGTGGACAGACAACCATTGGTCAGACCCCGGAAGCCATGGGGCTGAAGCAACCACCAGGGGCCCATGGGGCTGGGCAGCCGCCGGGATGCGAACCTTAGAATTAAGGACGGCTGGGGAAAAGATTGGGGCTTAACCCAACGGGTTTAGTAAGCAACTGGGACTCCATAACCTAGAAAGACATAGACATGGACTCGCGTAACCTCCAACAGAAACCTGGGACACTAACCAGCCTACAACCATGTCGTACCCTTAACAAACAAAACATTAAAAGCGGTCAAGGGGTTCCCGGAGCCATGAGGCCGGATCGGTCATAGGGCCCCCGAAGCCAGAGGGATGACGTTGCAGTGACGATAAGTAATTAAAACGTAAGTCGGACCTGATAGCATATGAAGCGACTTGAATGATTGGATTGGCTAAAAGGTGGCCTAAGGAACATGACTGCCAACAGGCGTTAAAAATATAGACATTAGTAATCCGAAGCACGTGCATGCATAAAACACTAACCACCGCGAACCATAAACGTAAACATGAAATGCCTGGGGCATTGCAAGTTCGCTAAGAGAAGTCTCTTATCGTGACAAACAAACAAACAGCTTGTGAAAACATAGCAGGAAACTTACTCCTATCGGCCCACTGACCTCCGCTGAGGGGCTGTTTGGTGAACTGGGACAGGAGACCAGTCTGAGTAAATACGAACCAGAAGTAAAAGGAGACCAGTCTGAGTGAATACGAAACAGGATTAAACAGAAAGTAGGCCTATGGAATGTAGCAGACCACTGAGGAAGGGAACGTAAGCCTGAAAAGAACGCAGTTATGTTTGTCAGGAGAGAGGTACCAGAGCGGTGGGTGCAGACTGCCCCGGTGAGATTGAGCAAAACCATGATGTAGCAATAAACAGGAGAATGCAGCTTTGAGTGGGAGCAGAGTACAACACATGATGTAACAACAAATGGGTGAATGCAGCTTTGGATGTGAGTGGAACCTAAAAACATGGTATAGGCGCAGCTCTGAGTATGGGTAGCGCATGAAAAGCATGGTATAAAGCAGACGTATAAATGCAACCTGAAAGTGAGCAGAGTATTGACGTGATGCGAAAGCAGACATGTGGACGCAGCTCTAGTAGTGAAAGGAGTATAGGACAAGATGTGAAAAGCAGACATGCGGACGCAGCTTTGGATGTGAATGGAATATTAACTTGATGTGACCGCAGACATGGAAAGCGGCTTTGGTGAGTGGGGTATACAACCTGGTGTAGCAGTAGAACTGTGAACAGAACTTTGGGTATAAGCAGAGCATGAAAATTGGTATAAACACAGCTCTGGTTGTGAGTGGAGCAAGGTGGGAACACCAGGGTGGTGCGTCCAGAGCATGAAAACGGAGTAACAGTAGCAGCAATGGCTGTAAGCAGAGTATACATGTAATAACAGGCATGTAATACGGATCCGGCTGTCGGCTGGGGACGGAATGAGATGTAACAGCCAACAGGTGAGCGCAGCTTGAATGCGAGACCAATCTGAGTGAATACGAACCAAGAGTAGAAAAGTGCAGTACAGTAGGGACGTGCGGATGCAGCATAAGACATGAAATAAAAGCCGAAAGTGTAAATGCTGCTCAGGATAACAGCGGAGCATGACAGTGTGAAATTGTGGATCAGCTCTGCCTGTATATTTATGTTTAAATTGTATTGGAGCTGTCATTTGGCATTCCGGGCACTAGAGGCCACTGTTTTGCAGCACAGTCAGCATGCTTCTGGGTGAACAAGGAAGTGATGATCTGACAGGGTGGAAGGATTGTGCTGTGAGGGGCTGAATCCGATTCCATCCTGGCTTGCAGATATCCGGCAGTGAATGGACACTCAAAGGAAGGAGAGTATCTGCTGTCCCTTGTCTGGATCCAGCACTTTGAAAGAGAGGTTGTCCCAGGAAGACCAGTTCCAGTGTATGGACAGAAAACCTTAGCATCAAGCAAGGCCGCACGGTTGCTGAGAGCTTGGTGGCCATCCTGGGTAAGCGGCATCCTAGGGCCCAGAACGGACGCAGGTCAGTACACCTGATTACCAATTGTACTTCACTGTTTGGCGCCTAAAGTAACAGAGACTAGCCTAGGCCTTGTATGCGCTAGTTAGATAGGGTTATAGCTTTGTTAGGCCTTACTGTACTGGACTGCAGCGCAGTAATTGACTTGCAGGCTCTGCTGCGTCTGCCACCGGTTAGGTGTGTCTTCTATAGCGGCACAGTACGACTTGTAGGCTCTGCTGTGTACGCCAGCAGGCTAGGCCTGTCCCTCGGACGGTGCCTGTGGGCCTGGGGTATTACTTATACTGTTTGTACTTGTGTTAATACTGTTTCCAAAGTAAAGTTTATATTCTTGCATATAAAGCTGGTGTCAGTGTTGCTTCCTTGTCTGTGACTTTGCTGTATCCTTAGGGAAGCAGGTATGTGTGCGTATGCATTTTGCTGGGGATCGCCATTAGCAACGGGCCACAAGTGCAGGATTTGCTCCCCTATATATATGCACGACTGCATGTGGGTTTGAGCACCTCCTGCTAATGCCACCTTGTCTTTTTTGGTTTGTATATATAGATTCCTGGAGGTGTATAAACTCCAATTCAAATGTGCCTGTTTTCCATCTACAGGCCACATTTAGGTGCACCTGTGAGGCCTGGGCCATATCAGTCAGTCTTGAGTAGGACTCACAGACTCCTCCCTCCTCCCATTGCAAGCATGGTTACATGCCGGAGGTAACTGGTGAGCTGTTTGTGAGTCGGCCTCATGCTCCTGTAATTTGCCCACTGGCTCCTGGTATCGCCCATACGGCGCAGGTAGGAGAGCGTTAGGTCCCGGGCTACTTGAGAAACCTTGACGTGGTGCCCGGGCTTAGACATGTTCTACACCGGTTTAGTGAGACCGCAGAGTGCACCTGTATTTGTTGTTGTTTTGTTATATTGATTATTACATCCGCACTTGTTACCTTGTGTGAGATGTCTATTGTGGTACTTGTGGTTCGCCACGGGCATCCTCCACCGTATGCATTTTGCTGGGGATCGCCATTAGCAACGGGCCACAAGTGCAGGATATGCTCCCCTATATATATGCACGACTGCATGTGGGTTTGAGCACCTCCTGCTAATGCCACCTTGTCTTTTTTGGTTTGTATATATCCTGGGGAGCCCAGCCCGGTACACGGCTTACGAAAGTGAAATACATGAAGTTTAAAGATGGTGGTAGCGGGGGAGAAAAGGGGGGGAGGGAGACACATGGCAAGGAACAGCTACAGCAAAAAGCCTAAACAATAAATGCTGCGTCTGATCTCCAAACATGACGTCAGGTGCAGCCCGGGTAACTCTTACTTCAGCCGGTTTGCTGCAATTAAACTTTTCATGCGAGACGAACGAAGCAAAGTGAAACTTGTAAGATTTATAGAAACCAACTCCTATTACCAACAAACAAAAATGAAAAGTAAATGGAAGTATTTAGGCCCAAACGAGCAAACCTGAGGTAGCAGATTCTGAGGCGAAGCCTCCCGTTCTCTAGCAAAGTCGGATCCGACCGGCCTGGAGAGACGGCCCCGGCCCAACCTACTTACATAGTATGGTGCGTGCATGCTATGGTAGCAGAGAGCAAAATAACAAGCTCCATGCTGCAAAGAAAGAATCCTACCACCAGAGAAGCTAGTCTGCTAATGGCACCTGAAAACACACACCTGTGAGTGAGGGTGTGGCTCGTATATGAAGAGCCTCCGCCCCTCCCACAAATGCAGCCTTAACAACATATATATATATATATATATATATATTCATAGCCTAGTGTTCCTAAGTTCTATGGAACACCTGTTGGGTCAAAGCAATACACACTTTGATAAATTTCTTGAGTTTCCAAAATTGGGTCACTTTTTAGAGGTTTCCACTGTACAGTTACATTAGGGTCTCTTCAAGTAAGTTAAGGCATCTGAAAACCATTGCACCAAAATCTGCCCTCCAAAAGCCCAGTGGCGATCCTATCCTTTCTGAGCCTTGTGGTGTGTCCATACAGTAGTTACCAACCATGTTGCTGCTGTATTCAGGAGAAAATTGGTAACAAGTTGTGTCATACTTTTTCTCCTGTAGCTAAAGCAACATTTTATTGGAAGTAAATAAACAGGGTAATTAATAGTGATGTTTAAATTTGTTTTGATGCCAACCCTTGCTGTGTTTCGGGGGGGGGGGGGGGGGGAAGGGAATTCAAATTAGAAATCTGCAAAAAAAAAAAAAAAAATTTACATTTCACCTCAATTTTGCTTTATTTTCTTGAATGCAACTAAAGGGGGGAACAAGGAGGGTCATTTATTATCCTGAAAATTCAGGCCAGATTGTGCCGTTGCGCCACAATCTGCAACTTTTCCATGCTCACACCAGGTCTAAAAAAAGTGGGTGTGGCATGGGCAGAGAAGGGGAGTAGCCGGCAGATGGTCTCATTCATTTTCTATGCCTGTTTTAGGCATAGAAAAACTAAATATAATCCAGCTAAAAAGCTGACTTACAGTTAGACTGGCATTGGATGCATTGAAGTTATATAAAGGCCTGCGGCATCACTTATAGGGGTTATTAAGACCGGCGTCTAAATTGGCGATCATAATAAATGACCCCCAATGATTCTAAAATCAGTTTTGAATAATTTGAAGATTGTAGGTTCTAAAATGATGTCATTAATGGGTGGTTAATATTATGTAAATCCATTAAAGTCACTTTAAAATTACCTTTACAAAATTATGCCAACACAAAGTTGTGGCATATGGTGAAAGTTAATTAATAGGTATATAGAAATAGAAATTTAGAAAATAG
Source organism: Bufo gargarizans (assembly GCF_014858855.1). NCBI lineage: Eukaryota > Metazoa > Chordata > Amphibia > Anura > Bufonidae > Bufo > Bufo gargarizans. The sequence goes on from NC_058081.1 coordinate 401,760,314, forward strand.
ATCTTTTTTTCTTTGAATTCTTTTTTATAAATAAAGGTAAAACATATCAACCCAAATTTTATAAGAAAAGCATTCTAAAGTTATTACCACATACAATGACAAGTCAGAACTGCAAAATTAGACCGTGTAAGGGAGGTGAAAACCGGCTGTATCTGGAAGGGGTTTGTTGTGGAAATTTAGCAAGACGAGGATTTATTAGCTTGGCGTGGATGCATTTGTTAAGAGAACAATATAATGAAAGGAACATGCATTTGTTGTCTCTAGTGCGCCTGATCAGCCGCTGGAGGTAATGACGTTGTCCTGAAAATAAACATGCATGAGGATCATAGTAATTTTATCTGGCATTGATCACTAGTGATGTCCTGAACTGTTCGCCGGCGAATAGTTCACGGCGAACATAGCTTGTTCGCGTTCGCCGCTGTGGGCGAACATATGCGATGTTCGGTCCGCCCCCTATACATCAATTTGACCCTGTACCTCACAATCAGCAGACACATTCCAGCCAATCAGCAGCAGACCCTCCCTCCAAGACCCTCCCACCTCCTGGACAGCATCCATTTTAGATTAATTCGGAAGCTGCATTCACAGTGAGAGGAGGGACAGTACTGCTGATGCTGATTCAATAGAGAAAGCGTTAGCTAGGGCATTATTCTGTGTCCACAGACTCATCTGCTGTAAGGACAGTGTCCTGACAGAACTCCAAAAAGCCCTTTTCAGGGCTGGTACATCAGTGTACTTTTTTATATATATATATTGCAGTTGCCTGGCTGCCCGTGTGTGAGAGGCTGCAGGCTCAGTCACAGACAGCACTGTGTGCACTGCACACCATTCATACAGGGTCTGACAGAAAATACCTTGCAGATAAAAAAAATAAAAATCTATTTAATATTTTTCTGTGACATAATCACATTTGCAAGCCCGTGTGTGTCAGGGCAGCACATACTGTATACTGCTAATGGCTAGTGGCTAGGCCTGCACTCATACCGTTACAGGGTGTCATTCACTCAAATACCTTGCAGATGAAAAAAAATCTATTTTAAAATTTTTCTATGATATAATCACATTTGCAAGCCCGTGTGTGTCAGGGCCACACATACTGTATACTGCTAGTGGCTAGGCCTGCACTTATACCGTTACAGGGTGTCATTCACTCAAATACCTTGCAGATAAAAAAAATCTATTTACATTTTTTCTGTGATATAATCACATTTGCAAGCCCGTGTGTGTCAGGGCCACACATACTGCATACTGCTAGTGGTTAGGCCTGCACTTATACCGTTACAGGGTGTCATTCACTCAAATACCTTGCAGATAAAAAAAATCTATTTACATTTTTTCTGTGATATAATCACATTTGCAAGCCCGTGTGTGTCAGGGCCACACATACTGCATACTGCTAGTGGTTAGGCCTGCACTTATACCGTTACAGGGTGTCATTGACTCAAATACCTTGCATAATATCAAAAATCTATTTAAATTTTTTCTGTGATATAATCACATTTGCACGCCCGTGTGTCAGGGCCACACATACTGCATACTGCTAGTGGCTAGGCCTGCACTCATACCGTTGCAGGGTGTCATTCACTCAAATACCTTGCAGATAAAAAAATATATATTTAAAATTTTTCTGATATATAATCACATTTGCAAGCCCGTGTGTGTCAGGCCCACACATACTGTACTGTGCCCACTGCCCAGTGCCCACTACTTATATAGGTTGGCACAGTACCTTGCACGCATGGTACCACTTCACATAACAAAAAAATGACAGGCAGAGGCAGGCCACCCCGCAGTGGCCATCGTGGTCGTGGTGCTGTGATTTCCACTGGCCCTGGAATAATGCCCTGTGTTAAGAGGCCACGTACCCTGCACCCAAAAAATTTGGAGAAAATAGTTGACTGGCTTACACAGGACACCCAATCTTCAACAGCTTCCGCTAAGAACCTTGACGCACCATCTTCCTCAAGCTCAGCTTTGGTCACCTGCTCTCAAGTTACCACTCTCCCGCCCCCCGCCATCACCACCACTACCACCACTACCACCACAGCCACCACAGCCGCTTCACTTGATCCCTCAGAGGAGTTATTTACACATCAGTTGTATGAAATTAGTGATGCACAACCATTATTGCCAGGGGATGTAGATAACAGGGATATGTCTAGTCAGGCAGCATTACGCACATGGACGTACAGTGTGATGATGATGATGATGTTGTACCCGCTGCTGCTTCCTTTGCTGAGGTGTCAGATACAAGTGAAGCGGTTGATGATGACGATGTGTCCGTGGATGCCACGTGGGTGCCTGCTCGAAGAGAAGAAGAAGAGGGGGAAAGTTCAGAAGGGGAGACAGAGAGAAGGAGGAGATGAGTTGGAAGCAGGGGAATGTCGTCACAAGGAGCCAGTGGCACAGTCAGACAGCATGTATCGGCACCCGGGGTCAGCCAGACAGCACGCCAATCAACGCATGCTGTTGCCACCACCAGAATGCCGTCATTGCAAAGCTCAGCAGTGTGGCTTTTGTTGTGTGTCTGCCTCTGAGAACAGCGATGCCATTTGCAACCTGTGCCAAAAGAAACTGAGTCATGGGAAATCCAACACCCACCTAGGTACAACTGCTTTGCGAGGGCACATGATCGCACATCACAAACGCCTATGGGATCAACACATGATGATGAGTAGAAGCAGCACACAAGCTCAAAGCCACCATCCTCCTCCTGGTCCAGCATTTTCAGCCAGACAATTTTTTTGTACCTGGACCTTTTTTTCTAATAAAGCAATCCCAAACCTCTACTCAGCGATTAAAAAGGAAGTCATGGCATCTCTGGCATACAGTGTTGGGGCAAGGGTCCATCTGACCACTGATACCTGGTCTGCAAAGCATGGTCAGGGCAGGTATATCACCTACACTGCGCATTGGGTCAACCTGCTGACGGCTGCCAAGCATGGAATGCGTGGCTCTGCAGCGGAGTTGGTGACACCGCCACAACTTGCAGGCAGCCTACTGCCACCTCCTCCACTCCTCATACTCCATCATCTTCCATAACCTCCTCGGCTGAGTCCTCTTCTGCTGCGGCGTCTGGCTGCACATCAACTGAATCCCCCCAGCTCCCCAGGGGCTATTCCACATCCCAGATACAACAGTGTCACGCTGTCTTGGGGTTGACTTGCCTGAAAGCAGAGAGCCACACTGGACCAGCACTCCTGTCCGCCCTGAACGCACAGGTGGATCAGTGGCTGACCCCGCACCAACTTGAGATTGGCAAAGCGGTGTGTGACAATGGAAGCAATTTGTTGGCGGCATTGAATTTGGGCAAGTTGTCACATGTGCCGTGCATGGCACATGTGTTGAATCTCATCGTACAACGCTTTGTGTCTAAGTGCAAAGGCTTACAGGACGTCCTCAAGCAGGCCAGGAAGGTGTGTGGCCATTTCAGGCGTTCCTACATGGCCATGGCGCACTTTTCAGACATTCAGCGCCGAAACAACATGCCAGTGAGGCGCTTGATTTGAGACAGCCCGACACGTTGGAATTCAACACTCCTAATGTTCGACCGCCTGCTCCAACAAGAAAAAGCTGTCAACGAGTATTTGTATGACCGGGGTGCTAGGACAGCCTCTGCGGAGCTGGGAATTTTTTTGCCACGTTACTGGACGATCATGCGCAATGCCTGCAGGCTCATGCGTCCTTTTGAGGAGGTGACAAACCTAGTCAGTCACACCGAAGGCACCATCAGCAACCTCATCCTATTTGTTTTCTTCCTGGAGCGTGCCCTGCGAAGAGTGCTGATCAGGCTGTAGATGAGCGTGAAGAGGAAGAGTTGTGGTCACCATCACCACCAGAAACAGCCTTGTCATCATCGCTTGCCGGACCTGCGGCAACGCTGCAAGAGGAGTATGAGGAAGAGGATTTAGAGGAGGAATGTGGCTTTAAGGAGGAGGAAGACTAACCACAGCAGGCATCCCAGGGTGCTCGTTGTTGTCACCTATCCGGGACCCGTGGTGTTGTACATGGCTGGGGGGAAGAACAGACCGTCAATGACATCAGTGAGGAGGAGGAACGGGAAATGAGTAGCTCGGCATCCAACCTTGTGCAAATGGGGTCTTTCATGCTGTCATGTATGTTGAGGGACCCTCGTATAAAAAGGATGAAGGAGAACGACCTGTACTGGGTGGCCACGCTACTAGGCCCCCGGTATGAGCAGAAAGTGGCGGAAATGTTACCAAATTTCTGGAAGTCAGAAAGGATGCAGCAGTTCAAAACCAAACTAAAAAAATATGTTTTACACAGCTTATAAGGGGGATGTCACAGCACAACGGGAATCTAACAGGGGAAGAGGGGAAAGTAATCCTCCTCCTACCACGACCACGGCGGCAAGGACTGGACGCTTTACAGATGTGTTGTTGATGGAGGACATGCAGAGCTCTCTCAGTCCTACACATCGCCACAGCCCTTCGGGATCCAGCCTTAGAGGACGACTTGACCGACAGGTAGCATACTTCCTCGCCTTAACTGCAGATATCGACACTCTGAGGAGCGATGAACCCCTTGACTATTGGGTGTGCAGGCTTGACCTGTGGCCTGAACTATCCCAGTTTGCGATAGAACTTCTGGCCTGCCCCGCTTCAAGTGTCCTGTCAGAAAGGACCTTCAGTGCAGCAGGAGGCATTGTCACTGACAAAAGAAGTCACCTCGGTCAAAAAAGTGTTGATTACCTCACCTTCATTAAGATGAATGAGGCATGGATCCCGAAGGGACTGACAGTAGGGGGTACGTTTAACTAACGAAAGGCCTGATGACATGCCTTGGCCTCAAAATGGTCCCCACGCTGCTGTATTTAATGTCTGCATACCGGATGACTTACGTGAATTCTCCGCCACCAACTAGGGTTCAAGCCACAATGTTTTAGTCACTTTTCTGCCTTGAAAACATAAATTTTTCCGGCCGCTGCTACAACAGCGGCTGCAACAATTACATTATTTTTCAGGCATGTGTACATGCCTAATTTTTCTGGCCTCTGGTGCTGCACTGTGGCTGCAAAAACAAAACAAAAAAAAAGGCAAATACAAGTGTCAATTCCCCTTTCGTGATCGTTACCTTGTTGTGGTGAAGGGGCTTGCGTACCACAATGAAGCGATCATCACCTCTATGAGTGTGTTGGCAATGTTGCCACACCCCAGATGATAAGGCCGTTGCTTCATTATGATCAGACCAAAAGCGATCGGCTGGATGTTTTTTCATAGAAAAAAAACAAATAAAAAATATTTTCTTTTTTTAAGTTGTATGGGTGGGTTTTTAATACATAAAATAAAAAAAATCATAATAAAGTCTCTTAATAGTTTATTAGAAATAATGCAGACAATTTAATTAATCCCCATCAATTCCAATACAAAGCAAGTACAAAGCTCAGAACAAAATTATTCCAGGATGTCGTAATGGTACGTTAATTTGACAATGGTTACTCAATTCGACACACGTCCCCGTATAGGGGATGTAACAGGGATTAAACTGATTAAACTGTCCCAGAGCCGTCCAGACCAAGTTCCCAAGCGGGCGGAATGGAGAAATTTATAAAGAAAGCGGCACAGTCCTATGCGGCCAGAGAATCCAAAATGGCGCCGGAACCTCCGTGCACGCCGAAGAACAAACAGCAGGCGGAATGCACCGCTGAGAAGGTGAGAGACGAGTCCCCTGAAGCAGACGCAGTCTCGCTCTCCAAATCCTTCCTAAAGAGGGCCTTGTCTGAAGCCCTAGAACCACTTAAAACTGACCTCCATTCCATAAAAGAAGATGTGAAGCACATAGGGAGGCGGGTGGAAGCTCTGGAGGAAGCGAACATGGCTCTCACTGTTCACCACAACGCTACCTCTGATAAGCTAAGTGCTCACCAAAAACATTTAAACGCCCTGTACGTGCAGCTAGAAGACCAGGAAAATAGGAGCAGGAGGAACAACCTCCGCTTCAGAGGAGTTCCAGAATCAGTAGGCCCTGATAAAATCCCTGAAGTAGTGATGCAGATTTGCTTAAAACTACTGGGCCCTGACTCCGCACATGAAGTGATTTTAGAACGTGCTCACAGGGCGCTGCGCCCCAAGCCCCAATCTACAGATCCCCCAAGGGACATTATTTGCAAGTTTTTGCACTTTCCCGTCAAAGAGGCTATACTAAAAGGAGCAAGAAATAATCCCCTAGCTTCGTGGGATGACAACCCTATCTCCATATATCAAGACTTGGCCCAATCCACGCTGAAAAAGCGCAAGTCCCTAAAACCTCTCACAGATCTTTTGAGAAATAAGAAAGTAGTGTACAGATGGTTATTCCCGTTCGGGTTGTCCTTTATTCACAATGGACGCAGAATCACCATTCACTCCTATGAAGACTTAGATGGTGCCTATGACATCCTGCAAATCCTGCCACTCCCCATCGAAAACTGGGAACTTGTTCGGAGTACCTCTGATATACCCACTCTGAATACTGATGGAGCATGGGAGACCCCTCGTACTCAAAGGTCTCATAGGATGAAAAGAAACCGCCAGGCTTCGTCTTCCAAAAGACTGACACTTGCAGATGATTGATCGTTTTGTCCTCAGGTCTACCCTTCCAGCTCTTAACTGAGACAATACTGCTATATTTGATATATACGTTGTCAATCCGGTTTTAGTTGTTTTCACACAAAGGTCACTGAGATTGACCATTATAAGTAATTACCCTGCTTTACTTTGATAGAAGCTGGTATTTAACCCGTATCATCTCTCTCTTTAAAAAGGAATCTAAATATTTGCATTTTACATACAGTAATGCAACACCCCCCCCCCCCCCCCTTGCTAATAGTGCTAGTTAGCTCACATTTCTTAGTAGCTTACTGGTGCCATCATTACATATGTTTTGGTTTATTTTGTTGTGTTGTTCACCTCTTTTTGTCCTTTGATAGGTCTCAGGAATACTCTGATATGTATGGCCCATATGCTGATGAAAATCTTCTGTTCGGAATGAACCTTTACCTTTTACGGAGCCGTCGCTTACCTCGAGGTGGTACCCTCCCTTCACTCTGGTTGGTTAGTCATACACACTTGCCATCTGTATTTTTAACTGTATCCTTCACCTACACATACTTTAATTATGACAGACTTAAGAGTAGTAACTTATAATGTGAAGGGGTTGAGGTCTCCATCAAAGAGATGTCAGATCTTTTCTCTTTTACATAAAGAAAGATGCTCTTTAATTTTTCTTCAAGAGACGCACTTCAAGCATGGAGACTATCCCAACCTCTCCTTTTCAAAATTTCCCACATGGTACCACTGTGGAGCTGGGGGTGCTGCCTCGAGGGGAGTCAGTATTGGCTTTCGTAGGAATTTGTCCTTCCAATACCACTCGCATATACAGGACCCTGATGGTAGATTTCTTATACTCAAAGGCATGATAGGAACTTCAACTTACACCTTAGTGAATATCTATGCTCCAAACACAAACCAGATTACTTGGCTCTCCACGTTAATAGACCTAGTGGAAATTCACAGAGAGGGAATATTGATAATGGCAGGTGACTTTAATCTAGCTTTCAACCCGCTTCTTGACACCACCTCCAAAAAATCATCCATTTCCCAAAAAGCCCTTAACTTCCTCCATACTAAACTCTTAAACCTTGGAGTGGTAGATATTTGGCGGTGTCTTAACCCTCAGGGATTGGACTACTCCTTCTACTCTTCATCTAATAGGTCTTATAGTAGGATAGATTATGTCCTTATTTCAAAGGAACACCTACAGTTATGTGCACTGGCCAAGATAGGAGATATAACTCTATCCGATCACTCCCCTATGTTCTGTGACATTCACCCACCCATTCGATCTAATAAAAACTCCACTTGGAGATTTAATGAATCCCTGTTAGGTAATGAAAAATATGTAGCACAAATTACCTCCTTCCTTGAAGAATACTTCTCGATTAACAACACCAAAGATGTCTCACCCCAAACGTTATGGGACGCCCATAAAGCCTTTATAAGGGGCAGACTAATTAGCCTCTGCTCCTTTCTTAAAAAACAAGCCGACAAGAGACTTTCTGACCTACTGTCTAAAATTCATACTCTGGAAAAAGCGCATAAACAATCCCTATTAGCCCACCATCTCTCAGAGCTTACCTCCCTCAGAACAGAATTAAAGAACTTTCTTAACGAGAAGTCTGCTAAATACTACCTATCAGCACAACAGAAAGTATTTGCGCATGGGAATAAGGCCTCTAAGTTCGCAATACAGAGAATTAAACAGAGGAAAACCTCTCGCTTTATACAGAGCATTAGATCGCCTCAAAACACTCTTCTGTTTAAAGCAGAGGAAATTGCAGAACAATTTAGGAAATTCTACGAATCTCTATATAATCTCCCTGTTACAGTACTTCCAAACCCTTCACTTGACAGGAGTTCCAATATTAACGTCTTCCTGTCCTCTCTTAAACTGCCATCATTGTCAGCGCCCCAAAGTAAATCTCTGTCCGAACCATTTACCATCCTGGAATTAAGTTCTGCCATTAAATCGACTCCTAAAGGAAAATGCCCTGGTCCGGATGGACTTCCGATAACCTATTACTCAACCTTTAAAGAAACTCTCCTCCCCTTTTTGCTCCCAATCTATAACCAGGCTTTAAACAAACTCCCACTCTCCGCAGACATGACAAAAGCCACTATCACAGTTATTCCTAAACAAGGCAAGGACCCCACCTTATGTTCAAACTTTCGCCCCATTTCCCTCCTAAACGTAGATCTTAAGTTACTGTCGAAAATGTTGGCCACTAGGTTGCAGAGCCTTTTGCCGCATCTGATCCACCCAGATCAGGTGGGCTTTGTTAGAGGCAGAGAAGGTAAAGATAACACCACTAAAATACTAAATGCCCTTTATTATGCCTCCTATAGATCCTCCCCCTTAGTATTGCTTGGCACAGACGCCGAAAAAGCATTTGATAGGGTGGATTGGACTTACATCTCTCTCACCCTATCGAAATTTCAGATCCCTACATCATTCATTAATGCTGTCTTCTCTATGTATACCCATTCTTCGGCGTCTGTGTCAGTCAATGATACCTTATCTTCCAACTTCCCCATTAGCAATGGAACACGACAGGGATGCCCCCTTTCCCCCATTCTCTTTGTCCTGGTGATGGAAACCCTACTACAAGCTCTTAGTCAAAACTCTGACATTAAAGGCCTACAGGTTAGTGGACATGACTTTAAACTTGCTGCATTCGCAGACAATCTCTTAATAGCCACTACCAACCCACTTAAATCTATACCTGTAATCTTGTCCATCCTCACTTTTTTCGGCTCTTTGTCAAACTTCAAAGTTAATGCAACTAAATCTCAGATAATCCATATAGGCCTCTCTTCGCACACCATCACATCTCTCCAAAATGTATCCCCCTTTAATTGGCATACCCAGCATTTGACATATCTAGGAGTAAATATATCCCCTTGCCTAGGAGAATTATTTAAACTCAACTACAAACCTCTCTTAGCCTCTATGATCACCCAGATGGACTCTCTAAATTTCCCTTATTTATCCTGGTTTGGGAAAAAAAACATAGTTATGTCCTTAGTAATACCAAAGCTTACATATTTGATGCAAGTACTTCCCATTGAGATTCCCAAGTCCTATTTTTCCCTTCTTAACAGGAATATACGTAAATTTATATGGCAGGGGAAGAGCCCTCGCATTTCTTTTGAAACCTTGTCAAAACCAAAGTCCAGAGGTGGAATTGGACTACCTGACCCAGAGATATATATGAAGGCCATTCAGCTCGCAAGAGTAATAGATTGGATCAGAAATCCTTCTCATAAGCTTTGGTTAGGGCTAGAGAATGCTTTTTTGCCTTCCCCTATTCGGGCCCTCATCTTGGCCGACAAACTCACCCTGGTCCCCAATACTATACCGAATCCCTTGATCCGGAACACCTTAAAGGTCTGGAGGTGGTTCTCGGCCAATGTGGGAGCTCTGACCCTCCCTTCTCCTTTCATTTCTATAGGAGATGTAATTTCCTTAGCTCCCAAGGATTTAAGAGACAGCTGCCCCTCTGTTCTTAAGAATACAGAGATGAAGGTTTCTAGATTGTTTACTAAAGATGGAGGTATCCTTTCCGATCAAGATATCTGTGACCTTCTTCAGGTTACAACCAAGAACCCTTTCCTTTTAAACTTTCTTAGAAAGGAATCGCTCCGTATTGCTAAAGAAACCTCACCCGCTCAGAACCTTCCTTGGTTTGATAAGATGATTGGAGCCTCTCTATATCCCTCCAAAGCCATATCCAATATTTACAAACAACTTAAATCCCCTCCTACTGTTGTTAAACCTGCTGCGATTGGGCTTTGGGAAAAGGACCTGCAGCGTACACTGTCCCCTCCTGAAATTCTACAGATCTTGATAGTCCCACATAAAATTTCTAGATGTATTGTAATTCAAGAGAACAGCTACAAAATACTAATGCGCTGGTACAAGACCCCAGACAAGACCTCTCTTTACAATCCACTTTACACCGATACTTGCTGGAGATGCGGCAAAGAGAGGGGCTCTTTCTTCCATGTTTGGTGGTCGTGCGCGCTAATACAGCCATGGTGGTTGGAAGTAATCAAACTTAGCAATCAGATATGCCAAACTTCCTTCCCCTGCACCCCTGAGATCTCATTACTCAGCCTTGGCATTGGAAGATCTAAGTCCCGCAAAACAACACTCTTTTCCTTTATGATGGTAGCTGCCAGATTACTAATTCCTAAACTCTGGTTATCAACGGATGCCCCTAATATTGAACATTGGACGAGTAGACTAGATCAAATCTATCGCTTAGAAGAGATTTCACATTGGGAATTAGGCACTAGACACGTTTTTCTCCAAATTTGGGCCCCCTGGAGAGAATACAGAAAATTCAACTAACTACCACAACCAAACCCACTATATTTGGTCTCCTTTTCAATAATACTATATATATCCTAGGTCGTGTATATGGTTATTTTCTTAAAATTGCTTACTCATCAGTGTTTCTTAACATCCGCGACATATTTGTGGCATATTTGTGTAGAGTATTCTTGAGTGTTACCCTACCTATCCTGTTGGGCCCTTTCAGGCCCCTTTTTCTGTTTTACTGTGTTTTCATTTTTATTTTACCTTCTTCTATGTACCCAAAGGATATGCCTTATTTCAACGTAGATTGAACCAATTGGTCTAATTGTACAAAATACTTGTGATCATTTGTATGACTATTGGACCACTGCTTTTTATGTACGTCATAAAGAAAAGAAAAACAATAAAATTGTTGATACAAAAAAAAAATATAAACTGTTGAGAATAGTACTACAGAAAATACAACTAATATCGGGTGTGACAATAAAATGGCACGGCGCAGACGCAGTGACCGTGGCGTGGATTCAAACAAAGGGGAGGGAGCCAGCGTTTTTTTAACCATCTCCCCGTTCGAAAAATCCATTTAATAAATGGACCCCAGATTGGGGACGTAACAGGGATTAAACTGATGAGAAGAGAGAACTATAGAAAATAGCACTCATATCGGGTGGGACAGTAAATTGCACGGCACAGACGCAGTGACCGTGGATTCAAACAAAGGGGAGGGAGCCAGCGTTTTTTTAACCATCTCCCCGTTCGAAAAATCTATTCAATTCACCTTTCTGGGACCCTTGGTGTTGTATGTGGCTGGGTGGAGGAAGAAACCTTAAATGACATCAACGGGACATGGCGATGTATCCAACCTTGTACAAATGGGGAGTTTGCGGTTGGGCAAATAGACTGCTTGTTGTTTGCGGTGCATTAAAAGGGGAGTTTGGTCTGTCAATGTCTGTGAAGCGGGCGTAACCCTTACACTACCTGATCGATACAACATCATACCTGATCGTATACACACACTGGATGTTTTAAACCACGTTGTTCAAAAAAAAAATTGGGATTGTTAGGTGATTTATGCCCTTTATGGATTAAAATCCAACTCTGCGTCAACTATGTCATTTTCCATGGGAGTTTTGCCATGGATCCTCCTCCGGCATGCCACAGTCCAGGTGTTAGTCCCCTTGAAACAACTTTTCCATCACTATTGTGGCCAGAAAGAGTCCCTGTGGGTTTTAAAATTCGCCTGCCTATAGAAGTCAATGGCGGTTCGCCCGTTCGCGAACATTTGTAGAAATTTGCGTTCGCCACTCGCGAACGGAAAATTTTATGTTTGCGACAACTCTATTGATCACGGAGCAAGACTGGATAAAATTACCTCCAGTGGTAATGGTAGATTATTGTATACATCTGTTTGTTAGCTGGCTATGTCATCACTTCCTGTATGTCATCACTTCCTGTATCCTTGTCTTGGACCAGCCTCTTTTACACATTTTGTGAGTAAATAATTTATTTATTTTTAAATAAATAGAATAATTATAATACTTGATAATTATTATAATTATTCTATTTATAAAAAAAAGCTAAGTAATATAATCTCATAGCGAATTAAACACAGCTGTCTCTATAGTCAACTTTCCTATTTGATTGATAGAATTAGCGAAGTTGACGAATAAAGCTAAAACGAAGATGGAGAATATATACATTTTTCATATTCCTCATATTCGCTAATTCTAGATATCAAACCAGTAGGAAAGTTGCCTTAAGTTAAAATCGCAATACGCGATTATTTTAATTGCGTATTAATCGCGATAACTAGAATAATTACAAATATTCGATTTCGACGAATATGAGATGAATATTTTATCGAATATTCGCAAATTTCGTCGAAATCGAATATGGCACCTCCCGCTCATCACTACTCAAAGTTTGATGTGAGCGGAATACAATTATTAATATTTCTACAATAGTTTGGCGAGCACAGGTAGGGAGACAATTTTTTCCCCTGTTATCAGCAGAACTTAAAGACACAGCTTAATTTTTAAAATGAAAAAAAGGCCAGCATAAGGCAATTTCCTTTTCCTTAGGCCTCATGCACACGACCGTTGTGTTCCGTTCCGCAAAATGGGGTTCCGTTGTTTCCGTGTGTCTTCCTTTATTTTTGGAGGACCACCAGACATAAAGGAAAGTTAAAAAAAATCTAAGACAGGTTTGCCATGCAAATGATAGGAAAAAAACTGACGCGCGGATGCGGATGACAATCTTGTGTGCCTCTGTGGTTTTTAGCGGTCCCACTGACTTGAATGGGTCCGCAAACCGTTTTCCACGAAAATAATAGGACAGGTTATATTTTTTTGACGGACTGGAACCATGGATTACGAACGCGGATGACAAACAGTGCATTAGCCGAGTTTTCAACGGACCCATTGAAAGTCAAAAAGTCTGCAGAAAATCACGAAAAACTGAACAACGGACACAAAATAAAACAAAGGTCGTGTGCATGAGCCCTTACTCTCATTTTTGAGAAAGTTTTGCTCTTTGTGAACTTAAATCTGTGTAGAAAAAAATCTACTTAAATAACCTTTGGATGTATGTGGTTGTTATCTGCTGTGCCAAGGAGTGTAAGGATAAAGTAAGCGCTTTTCCGTTTTGTTGATTGTACGGATGTTGTATGATGAGATAGTGTGCTGAGCAGTACAGGGTATAATTTGGATTTTCTATTACTGGATATTATAGATACTATCTTGATTTCCTTTGTGTGAAGGCAATGTGGTTTGTCGGCCATTTTATTTTCCTTTGTGTGTGTGAAGACCATGTGCTTTGTTGGCCATCTTGGTTAGTTTGCTATGGAAAGCAATTTGGTTGTTTTTGCCCGAAATGTTAGTTTTGTCCAGAATAATTATCTTGTATTTTTTTAACTTTCTATGTACAGTTTGATTTTGTTTTGGTAACTTTTGTGCTGGATATCAGTTGAGTGTTCAGTTATGGTATAGCTCAGTGACCAGTCTGATACAGGAATCATTGTGTGAACATTAGTGGCAGTTTAGTGGTGAAATCGTCCTATAGTTGATGATTCTGCTTAATGTTTGTATATCTGTGGCTGTTACACTGAATTGTAGAATTGTTTGGCATAATTAATACGGATACTACAGTGTAGAAAGGGTTGTTGATCTGTGCCAAAAGTATTGGGACAACTCCTAGAGATTGATAGCAGTGTATTTTTTGTAGCAATTGTGGTGTTTGTTTTGCTGTGCAATGGAAAGTATTTTTAAAGAAGTTGCAAAGTTGAAGGACACGGCGGCCATTCTTCAGGCTATGCAGGGATCTACTGATCCATGGCTGCAGGCTGAGAATTGTGTAGCAAACCTGATCGGTACCAAAAAATGGCGCAAAAGGAAAGGCAAATATGCTCTGATTTTTGCTGCTGGGTGGATAGCGGAAAAATATCAGGAGTATTGTAGGCTGAAGCTGAGTTTGGAAGGAGAAGTGGAAGATTTTAAAGTGGAAATTGTTAAATTGAGAACTATTGTCCAGCAGGCAGCTGAAGCTAGCATTAATTATGAATATACTGTGAGGTGTAATACTGAGCTGCGCAAGGAAAATTAATGTTTATCTGAAAGCCTGACGCATGCACAGGATGCTGTAAGGGAATTGTCTGCTCTCTGCAGGAAGACAGAGGATGAGCATTCTCAGTGCTTAGTACAGCCAGAGTTATTGAAACAATCATTAGAGAGTTAGGCCCCTTTCACACGGCCGTTGCAGAAAAATGTGCGGGTGCATTGCGGGAACACACACGATTTTTCCGTGTGAGTGCAAAACATTGTAATGCGTTTTGCACTCGCGTGAGAAAAATCAAGCATGTTTGGTACCCAAACCTGAACTTCTTCACAGAAGTTCGGGCTTGGGATCGGTATTCTGTAGATTGTATTATTTTCCCTTATAACTAAATACATAATGCATAGTAAAATAGCGCTGGAGGGGTTAAAAAAAAATAATAATAATTTAACTCACCTTAGTCTACTTGCTCGCGTAGCCTTCTGTCTTGATCTTAGCTGCGTGTAGAAACAAGGACCTTTGGTGATGTCACAGTCATCACATGATCCATCACCATGGTAAAAGATCATGTGATGGATCATGTGATGACTGTGACGTCACCAAAGGTCCTTGTTGCTACACAAAGCTAAGATCAAGACAGAAGGAGATGCCGAGCTGCGCAAGCAAGTAGACTAAGGTGAGTTAAATAATTTTTTTAAAATTTTTTAACCCCTCCAGTGCTACTTTACTATGCATTCTGTATTCAGACTGCTATTATTTTCCCTTATAACCATGTTATAAGGGAAAATAATAATGATCGGGTCTCCATCCAGATCGTCTCCTAGCAACCGTGCATCCTAGCACTTGCTTGCGGATGCTTGCAATTTTCACGCAACCCTATTCACTTCTATGGGGCCTGCGTTGCGTGAAAAACGCACAGAGGAGCATGCTGCGATTTTCACGCAACGCACAAGTGATGCGTGAAAATCACCGCTCATGTGAACAGCCCCATAGAAATGAATGGGTCAGGATTCAGTGCGGGTGCAATGTGTTCACTTCACGCATTGCACCCGCGTGGAATACTGGCTCGTGTGAAAGGGGCCTTATGGGTCTAGGATTAGAGGAAATGTATGGGCTGTAAGCATGGAGAAGTCTGAGGACTGAGGGTCACATAATGGATCCGACTCAGGGATGGAGATGGACAATGTGTCTGACCCTGGAGTAGGAAGTATTAACACAAGGCCAGAAGATTCCTCAGATGAGTCCGTGGTAAGTGGACTCAATACAGATAGTAGTATGGGATCTAGTCATGCTAGGATGGTTAATGTTGTGCGCCAAGTCAAATCAACATGTTCCCAGACAAGGTATTGTGCAGGGAGGCAAGCTATTCATTGTTTTGCATGCAGGAAATACGGGCACATTGCACGATATTGTGACATTGCTAATGGCAACAAACACAGGTATGTTAAGTACCCCAGAACCACACCTAAAACTAAAGTGGTTTATTCAGCAAGGTGGGGTAATGGTCCCAGACATGCTTCTTTGCAAAGGCATAGAACCCAGGGACAGCCAAGGTCTTTGATCAATGAAGCAGATTTTGAATCACAATATGAAGGGTTAAAATGTGAAAATTTGAAATTAAGGTCTTAAATAGATTTTTCCCTTCCCCTAGGAAAAAAAAACAAAAACGGACCTTGTGATGTTAAATCCTGTTTCTCCGGTAAAATGAATTTGAAGCTGGTTTGGGGCTGGGCAAATTAACATTTTAATGACTGGGTGGGTAGAAATTCTCCTGTACGGTTTCAGGAGAACCCTCCAAGACATTGATTTGTTAATTCAGTCCTATACAGTTGTATGTGTTCCAAAAGGTTTTTGTTTTTGTATTTGAGTCTCAGTTTTTAAGTTAACATTTGCTTTATACTGAATCTCAATGTATATAGCAAGACTTTTGTAACTGAAGTTTTATATGTTGTTTTTTTTTCTCTACTTTTTACAGGTCTTATTTTACTAATCCATTTTTTTTAGGTTTTTATTGATGCAATCAAGGTTTTTTTTTTCAGTTTTTCCTTATTTACCAATCCATTTTTATTTTTAGTCTATTATATTTTTTTTCTTTTTCATATTTTGGTGCTTTTCTCTTTCTTTTTCTCTTTCTCTTTGTTTCCCTCTCTCTTCTCTGTAGATTTGGTTGGGAGTACTGGGGGTCTCGTGATATTGTGTGGGAACTACTGTCTGAATTCAAGGGTTGCTGCTGAGCGAAAGGTTTTTGATCAGTCACTGCAAAAAGGGCTTTGTGTTCAGCTTGACTATATAGAATCATATCTGCAAAGGAAAGTGAGTTGATGAGCTTTTTTGTAAGGAGACAAGGTGATTTATATCACCCGGGCATACCAATAGCTGTGTGAGTAACCCCTTTCCCCATAGGAGTACTGTGTGTTTGTTTCCTGTGCGCCCCTTTTTCCACTCCATGTCAATTGGAAGCCCTATCCTGTGGTCAGGAAACTATTCAGAGCCAAAACTGAGGCTGATATATCTCATTAGGAGACTCAGAGGGCCGCCGCGTGTCGGCGAGATCCCTTTTCCTCACACTGATTACTCCTTTCCCTGAGGTCTAACTAGGGTGAACGGAGTCCGTGTGTTGAGAGTAGCAGCCGCCCAAGCGTGTGTCACGGGACAGTCCAGACTTGTGTCGCGGGACACTGGAGGTGGACGCACCTACGTTTAGAAGCCTCGAGCATGGGTTTAGGGAAATTTAGGAAACAGAAGGGTACCACTTATGACTATAGGACAGCCAAGCAGTACATGAAATCCATCTATGGAGGAGGGGTTGTTAAAGGGAACCTGTCACCTGGATTTGGGGTATAGAGCTGAGGACATGGGCTGCTAGATCGCCCCTAGCACATCTGGAATACCCAGTCCCCATAGCTCTGTGTGCTTTTATTGTGTATAAAACCTGATTTAATACATATGCAAATTAACCTGAGATGAGTCCTGTCCCTGACTCATCTCATGTACAGGACTCATCTCAGGTTAATTTGCATATGTATCAAATCGGTTTGTTTACACAATAAAAGCACACAGAGCTATGGGGAATGGGTATTGCGGATGTGCTAGATGCCATCTAGCAACCCATGTCCTCAGCTCTATACACAAAATCCCGGTGACAGGTTCCCTTTAAGCCCCTCAAAGATTGGCACCAATGGACTGTAGGTTCAGAGTGGACCATACCCAAAGAAGAGACCTTTGAGGTCTGGATTGGGAAAAGGTTTGTCTGCAAATTCCCCACTAGACTCCAAAGCCATGGTTCCTTCCAGAAAGCAGAACTGTGGCTGCACAAATCCATCGATCTCCAGCAACAGGGCATTCAAAAGTCCCAGACAGTGCAAACTAACACTGTCATGTACTCCCGTCCCGCTAAGACTGCAGAGTCCAAGAGAAGCGCTTTTCCGGGGCGGAGCCTGCGCTTGAGGCAAATGAACGTGTGAAGGATGGCTCTTCTGCCTGCATAACCCTCATAGCACCTTATTATAAGCCTACTGGATCCCACAATGGTTAAAATCAGGGGCCAGAAGCCCACAGAGCAACCAGACAACAATCGCTCCCAGAATCAAGCTGGGGAAATAGAGAGATTTATAAAAAAAGCAGCCGCTGCGGCAGTGAGACGCAAATCCAAGATGGCGCCCGGCACACCAAGCTCAGCACACAAGCTATCAGCAGCAACTGGAGGTGACAAGGTAGGGGATGATCCCAGTGATGCGGACTTTGCCCATATCTAGAGCTTTCCTAAAGGAGGCTCTAGCAGAAGCCCTGGGTCCCCTTAGCCTGGATATCTCCTCAATAAAAGAGGATGTCAAGCACATAGGCTGGAGGCTTTAGATGAAACCCAGGCCGTGATCCTGCAGTACCAATCTGAAGTTTCTTCTAGCCTGTCTCTGACTCAATGCCATATTAACTCTCTATATACAGCCATGGAAGACCAGGAGAAACGGAGCAGGCGCAACAATTTGCGCTTCAGAGGCATTCCGGAAACTGTCTCAGCCATGGACATTCCAGAAACAATAATTCAGATATGCCTGAAAATTCTGAGGCCTGAATCTGCTCATGAGGTACTGCTTGAAAGGGCCCATAGAGCTCTTAGACCCAAACCACAAGCGAACGAGCCCCCCAGGGATGTAATATGCAAATTGTTACACTTCCCTGTAAAAGTCAACTCTTAAAAAACGCAAAGCCCTGAGACCTCTCACAGAATGGCTGCGACAGCACAGAATTATTTACAGGTGGACATTCTCGTTCGGTTTATCTTTCTTGCATGATGGTCGACGTGTCCACATTTTCTCTTTTGCTGATCTAGATAAAGCCTATGACCTCCTGCAGCTTACCCCATTGCCCATTGAGAACTGGAACGTGGTCCAGAACTTGGGCTCCTTACCTAACCTCCCTAAGGTGACCCTCTGGGAATCCCTAAGTACCCCAAAGCCCCAAAGAAGCAGAAGGGGGAACTCCTTCTCCACCCCAAGCGTTTGTCAATGGTGGAAAAGTAGTATGTTATGCTCTCTCCTCTCCTAGATTAGGTGGACTACGTACAACATCATATGGGACGTACTGATTTTATGTTACTGTTAAACTGCTTACTGTGTGGCGACTCCTTATATGCTGAGTAGGGAACCGGGCTTATATTTTTCTTTCATATCCTTGAATCATACTTTGCTCTCTGCCCAGTATATGACGTTGAGACAGTAGGGACCTCTTTTTTGAGTTTCCCATCTGTTGTAAGGTTAGACTAGTCACATAGCTAATTGACAAGATCAAGCTACCTCCAGTATAAATGTACTCTCCCATACCTTTGTAGCAGTGTAAGACACCTAATGTCACCTATATCTTTTAATATTCCACATTATCCTCTCCTCCAATTGGTGTAGACTGGCTCTTCCCCCACACCATTTGTCCATTGCATGGTTCGTATTGAGGAAAAAATTATAAGGGTTTTCTTTATAACCTTGTAGATTCCCCGACTCTTCTACTAATATTACCTTTGTCAAAATTTTCCAGTATAAATGGCACTACAGAGGGTAGTGCTTCTGGGTGTTGTGCCCTTTCCCCCCCTACATGTTGCCTAATCAGAAAGGCAGAATTGATATGACCTACCTAGTTTGGATGATGTTTATTCATCTTTTGTCTTTATTCACTGTTTTATTTTGTGTTCCTAATTGTTATTGTTTCGACAGGTATTCTGAGACTATCCCAATACTCTCTCAAATTGGTAAACAGATTCCCCCGAATGATTGGATGCTCTTGGGCTTCCCTCGTGGCCGCACTCTTTCCTCCACTTTGCTCCTGGTTGGTCAGATTTTCTTTGCTACTCCATTTAGAACCTTGATTACTCCTTTTACTCCCCTGCTAACAAGTCATACAGTAGAATTGATTATATTTTAATCCCGAAAGAAAAGCTGCAATTCTGCTAATTCCCAAAAATTGGAAATATTACTCTGTCCGACCATGCCCCGATTTACTGTGAAATACACTCAGACCAAAAAACTAATAGACAAACCAACTGGAGATTTAACAAGTCCCTACTAAACAACGCAAAACAGACTGCCCTCATATCCTCTTACCTTGAGGAATATTTCCTAATAAATAATACCTCTGAGATCTCCCCCCAAATCCTTTAGGACGCTCATAAAGCGTACGTTAGAGGCAGGCTGATTGGTCTTTGCTCCTTTCTGAAGAGGGAATCAGAGAAAAAACTCAGTGACTTGCTGTCAAAGATCCACATGGCAGAGAAAGCTCATAAACAATCCATGTCAGATCTACAACTAGCGGAACTTTCCTCTCTCAGAGCCCAATAAAAAAAAAAAAATGAATGAGCGCTCAGCCAAATTTTTTCTGTCTACAAAATATTTAATTCAGGCCTTGTAAGATACTCCCTCTACATATAGGGGTTTGATTCAGGGATTTGAAATACAGCCATTTTGGGCAAAGATATATTTACTTCAGGAATACACTGGTTCAGACCGTGTGAGATACCCCCTCTACATACAGGGGTTTGAATCAGGCATTTGAAATTCAGCCATTTAACCGCTTGCCGCCACGCTAACGCCGAAAGGCGTTATCGCGGCGGCTCTCCCAGGTCACACTAACGCCAATAGGCGCCATCTCGCGTGAGCCGAGATTTCCTGTGAACGCGCGCACGCAGGCGCGCGCGCTCACAGGAACGGAAGGTAAGCGAGTGGATCTCCAGCCTGCCAGCAGCGATCGCTCGCTGGCAGGCTGGAGATGTGATTTTTTTAACCCCTAACAGGTATATTAGACGCTGTTTTGATAACAGCGTCTAATATACCTGCTACCTGGTCCTCTGGTGGTCCCTTTTGTTAGGATCGACCACCAGAGGACTCAGGCAGCTCACTAAAGTAGCACCAAACACCACTACACTACACTACACCCCCCCCTGTCACTTATTAACCCTTTATAAACCACTGATCAGCCCATATAGACTCCCAGATCACCCCCCTGTCATTGATCACCAGCCTGTCATTGATCACCCCCCTGTAAGGCTCCATTCAGAGGTCCGTATGATTTTTACGGATCCACGGATACATGGATCGGATCCGCAAAACGCATACGGACGTCTGAATGGAGCCTTACAGGGGGGTGATCAATGACAAGGGGGTGATCACGCATATAGACTTCCTGATCACTTCCCTGTCATTGATCACCCCCCTGTCATTGATCACCCCCCTGTAAGGCTCCATTCAGACGTCCGTATGATTTTTACGGATCCACTGATACATGGATCGGATCCACAAAACACATGCGGACGTCTGAATGGAGCCTTACAGGGGGGTGATCAATGACAGAGGAGTGATCACCCATATAGACTCGCTGATCTCCTCCGTCATTGATCACCCCCCTGTAAGGCTCCATTCAGACGTCCGTATGATTTTTACGGATCCACGGATACATGGATCGGATCCGCAAAATGCATACAGACGTCTGAATGGAGCCTTACAGGGGGGTGATCAGTGACAGGGGGGTGATCACCCCATATACATATACACTCCCTGATCACCCCCTTTCATTGATCACCCCCCTGTCATTGATCACCCCCCTGTAAGGCTCCATTCAGACGTCCGTATGATTTTTTATGGATCCACGGATACATGGATCGGATCCGCAAAACACATGCGGACATCTGAATGGAGCCTTACAGGGGGGTGATCAATGACAGAGGGGTGATCACCCATATAGACTCCCTGATCACCTCCGTCATTGATCACCCCCCTGTAAGGCTCCATTCAGACGTCTGCATGTGTTTTGCGGATCCGATCCATGTATCCGTGGATCCGTAAAAAATCATACGGACGTCTGAATGGAGCCTTACAGGGAGGTGATCAATGACGGAGGTGATCAGGGAGTCTATATGGGTGATCACCCCTCTGTCATTGATCACCCCCCTGTAAGGCTCCATTCAGACGTCCGCATGTGTTTTGCGGATCCGATCCATGTATCCGTGGATCCGTAAAAAATCATACGGACGTCTGAATGGAGCCTTACAGGGGGGTGATCAATGACGGAGGTGATCAGGGAGTCTATATGGGTGATCACCCCTCTGTCATTGATCACCCCCCTGTAAGGCTCCATTCAGACGTCCGCATGTGTTTTGCGGATCCGATCCATGTATCCGTGGTTCCGTAAAAAATCATACGGACGTCTGAATGGAGCCTTACAGGGGGGTGATCAATGACGAAGGTGATCAGGGAGTCTATATGGGTGATCACCCCTCTGTCATTGATCACCCCCTGTAAGGCTCCATTCAGACGTCTGCATGTGTTTTGCGGATCCGATCCATGTATCCGTGGATCCGTAAAAAAATCATACGGACGTCTGAATGGAGCCTTACAGGGGGGGTGATCAATGACAGGGGTGTGATCAATGACAGGGGGGTGATCACCCCATATAGATTCCCTGATCACCCCCCTGTCATTGATCACCCCCTGTAAGGCACCATTTAGACACTTTTTTGGGCCCAAGTTAGCGGAAAGTTTTTGTTTGTTTTAGTTTTTTCTTACTAAGTCTCATATTCCACTAACTTGTGTCAAAAAATAAAATCTCACATGAACTCACCATACCCCTCACGGAATCCAAATGCGTAAATTTTTTTAGACATTTATATTCCAGACGACTTCTGACGCTGTAGGGCCGCTAAAATGCCAGGGCAGTATAAGTACCCCACATGTGACCCCATTCCGGAAAGAAGACACCCCAAGGTATTCGCTGAGGGGCATATTGAGTCCATGAAAGATTGAAATTTTTGTCCCAAGTTAGCGGAAAGGGAGACTTTGTGAGAAAATACAAAAAAAATCAATTTCCGCTAACTTGTGCCAAAAAAAAAAAAACTCTATGAACTCGCCAGGCCCCTCATTGAATACCTTAGGGTGTCTTCTTTCCAAAGTGGGGTCACATGTGGGTTATTTATACTGCCCTGGCATGTTAGGGGCCCGAAAGCGTGAGAAGAAGTCTGGGATCCAAAGGTCTAAAGGAATTTGGGCCGCTTTGCGCATCTAGGCTGCAAAAAAGTGTCACACATGTGGTATCGCCGTACTCAGGAGAAGTTGGGGAATGTGTTTTGGGGTGTCATTTTACATATACCCATGCTGGGTGAGAGAAATATCTTGGTCAAATGCCAACTTTGTATAAAAAAATGGGAAAAATTGTCTTTTGCAGAGATATTTCTCTCACCCAGCATGGGTATATGTAAAATGACACCCCAAAACACATTCCCCACCTTCTCCTGAGTACGGCGATACCAGATGTGTGTCACTTTTTTGCCGCCTAGGTGGGCAAAGGGGCACACATTCCAAAGAGCACCTTTCAGATTTCACAGGTCCTTTTTTACACATTTTGATTTCAAACTACTTACCACACATTAGGGCCCCTAGAATGCCAGGGCAGTACAACTACCCCACAAGTGACCCCATTTTGGAAAGAAGACACCCCAAGGTATTCCGTGAGGGGCACGGCGAGTTCCTCGAATTTTTTATTTTTTGTCACAAGTTAGCGGAAAATTATGATTTTTTTTATTTATTTCTTTTCCTTACAAAGTCTCATATTCCACTAACTTGTGACAAAAAATAAAAAATTCCAGGAACTCGCCATGCCCCTCACGGAATACCTTGGGGTGTTTTCTTTCCAAAATGGGGTCACTTGTGGCGTAGTTATACTGCCCTGGCAATTTAGGGGCCCTAATGTGTGGTTAGTAGTTTGAAATCAAAATCTGTAAAAAATGGCCGGTGAAATCCTAAAGGTGCTCTTTGGAATGTGGGCCCCTTTGCCCACCTTGGCTGCAAAAAAGTGTCACACATCTGGTATCGCCGTACTCAGGAGAAGTTGGGCAATGTGTTTTGGGGTGTCATTTTACATATACCCATGCTGGGTGATATAAATATCTTGGTCAAATGCCAACTGTGTATAAAAAAATGGGAAAAGTTGTCTTTTGCCAAGATATTTCTCTCACCCAGCATGGGTATATGTAAAATGACACCACAAAACACATTCCCCAACTTCTCCTGAGTACGGCGATACCAGATGTGTGTCACTTTTTTGCCGCCTAGGTGGGCAAAGGGGCACACATTCCAAAGAGCACCTTTCGGATTTCACAGGCCATTTTTTACACATTTTGATTTCAAACTACCGTATTTTTCGCCGTATAAGACGCACCGGCGTATAAGACGCACCTAGGTTTTTGGGGAGGAAAATAAGAAAAAAAAATTTTTTAACCAAAAGGTGTGCTGTGGGTTTGGAACTAGGTGGTCTGTGGATGGCACTATTACTGGGGATCTGTGGATGACGGACACTGTTATGGGGGGATCTGTGGATGACGGACACTGTTATGGGGGGATCTGTGGATGACGGACACTGTTATGGGGGGATCTGTGGATGACGGACACTGTTATGGGGGGATCTGTGGATGACGGACACTGTTATGGGGGGATCTGTGGATGACGGACACTGTTATGGGGGGATCTGTGGATGACGGACACTGTTATGGGGGGATCTGTAGATGACGGACACTGTTATGGGGGGGATCTGTAGATGACGGACACTGTTATGGGGGGAACTGTGGATGACGGACACTGTTATGAGGGAACTGTGGATGACGGACACTGTTATGGGGGGAACTGTGGATGACGGACACTGTTATGAGGGAACTGTGGATGACAGACACTGTTATGGGGGGATCTGTGGCTGGCACTGTTACAGGGGGGGGATCTGTGGATGGCACTGTTACAGGGGGGGGATCTGTGGATGGCACTGTTATACATGTGTCATCCACAGACCCTCCCAGCCCATAACTGTGCCATCCACAGATCCCCCGCCGCTCCAGTATACTAATATAATATGTCTTATTCAGTTAATAGTTATTAAATATGCCTCTTTATTCCTAAAAGTACCTTAAATCCTAAGCGCTTTAGTACAATGCCGGCAGGCCGGGCAGCCGGCGCGGCGCGTCACTCACTGACGTCACTTGCCTGCGCCGCCTGCTTCATTCATAAAGTAGGCGGCGCAGGCACGTGACATCAGGGAGTTACGCTGCCGCCCGCCCGGCCTGCATTGTACGGATGCGCTTAGGATTTAAGGTACCATTAGGCATAAAGGGGCATATCTAGTAACCATTAATTGAATATGACATTTTATTAGTACACCGGAGCGGCGGGGCGGGCCTTTAGTACAGTGACTGCACCGCCCCGCCGCTATTGCCGGCCCCAGCTCCTCCTCCCAGTCCCTCCCCGAGTCCCCGCTCGCTTTACATCACATCCAGCGATGTAAAACTGACTGCATTCGCCGTATAAGACGCAGGGGCATTTCTCCCCCATTTTGGGGGAAGAAAAAGTGCGTCTTATACGGCGAAAAATACGGTACTAACCACACATTAGGGCCCCTAGAATGCCAGGGCAGTATAACTACCCCACAAGTGACCCCATTTTGGAAAGAAGACACCCCAAGGTATTTCGTGATGGGCATAGTGAGTTCATGGAAGTTTTCATTTTTTGTCACAAGTTAGTGGAATATGAGACTTTGTAAGAAAAAAATAATAATAATAATAAATCATCATTTTCCGCTAACTTGTGACAAAAAATAAAAAGTTCTATGAACTCACTATGCCCATCAGCGAATACCTTAGGGTGCCTACTTTCCGAAATGGGGTCATTTGTGGGGTGTTTGTACTGTCTGGGCATTGTAGAACCTCAGGAAACATGACAGGTGCTCAGAAAGTCAGAGCTGCTTCAAAAAGCGGAAATTCACATTTTTGTACCATAGTTTGTAAACGCTATAACTTTTACCCAAACCATTTTTTTTTTTACCCAAACATTTTTTTTAATCAAAGACATGTAGAACAATAAATTTTGCGAAAAATTTATATATGGATGTCATTTTTTTTGCTAAATTTTACAACTGAAAGTGAAAAATGTAATTTTTTTGCAAAAAAATCATTAAATTTCGATTAATAACAAAAAAAAGTAAAAATGTCAGCAGCAATGAAATACCACCAAATAAAAGCTCTATTAGTGAGAAGAAAAGGAGGTAAAATTAATTTGGGTGGTAAGTTGCATGACCGAGCAATAAACCGCTAAAGTTGTGGAGTGCCGATTTGTAAAAAAGGGCCTGGTCACTAGGGGGGTATAAACCTGTGGTCCTTAAGTGGTTAAAATACAGCCAATTTTGGAAAATAAATATTTACCTCAGGCCTACACTGGTTCAGGCCGTGTGAAATCCCCCTTCTACATACAGGGGTTTGATGCAGGCATTTGAAATACAGCCATTTTGGGCAAAGAAATATTTAATTTAGGCCTACACTGGGTCAGACCCTGTGAGATACTCCCTCTACATACAAGGGTTTGATTCAGGGATTTGAAATACAGCCATTTTTAGCAAATAAATATTTACTTCAGGCCTACACTGGTTCAGACCGTGTGAGATACCTCCTCTACATACAGGGGTTTGAATCAGGCATTTGAAATACAGCTATTTGAAATAAAGCCATTTTGGGCAAAGAAATATTAAATTCAGGCCTACACTGGTTCAGACTGTGTGAGATACCCCCTCTACATACAGGGGTTTGAATCAGGCATTTGAAATCCATCCATTTGAAATACATCCATTTTGGGCAAATAAATATTTAATTCAGGCCTCCACTGGTTCAGACCGTGTGAGATACCCCCTTTACATACAGGGGTTTGATGCAGACATTTAAAATACAGCCACTTTTGGCAAAAAAAATATTTACTTCAGGCCTACACTGGTTCAGGCCCTGTGAGATACTCCCTCTACATACAGGGGTTTAAATCAGGCATTTGAAATACAGCCATTTGCAATAAAGACATTTTGGGCAAAGAAATATTTAATTTATACCTACACTGGTTCAGGCCTTGTGAGATACCCCCTCTACATACACGGGTTTGAATAAGGCATTTGAAATACAGCCATTTGAAATACAGCCATTTGGGGCAAAAAAATATTTAATTTAGGCCTACAATGGTTCAGGCCCTGTGAGATACTCCCTCTACATACAGGGGTTTGATTCAGGGATTTGAAATACAGCCATTTAAAATACAGCCATTTTGGGCAAATAAATATTTACTTAAGGCCTACACTGGTTCAGACCGTGTGAGATTTGCTTGAGGGAGTGCATTGTTATCTTATTTCAGTGGTTTTCTTCAATAATATGGCCAGGGACATCCGCACATTTGTATATCATATCGTGCAGGATGTTTTTATCTTAGTTTTTTCTGTGGAATTTTTTTGTCTATGTAGTATTTGCTTGAGGGAGTGGCACCTTTAAGTGTGAATGCGCACCTATTTTATCTTGGGAGTACCATTCCTCTGCACTTTTGCCCTTCCTATCCAATAGAGCGCTTTGATTAGGTGGTTCATATGGGTGTGCTTGCTCCTCCTCCCATTGGTTCCTTGATGCACATGGAGGTGACTAGGAGCAGCACACCATATGTGCGGCGTCTGCTCTCCTGAACATAGAAGCCCAATGGCTTAGGTAGGTTTAGCGTAGGATCTGCCTGACCTGAGACCACCTTGGCGTTTGGTAGGCGGGCTTAGATGTGTTTTGATCAAAATATATTGACTAAGTGTCTCAGATATTATCATATCAGAGTGAGGACTTTGTCCATATATAGTGTTTGCATCTACTTTACTGAGTGCATTATTATCTTACTTCTGTGGTTTTCTTCAATAATATGGCCAGGGACATCCGCACATTTGTATATCATATCGTGCAGGATGTTTTCTTTCTTAGTTTTTTTCTGTGGATTTTTTTTGTCTGTGTGAGCTACCCCCCTACATACAGGGGTTTGAACAAGCATTTGAAATACAGCAATTTGGGGCAAGAAAATATTTAATTCAGGCCTACACTGGTTCAGAACGTGTGAGATACACTTTCTACATAAAGGGGTTTGATGCAGACATTTTAAATACAGCAATATGAAATGCAGCTATTTTGGGCAAATAAATATTTAATTCAGGCCTACACTGGTTCAGGACCTGTAAGATAGTCCCTCTACATACAGGGGTTTGATTTAGGGTTTTGAAATACAGCCATTTGCAATACAGCCATTTTGGGCAAATAAATATTTACTCTAGGCCTACACTGGTTCAGACTGTGTGAAATATCCCCTCTACATACACGGGTTTGAATCAGGCATTTGAAATACAGCCATTTGAAATACAGCCATTTTGGGCAAAGAAATATCTAATTCCGGCCTACACTGGTTCAGGCCCTGTAAGATACTCCCTCTACATACAGGGGTTTGATTCAGGGATTTGAAATACAGCCATTTTTAGCAAATAAATATTTACTTCAGGCCTACACTTTTTCAGACCATGTGAAATACCCCCTCTACATACAGGGGTTTGAATCAGGGATTTGAAATACAGCCATTTGAAATACAGACATTTTGGGCAAATAAATATTTACTTCAGGCCTACACTGGTTCAGACCGTGTGAGATACCCCCTCTACATACAGGGGTTTGAATCAGGCATTTGAAATACAGTCATTTTGGGCAAATAAATATTTAATTTAGGCCTACACTGGTTCAGGCCCTGTGAGATACTCCCTCTACATACAGGGTTTTGATTCAGGGATTTGAAATA
This sequence comes from Bufo gargarizans, assembly GCF_014858855.1. Lineage (NCBI taxonomy): Eukaryota > Metazoa > Chordata > Amphibia > Anura > Bufonidae > Bufo > Bufo gargarizans. The sequence continues at coordinate 401,788,879 of NC_058081.1, forward strand.
CAGCCATTTGAAATACAGCCATTTTGGGCAAAGAAATATTTAATTCAGGCCTACACTGGTTCAGGCCCTGTAAGATACTCCCTCTACATACAGGGGTTTGATTTAGGGTTTTGAAATACAGCCATTTGCAATACAGCCATTTTGGGCAAATAAATATTTACTCTAGGGCTACACTGGTTTAGACTGTGTGAAGTGCCCCCTCTACATACAGGGGTTTAAATCGGGCATTTGAAATACAGACATTTTGGGCAAATAAATATTTAATTTAGGCCTACACTGGTTCAGGCCTGTGAGATACTCCCTCTACATACAGGGGTTTGATTCAGGGATTTGAAATACAGCCATTTGAAATACAACCATTTTGGGAAAATAAATATTTACTTCAGGTCTACACGAGTTAGACAGTCTGAGATACCCCCCTACATACAGGGGTTTGAACAAGCATTTGAAATACAGCAATTTGGGGCAAAAAATAATAATTCAGGCCTACACTGGTTCAGACCGTGTGAGATACCCACTCTACATAAAGGGGTTTGATGCAGACATTTGAAATACAGCCATTTGAAATGCAGCCATTTTGGGCAAATAAATATTTAATTCAGGCCTACACTGGTTCAGGCCCTGTAAGATACTCCCTCTACATACAGGGGTTTGATTTAGGGTTTTGAAATACAGCCATTTGCAATACAGCCTTTTTGGGCAAATAATACACCCTTTACATACTGTCGTTCTATTCTACTATTAATTAAACACCCATTTAGGGCAAGATCCTAAATTAGAAAAATATGAGGCGAGCGCCAAATAAGGGACTTGGCCCTTGATGTGGTGCTGCTGGTGGAGCTCCTGTTGCAGGGAGAAGACGTGGTCAATCTGTGCCAACTACACGCACAAGTAAAACCCCTTCCTCAGGTGCGCGTAGGCGACAAAACCTGCAGCGGTATTTGGTCGGACCTAATGCTGCTCTACGAATGGTGAGGCCTGAACAGGCGATAGTAGATTGGGTTGCTGGCAGTCCTTCAAACAATATGCTGATGACAAGACACAAGTGTTTTGCACGCTGTGCAATCAGAGTCTGAAGTGAGGCATAAACGTTCTCAACCTGAGCACAACCTGCATGACCAGGCATTTAAGTGCAAATCACGAGCTGCAGTGAAGTAGACACCTCAAAAACCAAGAAAGGTCGCTGGCTTCTACTGCTTCTTCTTCTGCTGCAGTCTTGGCCTCTTCATCCTCCTCTAGAGTGACAGTGCCACCTGCCACCCCACAAACAGAGGATATGCCAGTAACACCAATACCTGGGTCGCCAAGCATCTCCACAATGTCCCACGGAAGTGTTCAGCCCTCCATCTCTCAAACGCTGGAGATGAAGAGGAAGTACCCCCCTACCCACCTGCGATCCCTAGCCCTGAATGCCAGCGTTTCTAAATTACTGGCCTTTGAAATGCTGTCATTCTGTCTGGTGGAGACAGATACAGTGGGATGCAAAAGTTTGGGCAACCTTGTTAATCATCGTTATTTTCCTGTATAAATCATTGGTTGTTACGATAAAAAATTTCAGTTAAATATATCATATAGGAGACAGACACAGTGATATTTGAGAAGTGAAATAAGGTTTATTGGATTTACAGAAAGTTTGCTATAATTGTTTAAACAAAATTAGGCAGGTACATACATTTGGGCACTTTTGTCATTTTATTGATTCCAAAACCTTTAGAACTAATTATTGGAACTGAAATTGGCTTGGTAAGCTCAGTGACCCCTGACCTACATACACAGGTGAATCCAATTATGAGAAAGAGTACTTAAGGGGGTCATTTGTAAGTTTCCCCCCTCTTTAAATTTTCTCTGAAGAGTAGCAACATGGGGTCTTAAAACAACTCTCAAATGACCTGAAGACAAAGATTGTTAACCATCATAGTTTAGGGAAAGGATACAGAAAGCTGTCTCAGAGACTTCAGCTGTCTGTTTCCACAGTTAGGAACATATTGAGGAAATGGATGACCACAGGCTCAGTTCAAGTTAAGGCTCGAAGTGGCAGACCAAGAAAAATCTTGGATAGACAGAAGCGACGAATGGTGAGAACAGTCAGAGTCAACCCACAGACCAGCACCAATGACCTACAACATCATTTTGCTGCAGAAGCAGTCACTGTGCATCGTTCAACCATTCGGCGCACTTTGCACAAGGAGATGCTGTATGCAAGAGTGATGCAGAGGAAGCCTTTTCTCCACTCACAGCACAAAAAGTGCCGCTTGAGGTGGGCTAAAGCACATTTGGACAAACCAGATTCATTTTGGAATAAGGTGCTGTGAACTGATTAAAACTAAAATTGAGTTATTTGGCCATAACAAGGGGCGTTATGCATTGAGGAAAAAGAAGACAGCATTCCAAGAAAAACACTTGCTACCTACAGTAAAATATGGTGATGGTTCCATCATGCTGTGGGGCTGTGTGGCCAGTGCATGGACTGGGAATATTGTCAAAGTTGAGGACGCATGGATTCCACTAAGTATCAGCAGATTCTGGAGACCAATGACCAGGAATCAGTGACAAAGCTGAAGTTGCGCCGGGGCTGGATCTTTCAACAAGACAACGACCCTAAACACTGCTCAAAATTCACTAAGGCATTTATGCAGAGGAACAAGTACAACATTCTGGAATGGCCATCTCAGTCCCCAGACCTTAATACAATAGAAAATCTGTGGTGTGACTTAAAGAGAGCTGACCATGCTCGGAAGCCATCAAACCTGAATGAGCTAAAGATGTTTTGTAAAGAGGAATGGTCCAAAATACCTTCAACCAGAATCCAGACTCTCATTGGAACCTACAGGAAGCCTTTAGAGGCTGTAATTTCAGCAATGGAGGGTCTACTAAATATTGATTTCATTTCTTTTTTGTAGTGCCCAAATTTATGCACCTGCCTAATTTTGTTTAAACAATTATAGCACACTTTCTGTAAATCCAATAAACTTAATTTCACTTCTCAAATATCACTGTGTGTGTCTCCAATATGATATATTTAGCTGACATTTTTTATTGTAACAACCAACGATTTATACAGGAAAATCACAACGATTAACAAGGTTGCCCAAACTTTTGCATCCCACTGTAGTTGTAAAGGCTTAATGGCGGTGGCTGTCCCACAGTACGTCGTGCCCAGCCACCACTACTTTTCAAGGCGAGCCATCCCTTCCCTTCACAGCCAAGTAGGGGACAAAATCAGGTGTGCACTGCGCAACGCCATCTGTGGCAAGGAGCACCTAACTACGGATATGTGGACCAGTAAGCATGGTCAGGGCCGTTATATCTCCAAAACAGCACACTGGGAAATGCAGTTGCGGCTTGGCCTGAGGCGTATAGCAGTTTGGCGCATGTCCTTCCACTACCGAGGATTGCAGGGCGTTTCAGTTTGCCTCCTGTTGCTTCCTCCTCCTACTCTGCTTCCTCATCCTCTACCAGCTCCTCATCCAGTCAGCATAACACCTTCACCACCAACTTCAGCACAGCCAGGGGTAAACAACAGCATTCAGTTTTAAAACGTATCTGTTTGGGGGACAAACCCCACACCACGCAGGAGCTGTGGACGGGCCTTGAACAACAGACCGATGAGTGGTTTGTGCCAGTTAGCCTCAAGACTAGCCTGGTGGTGTGAAAAAATGGGCAAAAATCTCATAGCAGCTCTAGGACTAGGCGGTTTGATGCACATCCCTTGCCTGGCGCATGTGCTGAATTTGGTGGTGCACAGATTGCTTAAAAATTACCCTGATATGTCTGGGTTCTCACCCTGCTGCTGCTCTCCTGTCAGCGATGCAGCGTAACTTCGGCCTTCGCGCTCACTGCCTCATATGTGACGTGCCCACAAGGTGGAACTCCACCTTGCACATGCTGGCCAGACTGTGCGAGCAGCAGCAGGCAATAGTGGAGTTTCAGCTGCAGCACGCACTGGTGAGTCGCTAGGCGGAACAGCACCACTTCACCACCAATGACTGGGCCTCCATGCGAGTTACCTGTGCTCCTTGTTGCGCTGTTTCGAGTACTCTGCCAACATGGCCAGTGCCGATAACGCCGTTCTCAGCGTTACTATCCCACTTCTATGCCTGCTAAAAACGCTCCTGGCAATGATGGAAGAGGATGTGGCACAGGAGGAGGAAGAGTGATCATTTCGTAGGGTTTCCGGTCATTCCCAAGTGGCTCCGAGGGTCGGTTCCTACACCCACAAACCCAAGGTACACAATTGTCAAGCCAGAGCACAGTTCTGGAGGATAAGGAGGTGGAGGATGAGGAGGAGGAGAGGGAGGAGGTGGAACCATGTTCACAGCAGAGAGGCACCCATGCCAGCTCCTGGCCATCAGTGGTGCGTGGATGGGGGGATAGAGAGGACACAGACGATATACCTCCCACAGATGACAGCTTTTAGTTGCCTCTGGGCAGCCTGGCACACGAGCGAATACATGCTGCAGTGTATCCACAATGACTGCCGAGTTGCCCACATTCTAACTTCTATTGATTACTGGGTGGCCACGCTACTGGATCCCCGTTACAAGGACAAAGTACCGTACTTAATTCCGTCACTGGAGCGTGATCGTAAGTTGCACGAGTACAAGCGCACGCTGGTAGACGTGCTGCTGGTAGCATTCCCACCTGACAGCGGGGGCACAGTGGAAGCACAAGGCAAAGGCAGAGGACGAGGAAGAGGTCGCCAACGCAGCTGGGGCATCGCCAGCACCTCAGAAGGCAGGGTTAGCATGGCCGAAATGTGGAAAAGCTTTGTCAGCACGCCACAACAACCAGCACCACCTGCTGATATGGAACGTCTTAGCAGGAGGCAGCATTTCACCAACATGGTGGAGAAGTATGTGTGCACACGCCTACACGTACTGAAGGATGGGTCTGCCCCCATCAACTTCTGGGTCTCCAAATTGGTCACATGGCCTGAGCTTGCCCTTTACGCCTTGGAGGTGCTGGCCTGCCCTGCAGCCAGTGTATTATCCGAACGTGTTTTTATCTCGGCAAGGCGTCATCACAGACAAGCGCAGCCGCCTGTCCACAGTCAATGTAGACAAGCTCACGTTCATTCAAATGAACCAGGCATGGATCCCTCAGGACTTGTCCATACCTTGTGCAGAATAGATATGTATACCGGCACTAAGCAGCCATTGTTATACTGCAGCGCAATTGCTCATGTTTGTATTTTGGATATTTCACACTGTTTTGGAGTGTACCTTAATTTTAGAAAATACAATTAAAACCAAAAACCAGTGTTGTCTATCTTGTCCTCCTCCACCGCCGCTTACACCTACTCCGCTGCGTCCACCGCCTCCTCAAACTCCTACTCCATATGGAACTCCACCTCATAAATCAGTTTTAACCTAGTATGCCGGTTAAAAATAAAATAAAAAATGTCATTAACATTTTTGGGTGAAATTAACCAATTTTTGGGTGTATAGTACCACTGCTATACTAAGTAGGCCGGTTAACAAAAAAAATAAAAAAATTGTCAGTTACATTTTCAGTTGAAATTCAGCAATTTTTTGGTGTGATTTACCACTGCTAAACCTTCTAGACCGGTAAAAAAAAAAAAAAAAAATGGCAGTTACATTTTCTGGTGAAATTCAGCAATTTTTTGATGTGATGTACCACTGCTATAACTATTAGAACTGTAAAAAATAAAACAATAAAAAAACATTTGTCAGTTACATTTTATGGTCAAATTCACAATTTATTGGGTGTAATATACCCCTCCTCTATTTAGTTGACAGCTTAATACATTTCAATAATTTTTATTTCACATTTTCGGGTGACAATAAACAATTGTTTTCTGTCATAGACCCGACAGGTTAATTAATTTCTGTAATTTTTCTGTTACATTCTTGGGTTGACATTATACAATTTTAAACGTGAATAAACCCTTGCTCTGCATTGGTGACGGAATAAAATTTCTGAAATGCTTCTTGAATTGATGTGCGCCACCTCCTTTGATTCAATGCTTAAACTTAAACAAGTTGTATCACATTTAAGCTTCAATACTTTGTCCCACATTTCCACTATACTCTTTTGGCCAACATTTGTGTTTCAATAGCTTTTCCCACAATTCCGCTTGACTCTTTTGGCCCACATTTGGGCTTCTGTAATTTGTCCCACATTTGCGCCTCAATAGCTTTTCCCACATTTCTTCTTGATCCCAATTTTTTAAAATAAATTTATCTCCCTTAAATTTGCTCTCGTTTTCTCACGCTCCCTCTCCGGCCTTTAATCCTGATTTCCCACCACCCGTAATCACCATGGTAGGTGCATAAAAGAACATCGAAAGTTGATATCGCAGATATCAAATTGGATCGTGAACATCATGGGGATGTGCGACAAAGTGGGGCATTAAGTATGCACACGCCTACATGAACTGACAGACAGGGGTCAGCCCCTGCAACTTCTGGGTCTCCAAATTGGGCACATGGCCTGAGCTTGCCCTTTACGCCTTGGAGGTGCTGGCCTGCCCTGCAGCCGGTGTATTGTCTTAACGTGTGTTTAGCTTGACTGGAGGGTTATATTTCCCAATTTTCTGCGGTGTACCCTAATTTAAAAAAATTAAAATACATTTTAAAACAAAAAGCAGTGTAGGCTACCTCCTCCTCCTCTACCACCACTTCCACCTACACTGTCATATCCACCGCCTCCTCAACCTCCTACTCCATATGGACCTGATCCTCCTAGATCAAGATTATTATTTTTTATTTTTACGTATTTAATGTTATTTAAAGTCATTTCCCTATCCACATTTGTTTGCGGAGCACTTGCCATGCTCTTAACCACATTTTGACGACATTTGCAGCCCTCTAGCCTTTTCCATTACATTTTTACAGCCATTTTTGTGTTCAAAAGTTCAGGTCCCCATTGACTTCAATGGGGTTCGGGTTCGTGGTCAAGTTTGGGTCCTGAACTCAAACTTTTTTATGAACCCGAAAATCCAGGTGTCAGCTCAACTCTAGTAAAGAGGTTCAAAGGGATGATCCATTAGGACAGAAAGGACAAGGTTAAGATCCCAAGGAGGGATTGTGGATCTAAGAACCGGGTGCAGTCTACTTGCCCCTTTGATGAACCTCTTGATTAAATCCAACCTCGCCAACCTGACCTCCATAAAAGCACTAAGGGCGGCAATCTGGACCTTGATGGTGCTAACACGGAGTCCTTTGTCAAGACCTTTTTGCAAAAAATTTTAAATTACCTTAGTATCAGGAGGCAAAGTAGGATTCCAGGAACTTTTGGAAAATTTGAGAAAGGTCCTCCAAGTCCAAGATAAATGTTGGACATGACCGGTTTTCTGCTGGAAAGAAGAGTGTTAATGACAGCATCTGAAAGTCCCTTTGACTTTATTATGGATCATTTAAAATCCAGGCAGCAAGTTTTAACTGCTTGACTGCTGGGTGCCAGGCTGGCCCCTAATGTAGAAGGTCCGGGGTCTGGGGAAGAATCCAGTATCTCCTCCTGGAAAGTGTCAGGAGAAGGGGGAACCATGCCCTCTATGGCCAATATGGGGCAATCAGGATTACATGCAAGTGTTCTTCTGCAATCTTTATGAGGACTTTTGGTATTAACTGGATTGGTGGGAAGGCATATAGCAGACCCGGCGGCCAAGGTCACATGATATGGTTAGGGACTCTTGTGGTATCTTTCGTAACCATGTGACCGCAGTCTCGCGAGAACTCGGGCCCAAGCGTCTCGTGCCGTCTGTCCCTTCTGTAGGCTCGGGAATGAGCTGTTTTTGCCCGGGGCTGCTTTGAATAGAGGACTTACGCTGAAGCAAGCGGCGGGAACCACATCTCGCCCCCGGACTCTGCTGCTCTGCCTCAGCCCTCCTGAAAACCAGGGAATACTTACCCCAGGTTGGGCGAAAGGATAGCGGGAGCACCCGCTAGTTCTCAACTCCATCCCGAGGGACAGGAAACACATTGTTTCCTGTCCTGGGAGGTGGGGTATCCTCCTGCTTAGTGTCGTTGGGGAGGCGTATGGAAAATTCTGATTGGGGGGTGCTATATACCAATTTTCGCCAAATACAAATTGAGGGGTGCTATATACCTTCTTCCACAAAATACTGATTGAGCGGTGTTATTATTATATACCTTTTTCCAAATTCTGATTGAGGACTGCGATACACCTGCTTCGACAAAATACTGATTGAGGGGTGCCATATACCGGTTTCCGTCAAATCTGTTTGAGGGCTGCTATATACCTGTTTGCGCCAAATACTAATTAAGGGGTGCCATATACCTTCTTTCACAAAATACTTATTAATGGGTGCTATTGCTATATACTTTCTTCCACCAAATACTGATTGAGGGCTACGATACACCTGCTTACTTAAAATACTGATTGAGGGGTGCCAAATACCTGTTTCCCCAAAAAACGGATTGAAGGGTGCTATATACCTGTTTATGCCAAATACTGATTGATGGGTGCTATTGCTATATACCTTCTTCTACCAAATACTGATTAAGGGCTGCAATACACCTGCTTCCACAAAATACTGATTGAGGGGTGCTATATACATTCTTCCACCAAATACTGATTAAGGGGTGGTGCTAAATACCTGTTTCTGCCAAATACCGATTGAGAGGTGCCATATGCCTTCTTCCACTAAATACTGATTGAGGGGTGCTATTGCTATAATACTTCTTACAGCATATACTCATTAAGGGCTACAAAACACCTGCTTCCACAAAATACTGATTCTGTCAAATACTGATTGAGGGGTGCTATATACAAGTTTTAGTCAAATAATATTTGAGGGGTGCTATATACCTTCTTCCACAAAATACTGATTGAGGGGTGTCTTATACCTTTTTCCGCCAAATACTGATTGAGGGGTGCTGTATTCCTGTATCCGCCAAATAGAGATTGAGGGGTGCCATATACCTTCTACAAAATACTGATTGAGTGGTGCTATTGCTATAAACCTTCTTCTACCAAATACTGATTGAGGGCTGCAATACACCTGCTTTCACAAAATACTGATTGAGGGGTTCCATATACCTGTTTCCGCCAAATACTGATTAAGGGGTTCTATATACCTGTTTCTGCCAAATACTGATTGAGGGGTGCCATATACCTTCCACAAAATACTAAATGAGGGGTGCTATTGCAATATACCTTCTTCCAACAAATACTGATTCAGGGCTGCGATACACCTGCTTCTGCAAATTACTGATTGAGGGGTACTATATACCTGTTTCCGCCAAATACTAATTGAGTGGATGATATTGCTATATTTCTTCTTCTACCATACACTGATTGAGGGCTGATATACACCTGCTTCCACAAAATACTGATTGAGGGGTGCCATATACCTGTTTCCGACATATACTGATTGATTGGTGCCATATACCTGTTTCTGCTAAATACTGATTAAGGAGTGACATATACCTATTTCCGCCAATTACTGATTGAGAAGTGCTATATAACTGTTTCCTTCAAATACTGATTGAGGGGATGATATTGCTATATTCCTTCTTTTGCCATATACTAATTGAGGGCTGCTATACTCCTGCTTCCACAAAATTCTGATTGAGGGGTGCCATATACCTGTTTCCACAATATACTGTTTTAGGAGTGCCATATACCTGTTTCCGCTAAATACTGATTGAGGGGTGCCATATACATTCTTCCCCAAAATGCTGATTGAGGGGTGCCATATAGCTGTTCCTGCCAAATACTGATTGATATGTGCTATCTTCTTCCACAAAAAACTGATTAAAGGGTGCTATATACCTGTTTCTGCCAAATAATTATTGAGTGGTGCTATATACAAGTTTTCGCCAAATACTAATTGAGGGGTGCTATATACCTTCTTTCACAAAATCCTGATTAAGGGGTGCTATATACCAGTTTTCGGGCAAATACTAATTGAGGGGTGCTAAAAATCTTCTTCCACAAAATACTGATTGAGTAGTGCTATTGCTATATACCTTCTTCCACCAAATACTGACTGTGGAGTGCCATGTACCTGTTTCCGCCAAATACTGATTGAGTGGTTCTATATACTTGTTTCCGCCAAATACTGATTAAGGGGTGCCATATATCTTCTTGCACAAAATAATGATTGAGGGGTGATATTGCTATTTACCATCTTCACCAAAATACTAAATGAGTGCTGCGATACACCTGCTTCCACAAAATACTGATTAAGGGGTGCCATATACCTGATTCCGAATAAACAGATTGAGGGGTACTATATTCCTTCATCTAACATATACTGAATGAGGGCTGCTGTACACTTGCTTCCACAAAATTCTGACTGAGGGGTGCGTTATACCTGTTTCCGAATATATGAATTGAGGGGTACCATATACCTGTTTCCACTTAATAGTGATTGAGGGGTGCCATATACCTTCTTCCACAAAATACTGATTGAGGGGTGCCATATAGCTGTTTCTACCAAACACTAATTGATTTGTGCTACTGTATATACCTTCTTCCACAAAATCCTGATTAAGGGGTGCTATATACCTGTTTCTGCCAAATGATGATTGAGTGGTGCTATATACAAGTTTTTGCCAAATACTAATTGAGGGGTGCTATATACCTTCTTCAACAAAATACTGATTGAGTGGCACTATTGCTATATACCTTCTTCCACCAAATACTGATTGAGGGGTGCTATTGCTATCTACCTTCTGACACAAAATTTTGATTGATGTCTGCGATACACCTGCTTCCACCAAATACTGATTGAGGACTGTCATGTACTTGTTTCCGCCAAATACCGATTGAGTGGTTCTATATACCTGTTTTAGCCAAATACTGATTGAGGGGTGCTATCTACCTGTTTCCGCCAAATACTGATTGAGGGGTGCCATATATCTTCTTCCACAAAATAATGATTGTGGGTTGATATTGCTATTTACCTTCTTCCACCAAATACTGATTGAGGGCTGCAATACACCTGCTTCCACAAAATACTGATTAAGGGGTGCCATATTCCTGGGTCCGCCAAATACTGATTGAGGGGTGCTATATACCTGTTTCTGCCAAATACTGATTGAGGGATGCTAAATACCTTTTTCCGCCAAATACTGATTTGAGGGGTGCCATAGGCCTTCTTCCACCAAATACTGATTGAGGGCTGCAATACACCTGCTTCCACAAAATACTGATTAAGGGGTGCCATATACCTAGTTCCGCCAATTACTGATTGAGAAGTGCTATATAACTGTTTCCGCCAAATACTGATAGGGGATGATATTGCTATATTCCTTCTTCTACCATATACTAATTGAGGGCTGCTATACTCCTGCTTCCACAAAATTCTGATTGAGGGGTGCCATATACCTGTTTCTGCAATATAGTGTTTGAGGGGTGCCATATACCTGTTTCCGCTAAATGCTGATTGAAGGGGTGCCATATACCATCTTCCACAAAATACTGATTGAGGGGTGGCATATAGCTGTTTCTAACAAATAATTATTAAGTGGTGCTATATACAAGTTTTCGCCAAATACTAATTGAGGGGTGCTATATACCTTCTTCAACATAATACTGATTGAGGGGTACTATATACCTGTTTCTGCCAAATACCAATTGAGTGGTTCTATATACCTGTTTCTGCCAAATACTGATTGAGGGGTTCCATATATCTTCTTGCACAAAATAATGATTGAGGGGTGATATTGCTATTTACCTTTTTCCACCAAATACTGATTAAGGGCTGCGATACACCTGCTTCCACAAAATTCTGATTATGGGGTGCCATATTCCTGGTATCACCAAATACTGATTGAGGGGTGCTATATATCTGCTTCTGCTAAATAATGACCTTTTTCCACCAAATACTGATTGAGGGGTGTTATTGCTATATACCTTTTTCCACCAAATACTGATTGAGTGCTGCAATACACTTGCTTCCACAAAATACTGATTGATGGGTGCTACTGCTATATACGTTCTTCCACCAAATACTGATTGAGGGCTGCAATACAGATTCTTCCACAAAATACTGATCTGATTGAGGGGTGCCATATGCCTGTTACGGCCAAATACTGATTGAGGGGTGCTATTGCTATATACCTTCTTCCACCAAATACTGATTAAGGGCTACGATACACCTGCTTCCACAAAATACTGAATGAGTGGTGCCATAAACCTGTTTCCGCCAAATGCTGATTGAGAGGTGCTGTATACCTTCTTCCGCCAAATACTGATTGAGAAGTGCTATATACCTGTTTCCGCCAATTACTGATTGAGGGGTGCCATATACCTTCTTCCACAAAATACTGATTCAGGGGTGCTATTGCAATATACCTTCTTTCACCAAATACTGATTGAGGGCTGTGATACTCCTGCTTAAACAAAATACAGATTAAGGGGTGCAATAAACCAGTTTTCGCCAAATACTAATTGAGGGGTGCTATATACCTCTTTCTGTCAAATACTGATTGAGTGGTGTTATATACCTGTTTCCGCTAAATACTGATTGATTGTTGTCATATACCTTCTTGCACAAAATACTGATTAAGGGGTTCTATTGCTATATACCTTCTTCCACCACATACTGATTGATTGCTGCGATACACCTTCCTCCACAAAATACTGATTCAGGACTGCAATACAGCTGCTTCCACAAAAAACTGATGAGGGGTGCCATATACCTGTTTCCTCCAAATACTGATTGAGAGGTGCTATATACTTTTTTCTGCCAAATATTGATTGATGGTTTCTATAGACCAGTTTTCTCCAAATACTAATTGAGGGGTGCCATATACCTTCTTTCACAAAATACTGATTAAGGGGTACTATTGCTATATACCTTCTTCCACCAAACACTGATTGAGGGCTACAACACTCCTGCTTCCACAAAATACTGAATAAGGGGTGCCATATACCTGTTTCTGCCAAATTCTTATTGAGGATTGCTATATACCTTCTTCCGCAAAATTTTGATTGAGGGGTGCTTTATACCTGTTTCCACCAAATACTGATGGAGGGGTGCCATATACCTTTGTAACGGATCTCCTGGCACCCTGACCAGGTACCTCCGTTGATAGATGCTCCTAGTGCTTTCCGAGGACTCTAGGCTCTCCACTTGACACCGTAAGCACTGCAGACCGCACGAACCGCCGAAGCTTGGTTGAGGTCTCGCTGTCTCCTACCCACCCTGAACCTACGACAAGGCTCCAGTGGGTGAACCTTTCCTAAATCCATAGAGCAGGAACAGCTCTTACACGAGCTAGTAGTTATAGCCAGGGGAGTATAGCAAATCTTCAGTGTATAGCAATCCCCCAGTGTCGATCAGTTACCCAAACACCAGCCTCAACTTGGTAAAGGGTAAAAACAGGAATTCTTTATTTGAACACACAAGCATTGATTTATACACATTTTCCAACAAGGTTACCACCCACAGGGTTTTGTAAAAACAGCCAATAATGGGGGGGCGGAGCTTGCGCCGGACGAAGATGGACGCATAGCTCTCTGCTCTGTGAGGAGACTCATCCCTAACGCCAGCTAAAATCAGCTTACAGAGGCAAGAATGGTCAAGATCGGTAACGCTAGGCACAGTGACCCTCCTGCTCCCTCCAAGAACCAGATCTCGGGCGGAGATATGAATAAATTTCTCAAAAAAGCCGCCTCCACAGTCGCTGCTAGAGAACCTAAGATGGCGCCGACACCGCAGACTAAAGCTCCGAAGCGCGCTCCTGCACAGTCGGAAGGAGAAAGCGACTCAGAAGACACCCAACCCAGCACTGAGCTACCGATCACCAGAAAGTACCTCGACCGTGCTCTTAATAGAGTAATGGAGCCGATCCTCGCGGAGCTATCAGCATGCAGACACGAGGTGAGGCATATAGGGGAACGTGTGGAGTCTATAGAAGCGCACCAAGCAGAGATACTAATCATATTTAAACGATCTCCATAACTCACTAGAGGACCAGGAAAACAGGGGGTGCCGAAACAATCTGAGATTCAGAGGTGTGCCAGAATCGGTCCCCCCTGGCGAAATATCGGCAGCCATCATTGAAATTTGCGGATCCCTGTTGGGCCCTGATCACCAGCAAGAAATTATCATAGAACGGGTGCACAGAGCCCTGAGACCATTGCTCCAGACAAAAAAAAATTACCAGGAGCAAATGGCTCCTAAACTAAAAAATTTAGGAGCCAATTTAAAATGCATATAATAAAAAAAAAAGACTTTGAGAAGATGAGACGCAGGTCACAGTAGTGAGCCAGCACTACATATAGGAGAAAATAGCACCACATACCTCTCACATCCAGGGACATCTTCTGGGGGACAAGGTGACTAAAAATGGCGAATTGCGGTGTTTAGAGTTTTTTTTTTTTTCTGTTACGGCCTTCACCGAGCGGAAATATTTTTTATATTTTAATAGCTCACACTTTTTGGGACGTGGCGATATGTAACATGTTAATTCTTAATTGCTTGTAAATTTTATATGTAAAACTGGGAAGGGGGCCATTTAAACTTTTAGTATTTTGGTGTTTTTTTTGTTTAACTTTTTATTTAATGACCATTTCTTCCCTTAGGACTAGAACCTGGATCTTTTCATCCCTTGTGCTATTCACCCTGATAGAGATCTATCAGGGTGAATAGGATCTCACACATCTCCCTGCTGCCCTGTGCTCTGTGCACACGGCAGCAGGGAGCTGAACATCGCTGCCAGGGCTCCAGTAGCGTCCTGGCTGCCATGGTAACGATCTGAGCCCCAGCAGTGTAATCTGCCACTGCCACCAATGGAGGGAATGGGACCCTGTGGCCACCATATAAAAATGGGGGGGGGAGACTTTTGGCCAGTGATAATGGGGGGGGACTTGTGGCCAGTGATAATGGGGGGAGGGGGGGACTTGTGGCCAGTGATAATGGGGGGGGGGTGAGGCTTTGGGGGGGTGCACTGCATCACCAAGGACCTTTCGTGGGTCCAAAGAATATTAACTTATTAGTAGTAGGCTGCATAGAGCGGCACCCAGGGATCTAAGTGCACTTACTATTAGTCCTGGGCGCCGCTCAGTTCACCCGCTGTGGCCCCCGGTAATTTCAACATTCAGAGCAAGGAGGAGGAGACGCCAGTGTCTGTCCTTCCCCCTGACAGCAGCGCTGACCAATCACAGCGCAGAGAGAGGGAGAAAAAAACAACTCCCTCTCTCTGCGCTGTGATTGGTCAGCGTTGCTGTCAGGGGGAAGGACAGACACTGGTGTCTCCTCCTCTTGGCTCTGAATGTTGAAATTACCGGGGGCCACAGCGGGTGAACTGAGCGGCGCCCAGGACTAATAGTAAGTGCACTTAGATCCCTGGGCACCGCTCTATGTAGCCTACTACTAATAAGTTAATATTCTTTGTACCCATGAAAGGTCCTCTTTAACTCCTGTCGGCAGCGGTATAACAGACCCGGTACCCGGCCTCAATAACAGGGCATGCGATCTGTAGCACCTTGAGGGGTTAATTACCGCAGATCGCATGCCCTGTTATTGAGGCCGGGTGCCGGGTCTGTGATACCGCTGCCTATACTTATGTTTTACATTCATTGGTGGCGCAGTGGTGACAGCTCCTCCCCTCCTCCTCCCTGCTATCTGCCCATTGGTGGTAGTGGCGGCCGGGTCACAGTGGAGAGGGAGGGACTCCTTCCTTCTCCACTGACTGTGCTGTGCTACTGAAGAGAACATAGTTCCAAATAAACGCAGAGCGAAACAAACGCCCGGTATAGTCGCTGTCCTAAAACAATTACGTACATCAAACCAAAGCTAGACTCAGAACAGCATAGTTTAAACAAGTACAAAAACTTTTATTGGACTTACATTAGTTAAAACATACATATCCATATATATATATATATATAAATAAGCAGCACAAAGCCACACAGGATAACATTTGCAGGTCTGTTGTAAGAAAAATAACAATGAATAATCCCAGACTGTGCAGAGTGTACTCATATACAGCCAGCAGTCAATACAATATAAAGTGCATAGTGCTAATTGTAAACAATGACCAAGGGAAAATACATAGATGAATACAGACCAAGTCCTCCCGGATCCCTACACGTGTTTCGCGTTTTGCTTCCTCAGGGGATATTGATAGTGTGTGTTGCCTGTTCCTATATAGTCTGCCAATTGAGTAGAATGAAGATCACCTGAACTTCAGGTGAAAACCAAAAACCGGAAGTGAGGTGCGTTCCACGCTGGAACGCACCACCACTTCCGGTTCGGTCGGTGTCCGGACACCCAGTGTCATTATAGATAATCAGTGGACCCAAAGTATGACTTGTCCCAGCATCTACATAAGAAGATCTATCTCTCCAGGTGCTCGGTATTCGAAATGTGAGAGGAGGCAGCAGGCAAGAAAGCGGGGAAGGCCGCTCCACTTACAGGAACCGGATGTCTAGCATGCGGTCCACAGTGGAACGCATCGGCCGCATCATGCCGGCATAGCCACCTCCCACATCTCCGCCCAGAATGATGTCACCTCACATGGATACCTCCGGCTTGCAATGTGTTTCACCCTCGAACGCAAATAAGATCTCCCCTTCCTGGGTCGCTCGGGGATCAGTTCAATAGCCGGTTCGTTTAGTCCGGGGACCCAAATGAAGTACATGGGGGTATATCTATGTATATGAACATTCGGCTCGACGTAAATATATATACCTTAGAGGACATCCCAAGATATGACAACAGGGAAATATAAAGTACATTTCATTATGTCATTAAACAATCAATATACAAATATTGTGCATCAACAATTCATAAATACATGTCACAACAAACGGGGGAAATCCAATATTGACTGGTAAAATAATAAATGATCAAAAAAGTGAAAAAGGTAAGTAAAAACGTGATACGTGCAAACAAAATGAAGAAGTGATAAAGTGATCAGTGAAATAAAGTGAAAAAAGTGAAGGTGAAAGAAAAAGAGTTTATTATTATGAACATACATGTATAATTAGAATACTTCCAATTCACAATATGTATCACAAGTGTAAGCACCCCTATTAAAATGAGATCAATTAATGGCTCCTCATTAGATGCCACAGAATCATTATCCACTCTGTTTGTTTTCTGTGATTATCGGAGCCCTTCCTGTGTTCCATATGTGTAGTACTCATATTAGTGCTTCTTATTAAACCGTTCTTCAATAGGTCAGGTTGTACACACCTCCACAGATATTCATATCCACCATACATGCATATATCATAACGGGCAGCCTCACGAAATAACGACCAAATAATATTATCCTATCAAAGCAGAAAAGAACAATATTAAAAAACATAAAACCATATATTAAAAAGGTCAGAGGGATACACACCACTTAGACCTACAGAGGATTTCACAGAAGAGATTACTGATATACATTGTTAACCTAGCCTAAAAATGGTGTCCGGACACCGACCGAACCGGAAGTGGTGGTGCGTTCCAGCGTGGAACGCACCTCACTTCCGGTTTTTGGTTTTCACCTGAAGTTCAGGTGATCTTAATTTTACTCAATTGGCAGACTATATAGGAACAGGCAACACACACCATCAATATCCCCTGAGGAAGCAAAACGCGAAACACGTGTAGGGATCCGGGAGGACTTGGTCTGTATTCATCTATGTATTTTCCCTTGGTCATTGTTTACAATTAGCACTATGCACTTTATATTGTATTGACTGCTGGCTGTATATGAGTACACTCTGCACAGTTTGGGATTATTCATTGTTATTTTTCTTACAACAGACCTGCAAATGTTATCCTGTGTGGCTTTGTGCTGCTTATTTATATATATGGATATGTATGTTTTAACTAACGTAAGTCCAATAAAAGTTTTTGTACTTGTTTAAACTATGCTGTTCTGAGTCTAGCTTTGGTTTGATGTACGTAATTGTTTTAGGACAGCGACTATACCGGGCGTTTGTTTCGCTCTGCGTTTATTTGGAATTGTTTTATCTGTTTAGTGAATTTATTCTCTTTACAGACTTGTCTATCCATTACAATGGACTTTTCACCCCGGGAGGCCTCGTGGAAGTCCCAGGCAGAAAGTATTTTTAATAGTGGAAGCAGCCACTCACAGGATATCGAACAGAGGAATTCACGAGAATTGAAGGTGAAGTTCAAAAATCTTTCACATAAACGTCTAAAAATTTGGTGGAATAGAACATCATTGGAGCAGTATATTATGAGGAATTTGATTCCACGTGGCTTCAGGGTACAAGTATTCCCGTCCCATAACCTTG
Source organism: Bufo gargarizans (assembly GCF_014858855.1). NCBI lineage: Eukaryota > Metazoa > Chordata > Amphibia > Anura > Bufonidae > Bufo > Bufo gargarizans. The sequence continues at coordinate 401,807,077 of NC_058081.1, forward strand.
GTACAGAACAACTTAACACAAAATGGGAGGAAGCATGCAATTTATGCTCCCTGACATTTATAAAGACGCTCATTGCCACAAACGACATAATGCTGGTAGAAGTGGATAATGAACTAAAATCTTTGGAGGATCAGATAAGCAAAATACTAAATGAGAACGAACGGGTGCTGTTTAAAAGTGAATTGGACAACGCCTTCCAAATATGGGAGAAACAAATTAAGGAAAGGAAGACAGCTAAATTCCAGAGAGACCTACAGGATTTGGATCAGAATAGGATTTATAAGTGGAAGCAGATGAGGTCTGAACCACGAGGTAGGAGCATGTCTGTGTCCTCATACGTTTCAACTGAAAATGAGGGGAGTAATTCCGATTCAAATACTAGAACATACCCCACGCGTTATGGGAGAAGACGGAATGAAACAGCAAGAGGGCGTCCAATAACAAGGAAATTCCAGGGTACAGGTGACCCTAAGAATCAGCGCTTGCAGGTAATTAATTTATCTGATCATATTCTGAGCAAGGAGCAATCAGAGGTGTTGGGCCTGAGTTTAAACTTCATCCCTAAAACAGGATTTAATCTCTTTACAGCGGTGAAGGATTTACAGTTATTTGCACGAAATCTCACTTTTAAGAAGTTGTATCACAGGGGCGGCACCGAGGACACTATGTTCACAGCGGTGGAATTGGAGGCAATTCGCGTGTTGGAGGAACTACAGAATGAACAAGTAGATGTGGCACCGGTGAGTAGACTACCTGCAGCTTTGATACCCAAATCTAAGAAATTTCCCCCAATGTCATTATTCCCAAACATAGACATCTTTGTCAAGGTGGTCACGGATGAATTGAGATCTATAAAGAAATTTACACCAGAGGATAATCTCAATAGACGACAGCGTCTTACCTTAAAACAACTTAATAAAATCGAGAACCTTGTCATTAAAAGCTCAGACAAAGGAGGCAATGTGGTGTTATGGCCCACGGATATGTACGAACGGGAGGCCTTTAGGCAACTTAGGAATCCTAGCTGTTATCGAAAATTGACATTTAACCCACTATCTGCTTTTCAGGGTGATTTGGGAAAGATATTACAGAAAGCAGCAGACACAGGAATAATTACCTGCCAAGAACAAAATTTTCTACTCACCATGGACCCGACCATTGCAACTTTTTACATGTTGCCAAAGATCCACAAAAATATGAAAGTCCCACAGGGACGGCCGATAGTCTCAGGTAATAACAGCATGTGTGAGGCTGTCAGCAAATTGATTGATCGTGTCCTGCGACCGTTTGTTGACAGCTTACCTTCGTATCTTAAGGATACCGGGGATTTATTACGAAAAGTTGATGTCTACAATTGGATGAGGACATGATTTTAGTGACATGTGACGTTGAGTCATTATATACATCTATCCGCCATGACGATGGGATCCGAGCTGCAACACACTATCTGATGACCTCCAATACGCGAAGTGAGTATGCAGATTTTATTCTGGAATTATTGGATTTCACACTGCGTCACAATTTTTTCATGTTCAAGGGGTGTTTCTACCTACAGCTCCAGGGAACCGCGATGGGGGCGTCTTGTGTGCCCTCCTATGCGAATCTTTTCCTGTGGCTGTGGGAGAGAAATATCTTCTTGACGGATCCGGTGAAGCATATTGAGAAGGTTCACATGTGGAGCCGATGTATTGATGACGTCCTTATGATCTGGCAGGGCAATATGGATGATCTACAGGAGTTCATGATACTCCTGAATACAAATGATGTAAACATCCATCTTACTTATAAGATGGGGAGAACGAAAATGGATTTCCTGGATGTGGCCCTGAGTGTTGATAATGATGGTTTTATTGATACAGATCTGTTCCGGAAGCTGACCGCTGTGAACAGTCTCCTCCGTGCTGACTCCTACCACCCAAACAAATTACTTGATGGTATACCGGTGGGACAGTTCTTGAGGCTGAAAAGAATCTGTTCTAGGGATGAGGATTTTGAAAAACGATCAACGGATCTAGCCAAACGATTTAAAGATCGTGGATACAGTGATCGCTCGGTGAGGAAGGCGTACCTGCGAGCTACGTATAGCAAAAGATGGAAATTATTGGAGGATCGGGCAAAACAGGAAAAGGGAAGTAAAGTGGTTAGGTTTATTACATCATATAACTCTGGACATGAAGAACTTATTTCCGTTTTACGGAAACATTGGAATATATTAAGACTGGACCACACCTTACAGAGTTATGTACCACATCATCCCTCCTTAACCTTCAGACGAGAAAATAATTTAAAGGACATTTTAGTCCACAGTCATTACGATGGTAAGATCACAGGGAATCTCTTTGGCTCTAAGGGCCCCAAATGGGGATGTCGTCCGTGTGGAAAATGTGTGGCATGTCCCAATATTCTGTGTACAAATTATTTCACAGATTCCACCGGACGTAAAAACTACGAGATCACACACACGATCTCATGTATAACACTGGGGGTCATCTATGTTGCCACCTGTCCCTGTAATCTGTCCTACGTAGGAATGACGTTGAGACAGCTGAGACGAAGGACACGAGAATACGTGCTTGGAATTCTGGGAGCAAAGGAGGAAGATGACGTTCAGAGCTTGAAAACGGTTCCCCGACACTTCAAGACCCATCACAACTGCGACGCCTCCCTTTTAAAGGTAAGAGGCATTGACGGGTTTTGATAGGTGGGAGGGGGGTAACTGGAAGAAAGTCCTTGCCTAAAAGGAGGTCAAATGGATTTTTGAGTTGAATACTGTCATACCATTTGGTCTAAATGAGGCCCTAAGTTTTTCGCCATTTTTAGGCTAGGTTAACAATGTATATCAGTAATCTCTTCTGTGAAATCCTCTGTAGGTCTAAGTGGTGTGTATCCCTCTGACCTTTTTAATATATGGTTTTATGTTTTTTAATATTGTTCTTTTCTGCTTTGATAGGATAATATTATTTGTTTGTTATTTCGTGAGGCTGCCCGTTATGATATATGCATGTATGGTGGATATGAATATCTGTGGAGGTTTGGACAACCTGGCCTATTGAAGAACGGTTTAACCACTTCGGCCCCGCTAGCTGAAACCCCCTTCATGACCAGGCCACTTTTTACACTTCTGCACTACACTACTTTCACAGTTTATCGCTCGGTCATGCAACTTACCACCCAAATGAATTTTACAAAATTTTGCAAAAAAATGACATTTTTCAATTTCAGCTATAAAATTTTGCAAAAAAACCGACATCCATATATACATTTTTCGCCAAATTTATTGTTCTACATGTCTTTGATAAAAAAAAAAAATGTTTGGGCAAAAAAAAATAAAAAATGGTTTGGGTAAAAGTTATAGCGTTTACACACTATGGTACAAAAATGTGAATTTCCGCTTTTTGAAGCAGCTCTGACTTTCTGAGCACCTGTCATGATTCCTGAGGTTCTACAATGCCCAAACAGTATAAAAACCCCACAAATGACCCCATTTCGGAAAGTAGACACCCTAAGGTATTCGCTGATGGGCATAGTGAGTTCATAGAACTTTTTATTTTTTGTCACAAGTTAGCGGAAAATGATGATTTTTTTTTTATTTTTTTTTTCCTTACAAAGTCTCATATTCAACTAACTTGCGACAAAAAATTAAAAATTCTAGGAACTCGCCATGCCCCTCATGGAATACCTTGGGGTGTCTTCTTTCCAAAATGGGGTCACTTGTGGCGTAGTTATACTGCCCTGGCAATTTAGGGGCCCATATGTGTGAGAAGTACTTTGCAATCAAAATCTGTAAAAAATGACCGGTGAAATCCGAAAGGTGCACTTTGGAATGTAGGTCCCTTTGCCCACCTAGGCTGCAAAAAAGTGTCACATGTCTGGTATCGCCATACTCAGGAGAAGTTGGGGAATGTGTTTTGGGGTGTAATTTTACATATAACCATGCTGGGTGAGAGAAATATCTTGCCAAAAGACAACTTTTCCAATTTTTTTATACAAAGTTGGCATTTGACCAAGATATTTTTCTCACCCAGCATGGGTATATGTAAAATGACACCCCAAAACACATTCCCCAACTTCTCCTGAGTACGGCGATACCAGATGTGTGACACTTTTTTGCAGCCAAGGTGGGCAAAGGGGCACATATTCCAAAGTGCACCTTTCGGATTTTGCAGGCCATTTTTTACACATTTTGATTGCAAAGTACTTCTCACACATTTGGGCCCCTAAATTGCCAGGGCAGTATAACTACGCCACAAGTGACCCCATTTTGGAAAGAAGACACCCCAAGGTATTCCGTGAGGGGCATGGCGAGTTCCTAGAATTTTTTATTTTTTGTCACAAGTTAGCGGAAAATGATATTTTTTTTTTTTTTTACAAAGTCTCATATTCCACTAACTTGCGACAAAAAAAAAAAAAAATTCTAGGAACTTGCCATGCCCCTCACGGAATACCTTGAGGTGTCTTCCTGGCAATTTAGGGGCCCAAATGTGTGAGAAGTACTTTGCAATCAAAATGTGTAAAAAATGACCAGTGAAATCCGAAAGGTGCACTTTGGAATATGTGCCCCTTTGCCCACCATGGCTGCAAAAAAGTGTCACATATCTGGTATCGCCGTACTCAGGAGAAGTTGGGAAATGTGTTTTGGGGTGTCATTTCACATATAACCATGCTGGGTGAGAGAAATATCTTGGCAAAATACATCTTTTCCATTTTTTTTATACAAAGTTGGCATTTGACCAAGATATTTATCTCACCCAGCATGGGTATATGTAAAATGACACCCCAAAACAAATTCCCCAGCTTCTCCTGAGTACAGCGATACCAGATGTGTGACACTTTTGTGCATCTAGGCTGCAAAAGTGCCCAAATTCCTTTTAGGAGGACAGTTTTAGACATTTGGATCCCAGACTTCTTCTCACGCTTTAGGGCCCCTAAAAAGCCAGGGCAGTATAAATACCCCACATGTGACCCCACTTTGGAAATAAGACACCCCAAGGTATTCAATGAGGGGCATGGCGAGTTCATAGAAATGTATTTTTTTGGCATAAGTTAGCGGAAATAGATTTTTTTTTTTTCTCACAAAGTCTCACTTTCTGCTAACTTAGGACAAAAATTTAAATCTTTCATGGACTCAATATGCCCCTCAGCAAATACCTTGGGGTGTCTTATTTCCAAAATGGGGTCAGTTGTGGGGTGTTTGTACTGCCCTGGCATTTGAGGGTCTCCGCAATCATTACATGTATGGCCAGCATTAGGAGTTTCTGCTATTCTCCTTATATTGAGCATACAGGTAATGAGATTTTTTTTTCCGTTCAGCCTCTGGGCTGAAAGAAAAAAATGAACGGCACAGATTTCTTCATTCGCATCGATCAATGTGGATGAAAAAATCTCTGCCCCCCCCCCAAAAAAAAAGGAGGGGAAAGGCGTCTGCCAGGACATAGGAGCTCCGCCCAATATCCATACCCACTTAGCTCGTATGCCCTGGCAAACCAGATTTCTCCATTCACATCAATCGATGTGGATGAATAAATCATTGCCGGGATTTTTATTTTATTTTTTACATACAAAGTGTTTGCCAAAGCATAGGAACGCCGCCTCATCCTCAGCTTGTATGCCTTGGCAAACGTATCTGTTACTGCAGAGGAGAAAATCTCGTCTTGCAGCACCGCATACACCGACTTGCGTGTAATCTGACAGCAGCGCAATGCTTCTGTCAGAATGCACATCAGTGCTGCAGCTAGTCGATCGGTTGGTCCACCTGGAAGGTAAAAAAAAGAAAAAAAGAAAAAAAAAAAACCAGGCCGCAACGCAATAATTTTATTAACTTTGGAACAGAACATGTAAACTTTAACTTTTTGAACTAAACATGAACCTGTTTGCTTACTGGTGTTTTTTTTTTTTTTTTTTTGGGTTGAGGTACCAGCAACGACATTGGGGAAATGTTGCTCGTGTAGACGGCTAACTACACTGGTGGATGGGGCCACGGAACCTCCTGGGTACAGGAGGTTCTCGATGATCTCTTCCTGAAATTTGAGGAAGGATCCAGTTCTCCCAGCCTTACTGTAGAGAACAAAACTATTATACAGAGCCAATTGAATTAAATATACAGACACCTTCTTATACCAGCGTCTGGTTCTGCGGGAAAATAAATACGGAGACAAAATCTGGTCATTGACGTCCACCCCTCCCATGCGGAGGAGAGCGGAGCGGAGGCTGAACGCCGCCAGACTGATGCAGTCTGAGCGGATCCGCATCCATTCAGACTGCATCAGGGCTGGACAGAAGCGTTCTGCTCCGCTCGTGAGCTCCTTCAAACGGAGCTCATGAGCGGACAGCAGAACGCTAGTGTGAAAGTAGCCTTAGCGGTTATAAATTGTGTGGCATACCGGTTTGTCTCTGCAACAACTAAGTCTAAGAGCTCCGCAGTCAAGAACAGCTCAAAAAATCCCAGGGCCGAACCGATCTGAGCTGTCTCAACCCGAACTCCAGACTGGGCGGTGAAAGGGGGAACTACAGGTGCGGCTGAAGTTGGAGACTGCCAATCAGGGTTTGCCAGCACCTCAGGGATTCTAGGGGCTCTACGGGAACGTCTTTGCGGTTGCTGCGACGGGGTCACTACTGCACGTGCCACCGTACCAGCTTCAACTGCCCTTCTGGTGCTCGCTACTTCACCATGTTCTACGGCAGTGCTGGTACTAGGTCCAGGAAGGGCTGGGCTGCTGGTGTATGCCTCACCACGTAATTCGACAGCACCAGCCCCACTCTGCTGCTCTTGAAGTGGATCCTGCGCAACCTGCGGTCTAGCGACACGGGGCCGGGTACGCCTGGTGCTATCAGGGACCTCAGCCTCCTCGTCCGAACTTTGGGTCAGAGAGCCACTGCTTTCTACAGGTTCGTATTCTGACCCACTAGATTCATCAGATGAGGGTTCCCATTCCTCATCCGACTGGGTCAGAAGCCTGTAGGCCTCTTCAGAAGAATACCCCCTGTTTGACATGTGGGCAACTAAATTTAGGGGTATTCCCTGAGACTACCTAAGAAAAAAAAAGCAAGCCTGTCTTACAAATGGGAGGCTAGCAAAGTACCGGAGGCCGCTGCGGTTGATAAAAAATATCAAAACTGATTTTTTTTATCGCCGCAGTGCGTGTAAAGTGAATGTGCAGCGATCAAAAAAAAACATTTTTTCTCACTGCGGTGGGGCGGGTGTGGGCGAACGCACGTGTGGGCGACTGATCAGGCCTGATCGGGCAAACACTGCGTTTTGGGTGGAGGGAGAACTAAAGTGACACTAATACAATTGTAGATCTGACCATGATCAGTTTTGATCACTTCCAGATACTATAAAAGTACAAATGCTGATTAGCGATATGCTAATCAGCGAATAACGGACTGCGGTGCGGTGGGCTGGGCGCTAACTGATCCCTAAACTACCTAACCAAGGGGCCTAATTTATACCTAAAACCTAACGGTCAATACCAGTGGAAAAAAAAAAGTGACAATTTGCACTGATCACTTTTTTCCTTTCACTAGTGATTGACAGGGGCTATCAAAGGGGTGATCAAAGGGTTAATAGGGGTTTAGGGGGGTGATCTGGGGCTAGTATGAGGTGTTTGGTTTACTCACTGTGTAGCCTGCTCCTCTGCTGGTTCTTTTCGTCGGTTGGATCCAGCAGAGGACAAATATGATCTGATATATGGCCTCTGATTGTTTTTTTTTTAAAATCAGCAACCTGCCAGCCGCGATCATTGGCCGGCAGGTTGCTGACGAAATACTGTTCGACGAAATGCCGGCCCGCGATGCGCATGCGCGGGCCGGCTGTGACGAAATCTCGCGTCTCGCGGGAGGTGGTTAATAAGAAGCACTAATATGAGTACTACACATATGGAACACAGGAAGGGCTCCGATAATCACAGAAAACAAACAGAGTGGATAATGATTCTGTGGCATCTAATGAGGAGCCATTAATTGATCTCATTTTAATAGGGGTGCTTACACTTGTGATACATATTGTGAATTGGAAGTATTCTAATTATATATGTATGTTCATAATAATAAACTCTTTTTCTTTCACCTTCACTTTTTTCACTTTATTTCACTGATCACTTTATCACTTCTTCATTTTGTTTGCACGTATCACGTTTTTACTTACCTTTTTCACTTTTTTGATCATTTATTATTTTACCAGTCAATATTGGATTTCCCCCGTTTGTTGTGACATGTATTTATGAATTGTTGATGCACAATATTTGTATATTGATTGTTTAATGACATAATGAAATGTACTTTATATTTCCCTGTTGTCATATCTTGGGATGTCCTCTAAGGTATATATATTTACTTCGAGCCGAATGTTCATATACATAGATATACCCCCATGTACTTCATTTGGGTCCCCGGACTAAACGAACCGGCTATTGAACTGATCCCCGAGCGACCCAGGAAGGGGAGATCTTATTTGCGTTCCAGGGTGAAACGCATTGCAAGCCGGAGATATCCATGTGAGGTGACATCATTCTGGGCGGAGATGTGGGAGGTGGCTATGCCGGCATGATGCGGCCGATGCGTTCCACTGTGGACCGCATGCTAGACATCCGGTTCCTGTAAGTGGAGCGGCCTTCCCCGCATTCTTGCCTGCTGCCTCCTCTCACATTTCGAATACCGAGCACCTGGAGAGATAGATCTTCTTATGTAGATGCTGGGACGAGTCATACTTTGGGTCCACTGATTATCTATAATGACACTGGGTGTCCGGACACTGACCGAACCGGAAGTGGTGGTGCGTTCCAGCGTGGAACGCACCTCACTTCCGGTTTTTGGTTTTCACCTGAGGTTCAGGTGATCTTCATTCTACTCAATTGGCAGACTATATAGGAACAGGCAACACACACCATCAATATCCCCTGAGGAAGCAAAACGTGAAACACGTGTAGGGATCCGGGAGGACTTGGTCTGTATTCATCTATGTATTTTCCCTTGGTCATTGTTTACAATTAGCACTATGCACTTTATATTGTATTGACTGCTGGCTGTATATGAGTACACTCTGCACAGTCTGGGATTATTCATTGTTATTTTTCTTACAACAGACCTGCAAATGTTATCCTGTGTGGCTTTGTGCTGCTTATTTATATATATGGATATGTATGTTTTAACTAATGTAAGTCCAATAAAAGTTTTTGTACTTGTTTAAACTATGCTGTTCTGAGTCTAGCTTTGGTTTGAAGAGAACATAGGCTGCGCAGGATCGCGGCGGTACAGTCGCAAATGGCGACAAGACTAAAAAGTCTTGTCGCCATCTGCAAATTTTAAGGCGCATTGGCGACCGTTTTGGTCGCCATCTGGAGCCCTGTGAGACCCAAGCCAAAGCCAACCGAACCGCCCAGAGACATCATATGCAGGATCCTCAATTTTGAAGTGAAAGCTGCCATTAAGGAAACTGCACATAGCCACCCTGACTTGGTATATGAAGATTCCAAGGTCGATATTTACCAGGACTTAGCCCCCTTCATTCCTGAAGAAACGCAGGTCCCTCAAGCCACTGACAGATTGGCTCCGGTCCAACAAAGTTCTATATCGTTGGTCCTATCCATTTGGCCTAACCTTTTCATATGCGGGCAGGAGGGTTAACATCTCATCATTTACAGATCTCAAGGCAGTGTATGAGTTATTGAATGTGCCTCCAATGCCGAAAATTGGGAACTCTTCCAAGATCTAAGCATCCTGCCTGATATCCCCAAGGTGGTCCCTTTTGAAGTGCTACGTACACCGAAGTCCTCCCGTTCCAAGAAAAGAGGCCAACACCTTACCCCAAGAAGCCTTTCTCAAGAACATTAGATGGACTTATTTGACCTTCGACTGATCGTCTCAGGTTATGATGGTACCTAGAAATTACAACTTTTGTCTTACCTAAAGTCATGACCTCATCATCACAATGATTTTATGTGGTCTATTCTCTAAAAGGTTTTCTCCCCTTTCTTGCCTAAATACTGCCTTTTCCTGGACGTTATACGGTCTCCCAACCGGTCTACAGACCACTCAACCCCCCTCTGAGTATGACATATCTCAGTATGTCTGTTTTTTCATGTATTGTTGGTTTAACCTGTTGTGTTCTGTTCCCTCTCCCTATTCCTAATCCAAGGTATTTGTCTCTCCCATCGACATGGAGTAAACTCCTCCCTTCCACAACTCCTATGATACACAGGACAGTGGACCCTCACAAACCTGCTACGCTCTCTTGGGGAATGTCACGCCAGCTATAAGGTAATCCCACACACACCATACGCAATGGGTGACCTATTGGTAGCTTCTTACCATGTCAAAGGTTTTCACTCCCCATCAAAACGGAGCCAAATCTTTGCCATTTTAAGAAAAGCCGGGGCTGGGGTGATATTCCTACAAGAGACACATTACCGCTTTAACCACTACCCTGACATGCGGTTCTCTCATTATTCCAACTGGTATCACTGTGGGGGTAGCTCTTCAGCTTCTAGTGGGGTCAGTATAGGGTTACAAAGGAAAATCCCCTTTAAATTTGTCAGTCAAATATTAGACCCAGATGGAAGGTTTATCTTACTTAAAGGTACTATAGGGCCGCAGACTTACACTTTTATCAACTTATATGCCCCTAACTCTAATCAATCCTGTTGGTTCTCTGATATTTTCCCTACCATAGAATCCTTCAAGGAGGGTATAGTAGTTGCAGGGGGCAACTAAACCCAAAAAAACAGATACAGATCCCATTTTTCGTATCATTGGGACATATGATACCTGTAGTAGAGAGGTTAGAAATATTTTCCAAAAATACTGGGATATGCTGCTGCTGGACCCAGACATTCATGATATACTTCCATCTAAACCTGCTATTACATACAGGAGAGGTAGATCTTTAGGTGATCGTTTTGTTCACAGCCATTACACAGCTCCTAAAAAAACTGGCACCTGGCTAGATAGAAAACCCCTGGGAACATTCAGATGCGGATCATGTATAGCCTGTCCATACATACATCAAACCAAAAATTTTACTAGTCATACCACTAACAAAACATACAAAATCCGGGATTTTGCTAACTGCAAAACGACCGGGGTGGTATACCTCTGCACCTGTTCATGTGAACTTCAATACGTCGGTAAGACAAAACGGGAGTTCAGAAGAAGAATTGGAGACCACCTTGGGGACATAAAGCACAAAAGGGACACTACTATCTCGCGACATGTGCATGATCTCCATGACGGTAATCCAAAATGTCTTAAGTTCTGTATTGTTGAGGTCATTCGTCCATCCCCTAGAGGAGGCAACCTCAATAAGAGAATTTTGCAAAAAGAGTCCGAATGGACCTACCGATTAAAAATGGTGAGCCCTTCTGGACTCAATGAAATTCTGTCGTTCGGTTCCTTTATCTAAAAGGTGTTCTTATGGTGTCTCCTCTTATATCTCTAGTCTTAGATATTATCGGATATACGCCCTGACCTTTTACGACTGCTTCTACCATCATAGATAAATAAATATAACATGTAAATTATCTTCCTATTGATAATTTGTCATACCTAATGGTGTTGATCAAGATTATTGTTTATTCATTTTTTCGGACCTTACAAATGAAGGCATCAGACCGCAATAGATCTACCTTGTAATATCTATATCTAAATGGTACTTTTATCAGATGGCAGGACTTAATCATTAGTTAAAAGTATTAACAATATAATGTCCTCCCCTGTTTCCATTTATTGTCCCATTCATTCCAACTTCCAAAATAAACCTTTATATGCTGTATCTTATATTATCACTTAATAATCATCATGTGTATTGATTAAATCCCTTTAAGGTATTTCCCTCCCATTTTGGGATGTATTCAAATATATTTAGCACCTTTCCATTAGCGACTATCTCTGGAACGCATATATTTATGCGCTCCAGTGTCCTGTCTACGTCATCTCCGGCGCTCCGCGCATACTTCCGGTTTCCTGCAGTCCATCCTCGGCCTGCGTTCCACCAGCGGCCAATGGTAACGGTCGGCGCATAGGTTATGACGCACTTCCGGTCCCGGCATGGCCGATGGTGGAACGCACGCCGCTCACAAACCGGACCATGAGGTACCTATTCAATTTAATTTGCATCGATAATCTAGACCAGCATATATAGAGGGGCAGTTGCAGAGAGCACTCTGGACTGCATCATTCAGTTGGATACATCGATAGAGAGCCATAGTGCTGACGGCTATTGTGCCATTTAAAAATATCTAGTTACCTTTATCTATATATATTTTTCTTCCCCTGATGAATCCGGTCATATTTGTATTGGAGGAAACGCGTTGGGAATTCAAGATTACTTCATTATTGGCTGTACTGACACTGGGAGTTATTTTTCAGGGACAGAACAACAGGGACAGCCGTCGATAAGTGTGGTCGCTCCTTTGGGGGTGATTCTCCCGCATTTAGGCGGAGGACCTCTCCGCTTTCAGGCAGAATTGTATCAGTGGGATAGGGATATTATCTCCCCAGCCTCTCTCTCTTTTTTACTGTCCTGTTTAAGAAGAGCCGTTTACCTTTTCATCAAGATTCCGATGGACCCTCCCACAACGTTCCTTCCTGCTGTGGTATGATCCATCTCCATAAACAGAATAACCATCAAACCGTGAGTGGGACTACATGGTCCAAATCCGAGCTCTTGATTCTGTACATTCACCCTGTGTCTTATTGTACATAAGTCCATTGTATCTTATTTATGCAGCTATCAATAATATACTTCTTTTGTGGGACTTATTTTAATTAATAATGACTAAAAGTTAAGTTTTAAGTAGAATAATTATTCAGTGATATACAGATTATATTCCTACACCATATATATATTTTTTCTCTACTGTGAATTAGTTGCAGGGGGTGACTTAAACGTGGCTCTCCTACCACAACTGGATATCTCCTCCCACAAATCATCCCACTCTAGTAAGTCCTTAAAAGCAATCAGGAACTCCCTATGGGATCTACACTTGATAGATGTATGGCGATCTCATCACCCTAATGCCTCAGATTTCACGTTCTATTCCTCTATGCATGGTACCTATCACAGAATAGACTACCTGTTTATCTCTAAAGAACACATACATCTGTGTCGAGAGTCATCTATAGGTTCTATACATTTATCAGACCATTCTCCCATTTTTATAACAGTTCTGGCCCCCAATGAAACTCCCTCGTGCTTCAACTGGCGCCTAAATGAATCCCTCCTGGGATACCAAGATTCAGTTGAGATGATTTCCAAGCTTATCACAGAGTATTTTTCCCTAAATAAAAACCCGGAGCTTCCGATAAATACTCTCTGGGACGCCCACAAACCAGTAATCAGGGGACAATTCATTAGCATAGGCACGCACCAAAAGAAAGTTAAGGAAAGAGAAATTGACGAAATTCAAAAAAATATCCAGAGGCTCGAGTCTCAGCACAAAATTAAGCCCTCTGACCCTCAATTCCAAGAGCTCTCAGGATATAGAGCCAAACTCAGATCCCTTCTAACTGCTAGAGCAGCCAAATATTATATGAGCTCCCAACACAAATTTTTCACGCATGGTGATAAGGCCACCAAATTTGTCATGAATAGGATCAAAGGGAGGAGGTCTGCAAACTACGTCCATCAGCTATCCTCAAAGGATGGGACTCCTATCTTCTCTGCTACCCAGATTGCTGCCCAATTTCGCACCTTTTACAACGATCTCTATAACCTTTCCTCAACCATAGAATCGGAAACTCGTGCTTCTGCTATATCTTCCTTTCTGGAAGCCGCTAAACTCCCTAACATTTCCCCAAAACAGAAGTTAATTCTGGAAGCCCCTTTTTCCCTAAACGAGCTCAAAAAAGCAATGAATCAAATGCCGTCAGGAAAGAGCCCAGGCCCTGACGGTCTTCCGTTAGCCTATTATAAAACGTTCCATGAACTCCTTTTCCCTCATCTCTTAGAAGTCTGTAATCAGACTTTCCAGGGAATTCCTCTCTCAAGAGATATGACTGCGGCCAACATCACTCTCATCCCTAAAGAAGGGAAAGATGCTAAATTATGTTCCAATTATAGGCCCATCTCCCTCCTAAACATAGACCTCAAACTCCTGGCCAAGATGTTAGCCAACAGATTAGCTATCCTTCTCCCTCAACTGATTCATGGAGACCAGGTCGGCTTTATCCGTAATAGAGAAGGCAAGGACAACACCACTAGGGTGGTTAATACCCTCTGCCATGCCCAACGGATTTCCTCCCCCTTTCTTTTACTCAGCACGGATGCGGAAAAAGCATTCGACAGGGTTAACTGGTCATATTTAAAACACGTCCTGTTGAATTTTGGCCTACCTGACTCCTTCGTTCAAGCAACCTTTTCGATGTATAATCACGCAACAGCATCAGTCCTAGTTAATGGTACCTTATCCTCTCCATTTTCTATTAGAAATGGGACGCGTCAGGGTTGTCCCTTATCACCCCTCCTATTTATTCTGGCTCTCGAGCCACTACTTGCAAACATAAGATTGGACCAGGAGGTAGTAGGTCTATGTTTGGGAGGCAGGGAACAGAAATTAGCTGCCTTCGCAGACGATGTTCTGATGATGGTCAATCCGAAGGTTTCTTTACCTCGAATCCAGTCCCACCTAAACACATATAGCATTTTGTCAGACTTCAAAATTAATGCCAGTAAATCGTTAGTCCTATGCTTAGGCATCCCCCGGGCAACCAAACATCAACTGATGATGGACTCCCCATTCAATTGGTCCTCTCCTAATATCACATATTTAGGGGTAAAGATTAGCCCCAAAATAACCAAACTCTTTTCCCTCAATTACACCCCTTTAAAAAAAAATCACTCTTTGAAGCTATTGATAATCTGGCCCCATCCAACCCAACACTGTCCTGGTTTGGTCGCAAAAAACCTTCTCTCTTCCTTAATACTCCCCCGACTCACTTACCTGCAGCAAGTCCTCCCCAGTCCTGTCCCCAAGCACTATTATGACACAATTATTCAAAAGTTCAGATCCTTCATCTGGAGTGGAAGGAAAGCGAGACTATCATCCGCTCTCCTCACCAAGCCCAGACATGCTGGAGGAATAGGCCTACCAAATCCAGAACTGTACGGGAAGGCCATCCTTCTCTCACGTGCAAAAGCCTGGCTGCGTCCCTCCCCACCTTCCGTAGTGGTACAGATTTAAATATAAGAATTAGATATTTTGAACAGCCCAGCCAGAGCACTTCTCTTAGGTCATAAGCTGGTTCTCCCGGGCCCTATGTCTCACTACCCAATCCTCAAAGCCACGCTAGAAGCATGGAAGTGGCTATCCTCTACACATTGCTCTATCCCATTCCCTTCTCCCACTCTATCTGTATCTGATGTCCTATACACGGCCCCCTCTACCCTAAGAGACGCAACCTCAACAGGACTGTTGTCCTCCACAACCCCTATAATCTCTCTAGCCCTCCCAACTGGAGAGTGGCTGGACTTAAAAGCTACAAACACCCCGCTTAACCCTTACCCGCGAGATTTTCTCTCAGTTGCCTACATTAGAGCTTACCTGAAACAACACATTAAAAAAGGGGACCTCCTTCGTCCGCGGGTTTGGCTGGCATCTCTGATGTCTCTACATTCGGCACCCAGAAAACTCATCTCGCAGATTTATAGTAAACTGCGGCTACCCCCTATGATAGCTAAGTCATCCTTTGTGACACAATGGGAACTAGACCTGAACATTACAATTCCACATGAATACCTGCCTAAATTACTAGAATCTCCTCACGGGGCCTTCCGCTGTGTCAGAATTCAGGAAAACAGCTATAAAATCATCACCAGGTGGTACAATACGCCAGATAAAACATCAAGATACACTATGTCTGCTTCTGACGCCTGCTGGAGGTGCCTTGGGGAGAGAGGAACTTTTCTCCATATCTGGTGGACCTGCCCCCTTATCGATAAATGGTGGGGTGAGGTCTTCTCAGTTGCTAACGAAGTTTGCGGCACCTCAATACTACCCTCTCCTCAAGTTTCCCTCCTGTCTTTCTCCCAAGATAAGGGGGATGCCTCCAACTCCCTAAATTTTGGCTACGACCTGTAGTCCCAACCCTAGAACAATGGATCCAAAAATTTGACCAGATTCATAGATTCGAGGAACTATCTTCTTGGGAAACACGCACGCACATGACATTCCTCAAAAAATGGGCCTTGTGGTCTAAGTATAGATCCCCCAAATCTTAGTGTACCCTATTGATGACTAAATAGATTAGAACATAAATATGTAACCACTTAGCACTACCATTTAACACGCTAGGCACTTCGTACGAATTACATCCCTACCTCACGCTGTAGACTCATACACTACGTGCAGAATTATTAGGCAAATTAGTATTTTGACCACATCATCCTCTTTATGCATGTTGTCTTACTCCAAGCTGTATAGGCTCGAAAGCCTACTACCAATTAAGCATATTAGGTGATGTGCATCTCTGTAATGAGAAGGGGTGTGGTCTAATGACATCAACACCCTTTATCAGGTGTGCATAATTATTAGGCAACTTCCTTTCCTTTGGCAAAATGGGTCAAAAGAAGGACTTGACAGGCTCAGAAAAGTCAGAAATAGTGAGATATCTTGCAGAGGGATGCAGCACTCTTAAAATTGCAAAGCTTCTGAAGCGTGATCATCGAACAATCAAGCGTTTCATTCAAAATAGTCAACAGGGTCGCAAGAAGCGTGTGGAAAAACCAAGGCGCAAAATAACTGCCCATGAACTGAGAAAAGTCAAGCGTGCAGCTGCCAAGATGCCACTTGCCACCAGTTTGGCCATATTTCAGAGCTGCAACATCACTGGAGTGCCCAAAAGCACAAGGTGAGCAATACTCAGAGACATGGCCAAGGTAAGAAAGGCTGAAAGACGACCACCACTGAACAAGACACACAAGCTGAAACGTCAAGACTGGGCCAAGAAATATCTCAAGACTGATTTTTCTAAGGTTTTATGGACTGATGAAATGAGAGTGAGTCTTGATGGGCCAGATGGCTGGATTGGTAAAGGGCAGAGAGCTCCAGTCCGACTCAGACGCCAGCAAGGTGGAGGTGGAGTACTGGTTTGGGCTGGTATCATCAAAGATGAGCTTGTGGGGCCTTTTTGGGTTGAGGATGGAGTCAAGCTCAACTCCCAGTCCTACTGCCAGTTTCTGGAAGACACCTTCTTCAAGCAGTGGTACAGGAAGAAGTCTGCAAGGTAAGAAAAACATGATTTTCATGCAGGACAATGCTCCATCACACGCGTCCAAGTACTCCACAACGTGGCTGGCAAGAAAGGGTATAAAAGAAGAAAATCTAATGACATGGCCTCCTTGTTCACCTGATCTGAACCCCATTGAGAACCTGTGGTCCATCATCAAATGTGAGATTTACAAGGAGGGAAAACAGTACACCTCTCTGAACAGTGTCTGGGAGGCTGTGGTTGCTGCTGCACGCAATGTTGATGGTGAACAGATCAAAACACTGACAGAATCCATGGATGGCAGGCTTTTGAGTGTCCTTGCAAAGAAAGGTGGCTATATTGGTCACTAATTTGTTTTTGTTTTGTTTTTGAATGTCAGAAATGTATATTTGTGAATGTTGAGATGTTATATTGGTTTCACTGGTAAAAATAAATAATTGAAATGGGTATATATTTGTTTTTTGTTAAGTTGCCTAATAATTATGTACAGTAATAGTCACCTGCACACACAGATATCCCCCTAAAATAGCTCAAACTAAAAACAAACTAAAAATTACTTCCAAAAATATTCAGATTTGATATTAATGAGTTTTTTGGGTTCATTGAGAACATGGTTGTTGTTCAATAATAAAATTAATCCTCAAAAATACAACTTGCCTAATAATTCTGCACTCCCTGTATACCTCTACGCCAGCTCTTCCTGTCTTCCCAGTTCTGCATGCGCCTCATCCATTTTACGCCTCTCTCAAGACTTATAGTGATTGACTTGTGTGCCAAACCGTGAATGGCGCAACACTGTTGTATCTGGCATGTACCTACTCTGTACTTAATATTACATCAGCGTGGCCTACGAGCCTATACCTTGGTATCCTGTTACCTACTGTTATACTTTGAAATTTATGATAAAAATATAAATAAATAAAAAATAAAAAAACAGCCAATAACCACGCACAACACACTCAGACACTCGCACACAAAATCCTCCCCTCTGCCCGTGATATAATTACCTCACACTGGGTTGATGCAATCATCACAAGCAGGAGAATACACAATGTCTTCAGTCCTGGAATCTTCAGTCCTGGAGACAACTGAGAAGTAATTCAATTATCTCTGAGGACAAAGGACATCGCCAATACACACAGAGAGACAATGGAACAGACCTCACTACTCAACGTATACAATGTCCCACTCTTTTCAATACACATAGACATTTAACATCCCAAAATGCCACGAATTTGACCAGGGGTTCAAGTTAGTTCAAGTCCTTTGGGAACAAAGGAAGCCCGGCTGATGAGAGGGCCCATAATCCTGGGGCAAGAGGCTGGTAGCCAGGCCCCTCCAAACCCAGTGATGAGGTTGGTTTCGCCACACCTTCTTCCACAAAATGCTATATACCTTCTTCCACCAAATATTGATTGATGGCTGCAATACACCTGCTTCCACAAAATAGTGATTGAGAGATGCCATATACCTGTTTCTGCCAAATACTGATTGAGGGGTGCTATATACCTGTTTCTGCCAAATATTGATTGAGGGGTGCCATATACTTTCTTTTTGAGGGTTGCTATTGCTATATGCCTTCTTCCACCAAATACTAATTGAGGGCTGAGATTCACCTACTTCCACAAAATACTGATTGAGAGGTGTCATATACCTAGTTCTGCCAAATACTTATTTAGGGGTGCTATATGCCTGTTTCCACCAAACACTGATTTATGGGTGTCATATACCTCTTCTACAAAATACTGATTGAGGGGTGCTATTGTGATATACCTTTTTCCACCAAATTCTGATTTAGCGCTGAAATACACCTGCTTACACAAAATACTGATTGAGGAGTGCCATATACCTGTTTCTGCCAAATATTGATTGAGGGGTGCCATATACCTTCTTCTACTACTCATTACTTAGTAGAAGTGCACAAATTGTACCACAACATGGACAGCGACATACTAGAGGGGGATCAATGACAAAAATTCCGACACAAAATATGAATCTTAATCAGGGGACATTTGTATGCATCTTAATGAGATATTCTCTGAAATGTGCCCTGTTGGAGCCTAGAAAATTGTTATTGAGGCCATGGGAGCACTGGCCTTAAAAATTAGGCATTTACCTGACATATAAGAAAATCTGATTATGTGGCTCGAGGTACAGTATGCGGTCAATAGATACATTTTTTTTTTACTGTAGGCCACTGGACTACAGTCCCCAAACATTAGGCATTCACCGGACAGAATAGATCAAGTTATTATTTGGCGCGGAGGTATATTACATGGTCAACGGATATAAATTTTACTGCAGGCCTGTACAAATACAGGTCAAATACATATGTTTTAAAGAAATAAAAATATAAAATTGGATTAAAAACATGGCTAACAACCCTAATGATAATAGTTGAAATTCGTTAACACGTGGTCATCACTTGTGTTGAATTCCTCAGAGGCCCCAACAATTAATCATTCACCTTACAGAAAAGAACAAGTGAGTTTGTGACTGATAGGTAGATTACACGGTCATTGAATATCACTTTTACAGCCTGCAGTGGACTAAAGGCATATAAAATAATGCACTATAATAATAGATGCAAGCATAACATATGGACTAAGCCCTTACTCTATTGATAAAATCTGAGACACTTGGTCAATACATTTTGATCAAAACACATCCAAGCCCACCTACCAAGCGACAAGGTGGTCTCAGTTCAGGCGGGTCCTACGCTAAACCTGCCTATGCCATTATGCATTGTGTTGCTACTAGTTACCTCCATGTGCAGCAGCAACCGGTGGGAGGAGGAGCACACACAACTATATGTATCACCTTAATCAAGGTCGCCTATTAGATAGGTGGGGCAAAAGTGCACATGAATACTACTCCCAAGATAGGAGCGTAATCACAAATGAAGGTGCCACTCCTTCAAGACAAGTTAAACAAATCAAGGAAAAAAATATAGAAAACATCCTGCACAATACGATAATGAATGTTGTGGATGTACATGGCTACATACAGTCACAGAAAATAATGCACTATAATAATAGATGCAAGCATAACATATGGACTAAGCCCTCATTCTATTGATAAAATCTGAGACACTTGATCAATACATTTTGATCAAAACACATCTAATCCCACCTACCCGCCTGAAATTATGCATTCACCGTACAGAAAAGAACAAGCAAGTATGTGGCTGGAGGTCGATTACATGGTCATTGGATATCAATTTTACAGCAGGCCAGTGGACTTCAGGCCCCAAAAATTATGCATTCAGCAGAAAGGAAAGAACAAGTAAGTATGTGGCTGGAGGTAAATTACACGCTTATTGGATATCAGTTTTACAGCAGGCCAGTGGACTACAGGCCCCAAAAATTATGCATTTACCGTACAAAAAAGATCAAGTGATTATGTGGCTGGAGGTATATTAGATGGTCAGTGGATATAAATTTTACTGAAGGCCAGTACAAAAAAAGGTGAAATACATATGTTTAACTTGTTCCGGACACATGACGTACCGGTACCGCATGATGTCCCGGAATTTAAGGACACATGACGTACCGGTATGTCATGTGTAGTTCCGATCACCGCCCGCCGGTGATCGGAACTGGGTGCCTGCTGAAATCATTAAGCAAACGTGTTGGCGATCGCAGCAATGATGATGAGCTCCCCAAGGTGGCGAAAAATGCTGCCAGGCAGAGCAAGGGGACAGCCATACTAGGAACCTGTGGCCCACACTACTGCGAGCAGCTTTGGGGCTCATACAAGTTTTCTGGCCCACCAGATCAGTCCACCTGAGCTCCCTGCCAGTGAACTTGTCTGGTGTACCACAGAACATTTTGAGCCTGCGATTCCTGATTTTGTAGGCCAACCAGGAATCCAGATTTCCACAGTGGTCTTCACTGAATACGACTACTTTAGTCTTTTTTTCAGTGACCAGTTTGTAAATCTGATGGTGCAGCAAACAAACCTGTACGCCCAACAGTTTATTGCTAAACACCTTGGCTCCTTTTTGGCTAGGGCCGGTGGCTTGGCTGGACTCCGGTCAGTGCAGCCGAGACATTTTGGGGCCTCGTGCTGCACATGGGCCTAGTCAAAAAATCTAGTGTCAGGCATTACTGGAGTGGGGACGCCCTCTACCAGACCCCACTTTACAGTATGGTCATGACACGCTCCCAGTTTGAGGCCATCCGGAAATGCCTGCATTATGCAGATAATGCAGCATGCCCCCCCCCCCCCCAAAGTGATCCTGCCTATGACTGCCTGTGCAAAATCTGTCCAAAAAGTCTCTCATTGCTTTCAAGGGGAAACCCATTTTCCTCCAGTATGTTCCCTCTAAGCAGGCGAGGTATGGCGTGAAGCTGCACAAACTTTGTGAGAGTACCTCAAGGTACACTTACAAGTTTTGTGTGTACGAGGGGCGAGATTCCTATATTCAACCCCCAGAATGTCCCCCCACTCTGGGTGTTAGCAGGAAACTTGTGTGGGACCTTATGCACCCACTGCTGGATATGGGTTACCACCTGTACGTGGATAACTTTTATACTAGTATCACCTTGTTCCAGTCCCTCGCCACCAGATCCACGTCCTCTTGTGGGACCGTGCAGAAAAATCAAGGCGGCCTCCATACCCACCACCTCCAGGTACCTATCCCCAAACTACAGAATCGGGGCAATAAATAAGCATTTTGTTTGGCTGTTAACCCTTGCTTTGTAATTTGAAAAATTGGATTAAAATGGAAAATTCCCCCCCCCCAAAAAAAATAATCTAAATTCTGAAATTTTATCTCCATTTTCCATTAACTCTTGTGGAACACCTAAAAGGTTAATGACGTTTTTAAAATCAGTTTTGGATAGCTTGAGGGGTGTAGTTTCTATAATGGGGTGGTTTCTAGTATGTAAACCTCAAAAAGTTACTTCGGATCTGAACTGGTCCCTAAAAATTGGGTTTTTGAAAATTTCAGAAAAATGTCAAGAATTGCTTCTAAACTTCTAAGCCTTGTAACGTCCCCAAAAACAGAAATGGCATTCCCAAAATGATCCAAACATGAAGTAGACATATTTGGAATGTAAAGTAATAACTGTTTTTGGAGGTATTACTATGTATTATAGAAGTAGAGAAATTGAAAATTGGAAATTTGGAAATTTTCCCAAATTTTCCAAAATTTGGAATTTTTTATAAATAAAAATTATTTTTTCACTTCATTTTACCAGTATCGTGAAGTACAATATGTAACAAAAAAACATTCTCAGAATGGCATGGATAAGTCAAAGCGTTTTAAAGTTATAACCACATAAAGTGACACTGGTCAGATTTGCAAAAAATGGCCTGGTCCTTAAGATGAAAATGAGTCCGGTCCCTAAGGGGTTAAAAGAACTAAAAATATAAAATTGGAGTAAAAACATGGGTAATGAAATCCCCCCTTGGAAAAAAACATAATGATAATAGTTTAAACCCGTGATCGTCACAGTGTCACGCCCATGTTCATGGTCGTGACTCCTTGGGAGCTGCATGCAGTTGCCCGCGGTCTGGGTGTAGTGTCAACCGCAGCTGGGGGCACTTAGTTGTTTGCCTCAAGTGTGGTTGCTGAGGACAACAGGTATGCATGCGGTTGCCTTTGGTTATGTGTGTGTGTTTGTATGCACTTTCTATGTCTGGTGTGCACGGAGTTTAAGTATGTGTGCACTGTGACACTTCCCTTCGCCTGTGGCTGCCCGTGGCAACGTGTTGTATTGTTTACATGTGTTGGCAGTGTCTTGGCTTTCTGGCCGGCTCCCAGGACACTGTTGCCACGCATGTCGTTGTCTCCAGTAACAGCTGCAGTGTGATAGTTGTTTGTGCACTTCCCCTTTTAGTGGCTTCACTACCCTGTTTGGTGATGGAAGGGTTAACTCCCTTCCCACCGTGTCTGTGTGGGTGTGGCCACTTTGGGCTATAAAGCCTTTGTGGAGACCTGAAGCTGAGGGGTTCTTCAGCCATGGTTTGCTAGAGACATCCTCCTGGTTATTCACCATCTCTCCAGTGAGGGCCACCCTTGTGGTCATAACTCTTGTTTGATGTTATGAAGATGTGTCTGTGATATGCTTGTTTATTGCACCTTATGGTCCTGGATTCCTGTGTGATGTGTGTTGTGTGCTGTGTCTGTTTGTGTTTTTGGACAGCAGCACTTGCACATGGGTTCCAGGCTAAGTGTCTGTGGCAGGTGAGTGTTGTGTTTGTGGCATTTACCTGCCATTGCCATAAGTTGTATATGTTCCCCTTCCCTTTGCATCTTGGCCACTTTAGACTCTGGTTTCTCTGTGTCCATGAGTAACAGGTAGTCTACCCAGCTCCTAGCTCAGGGATCTACGGAGGGTTAGTACGGTTAGTAGGGATCCGAGGTTCCGGAGCATGAGCCCTCCTACCATCAAGGTCGGCTCATGCAGCTAGGAGTCAGGGTCAGATTAGGGATGTGCTAGGAGGCGACCTGCTCCCTAATTCTGTCTCCCTGGTCGAGCAGCGACTACCATCATCTGGCATCGCACAGCTGAGGGTTTTCCCCATCCTCAGCCGTGACACACAGGTGTTGAATTCCTCTGAGGCACAAAACATTAGGCATTCAACGGACTGAAAAGGCCTTTTATGCCTCAGTATTTAAGTAGGACAGGAACTATTCTTTGTTCTTAGTGTTGTAGGATATGTGTGGGCTGGCATGAGGAAATTCTATTATAAGTGGTTGTCACAGGTGTTGAATTCTTCCGAGATACATGACTCGATACATGACACTAAATGCGAGGTAGTCCACGCGGTCGTGAGCTAGGCGAGTGCGCTAATCGGTCACAATCCCCACTTCTGCACTGCTCGTCCTTTCGGACAGGACACTTGACGAGGGGCAAGTCAAGAGTTCCATGGCAAATTGTGCCAGCTCTGGCCATAGGTCAAGCCTTCACACCCAGTAGTCCAGGGATTCCTCACTTCTCAGAGCGTCCATATCGGCCGTTAACCCAATGTAGTCGGACACCTGTCCGTCTAGGCATTCCCTGAAACTGGATCTGGAGGACGGCTGTCGATGGGTTGGCTGCAAGAATGATTTCACCAACACATCTTTAAACCACCCTCTTTTTGCATGCACTGTTGGATTGGTACCCACAACTCAGTTTCTCTGTGAGAGGAAATTCCTCTGCCAGCGCCTGCAAAAGCAGAATGCAACATTTATCGAAGCAAGGCCTGGAAGTGCTGTATTCTGACAGCCCTCTGTGATGCTGGTAACATGTCGCCATTTTGTGTTTGTAACGGGGGTCTAAGTATGTTGCCACCCAATACTGGTCCTTGCCCTTTATGCTTTTTATACAGGGGTCCCTCTTCAAACACTGGAGCATGAAGGAACCCCTTTTACACTAAATTGGAAGTGGTGGAGTGGCCTGGCTCCTGCTCATCGTCCAGGAGAATGTCATCCTCGGTCTCCTCCCCCAGCCACGGACAACACCAGGGATCCTAGAAAAGTTTAAAGCATGCTCTTCTTCCTCCTCCTCCTCCGCCCCGGCACTATCCTCCTCTGACTCCTCTTCAGACTCCTGGTAACTTGTCTCAGAAGGAGTAGCCCCGCCTCGGAATTCATCCAGCATTGCGGCTTCCTCATCTTCCTGCTCCTCGACGGCTTGATCGATGACAGGACACAATGCACGCTCCAGAAAGAAGGTGTAAGGTATGATGTCACTGATGGCGCCCTGGCTGCGACTGAACAGTTTGGTGATCTCATGGTTGCAAAAGTCTGGATGCGTCGCGCATGAGCAGCCACTGGCATGTTGAAATAATAAACAAGCTCCCGAGAACCTGTCCTGCTTCATAGTTCGTACAGGTAGTTGTTAACTGCCCGTTTATGCTGGAGCAACATGTCACGCATATACAAGGTGGAGTTCAAGCGCGTCGGGCAGTCACAAATCAGACGTCTGACAGGCAGGTGGTGTCTTCTAAAATGGCCAGATATTTTCCTGTCCTGCCTCAAAACATCCTGGACCCCAGGGTATTTGGCAACAAATCGCTGCACGACTAAGTTCAAGACGTGTGCCATGCACAGCACATGTGTAATTTGTTCAGCAGATTATCACTGTTGTCGCACACCACTTTACCAACTGTCAAATTGAGCGGGGTTAGCCACTGATCAGCCTGTGACCGCAAAGCTGAAAGGAGAGCAGGACCGGTGTGGCTCTTGGCTTCCAGGCACAACAGCCGCAGCACATCAGGGCAACGTCTCACCTGGCACATCAAATAGGTTCTGGGGACCTTGGGGGGGGGGTACAGCGGATCAGGCGGTAGCAGTGGAATAGAAGGAGTCTGCCGAGTAGTAGACGGAGGATGGAGTAGGAGGAGGAGAAAAAGAGGCAGTCCTTCATGCAATCTGTGGCGGTAACACCAAATCCACACGGGTGCCACGGATTGCATGCTTGACAGCCATCAGAACGTTCACCCAGTGGGCAGTAAAAGTTATATACCTTCCCTGCCTGTGTTTGCTAGACCACGTGTCTGTGGTCAGTTGTATCTTGGCACAGACACTGTGTGCCAGAGATACATTCAATTTCCGCTGAATGTGGCCATATAGCTCCGGGATGCCCTTCTGGGAGAAATATTTCATTCCGGGGACCTTCCATTGTGGTGTGCAAATGGCCACAAATTTTCTAAAGGCCTCTGAGTCCACCAGTTTATATGGCAGTAGTTGGCGGGCTAGCAGTTCCAACAAGCTGGCAGTCAGCAATTTGGCAAGAGGGGTATCCGGCATCATCATATTTTTATACTCGAAAATTTGGGCCATGGTAGACTGCCTTTTGCCAGATGAACGTGACGACGGCACAGTGGAAGGTGGAGTAGTGAACAAATGGGAGGAGAGAGGAGAAGGAGAAGAGGCAGGACATGGAGCGCCGTGAGTATGGCTTTGTGGGATTATGATTAAGAACAGAAGTGTTCGAAACTCGGGGGAGAGTGGGAGAAGGTGCCACTGAATTTATACATGTCGTTTTGGCGAAATAAATACCTGGACCGGAAAACTTTCACAACTGGTGCTGGATCCTTTCTTTCTGTACATGAACGTTCATTAGGACTTACTTGGGTCTGCTCCGTGCACCTATATACAGGATTAATACGGGTGAGCTGGATACAATTTTTCTGTTTGTGGGTTCTGACTGTGTTGCTTCCACTAGGTTCAATGATGGGAGGCCAGGTGCCTTCTTAAGGCGGTCGTCCCTAGGCGAGTGTTGGGACTTATGCATTGACAGCACAGGCTGCAGATGGCAACACTATTGTCAGCAGCCGACATGTTAAAAAAGCCCACACTGCAGAGCCATGTGCTTGCGTCCTGGGAGCGCCAGATGTGACTGTGCATGGTGGATGGCTCATTCCAGATACATTAGCAGTCTGCTTTTTGCCTTCTGTACACTGTAAGTTCTGCCTGCTTCTCCTTCTTCTCCTCCCCATCTGCTGCTAGATCTCTCCCTCTAAACTCCCCTCCTCTTTCTCTCTTGTGGGCACCCACATGACGTCTATCAAAATGTCATCATCGTCACCTTCACCACCACTGACATTTGAGATCTCGGACTAGGCAGCAACAGCGGGGACCACCCTCCTTGGGCTGATCTAGGGAATTGTCGTCAGAATGCTGGGTGGCGACCGTTGATACCTCCTCTTCCTGACCCAAGAATTTCTGCACATTGGTAAGGTCTTTGAATGGATGGGAAAATAATTCCTCTGACTCGAGCGTAGGGGATATGGTGGTGGTGGTGCTGTCTTTGGGGGTGCACACAGCAGAGAGTAAAGAGGTAGATAGAGAAGATGAGGAGGGTGCAGAAGCGGAGGGCTGAGTGAGGCACTCAACCTACTCTGGTGCGTCCTTTGACGTAATCGCACGCACCTTTTGCAACTTCCCACTTAGGCTCTGGCCTGGTGCACCTGCCCGACTCCTACCACCCCTGCGGAATGGCCTGTCTCTTCCTCTGCCTGTCATTTTCAAAATGACCCTGTGACAAAATTCCCTATAGAAGAGCAGTATATGTGGAAGAAGGTATATCACACCCCTGCCTCAATCAGTTTTTTTGGGGTGCAACTGGTATATCACGCCAGTAGAAATTATTTGTTCCAATAGCGTTTGTCACTCTGTGTAGCTGTGGTAACGCAGTAGAACCACAAACAAATGCTGCACTGCCCAAATGCACTATATAGAAAGTATATTATTCATTTTTTTTTTTTTTGGGGGGGGGGGGGGCAACTGGTAAATCACACCAGTTGAAATTATTTGTTTGAAGAGCATTTGCCCCTCTGTATAGTTGCAGTATCGCAGCTGACACACACACACAATCGCTGCACAATACAAATGCACTATTATAGAAACATAGAATATGCTGTCAGATAAGAACCATTTGGCCCATCTAGTCAGCCCAATATACTGAATACTATAAATAGCCATTGGCTCTATCTTATATGAAGGATGGCCTTATACCTATCCCATGCACGCTTAAATTCCTTCACTTTATTTGCAGCTACCACTTCTGCAGGAAGGCTATTCCATGCATCCACTCAGTAAAGTAATACTTCCTGATATTACTTTTAAACCTTTGCCCCTCTAATTTAAAACTATGTCCTCTTGTAGCAGTTTTTCTAGGTTTCTTTTAAACCTTTGCCCCTTTAATTTAAAACTATGTCCTCTTGTAGAAGTTTTTCTTCTTTTAAATATTCTCTCCTCTTTTACCTTGTATGTATACTTTGTATGTTAGAAAGTATATTATAAGTATATCACACCCCTCTGCAGGGCTTTTTTTCTCAGAGAAAAGGTGGTGGAACTCACCCCCCCCCCTCCCCTGGCCACACCCCTATGCACCCCTAGGACCGCCCCCTAAAACCGCCCCTTTAGAGAACAGGGATGCAAGTAAAATTTGGGGGGCTATAAAAGTCCAGCCCAGCAAAGAAACCCCCCAGATGGGGATGGCACTGTTATGGGGGATCTGTGAATGGCATCCACAGATCCCCCATCCTATAACAGTGCCATCCACAGACCCCCCATCCTTTAACAGTGCCATCCACAGACGCCTCCACCCCATAACAGTGCCATCCACAGACCCCCCCTTAACAGTAACAGTGCCATCCACAGACCCCCCACCCCATAACAGTGCCATCCACAGACCCCCCCCACCCCTTAACAGTGTCATCCACAGACCCCCCCACCCCTTAACAGTGTCATCCACAGACCCCCCATTGCCGCTTCAGTACAGTTATAAAATTAGTAATTCAAATAATAATGATTCATGCTACTGTTATATCGCAATGCAGGCCGGCCGAATGAAGCAGGCGGCGCAGGCACGTGACGTCAGTCAGTCACACTGCCGCTCGTCTGCCCGGCCTGCCTGCATTACGATATAACAGTAGCCCTGTGAGTAGGATATATTGAATGTTATTCTACAGAGGGGGCAGCATGAATCATTATGAATTGAATTACACATTTTATAACTGTACTGGAGTGGCGGGGCTGTAGCACAGTGAATGCACTGGCCCCCAGCTCCTCCTCCCAGTCCCTCCCTGCTGATACATCGCAGCCTGCGATGCTGGAGCATGGCAGGCTGCGATGTCAAAAGGTGGCGGAACGCCATTCCGGTGCGTTCCGCCAGAAAAAAAGCCCTGCCCCTCTGTAAGTCACACCTTACCGCCGGGGGAACCGCAAGGCCATCTCTAGCTGCGATACAACTGCTACCACAAAATACTGATTGAGGGGTGCCACATACCTGTTTACTCTTAATACTGATTGAGGGGTGCTATATACCTGTTTCCGCCAAAAACTGATTGAGGGGTGCTATATACCTGTTTCGGCTAAATACTGATTGAGGGGTGGTGCTATAACTGTTTCTGCCAAAAACTGATTGAGGGTTTCTATATACCAGTTTCTGCCAAATACTGATTGAGGGGTGCTATATACCTTCTTCTACTAAATATTGATTGAGTGGTGCTATTGCTATATACCTTCTTCCACCAAATACTGATTGAGGGCTGTGATACACCTGGTTCCACAAAATTGCTATATACCTCTTTCCTCCAAATACTGATTAAGGGGTGCTATATACCAGTTTCGGCCAAATACTGATTGAGGGGTGCTATATACCTTCTTCCACAAAATACTGATTGAAGTCTGCAATATACCTGTGTAACGGATCTCCTAGCACCCCGACTGGGTACCTCCGTTGATAGATGCTCCTAGTGCTTTCCGAGGACTCCAAGCACTCCACTTGACATCGTACGCCCTGCAGACCCCACGAACCGCCGCAGCTTGGTTGGGGTCTCACCATCCTCCACCCACGCTGGACCTACGACAAGGCTCCAGGCTCCAGTGGGTGAACCTCTCCTACAGCCAGAGAGCTGTCTCAACATGATGAAGGATAAAACAGGAACACTTTATTGAGGGCTACCCGCCCGTATTTATGCAGGTCCCCATCTGGTGGACACGCCCCCAGGGGACCAGAATAGAGACTGCGACACACCGAACAGATACAACACATCCCCACAATGCATCATGGTTTCCTCCTCTCTGCCCCAGAGACAACCGAGGAATAATCCAATTATCTCTCAGGACAAAGGGGAGATCGCCAATACACATGTGGAGACAACAGGACAGACATCACCATTTAAACACACAATGTCACACCCTCCCAGCAACCACAGACATTTAACATATTCCCAGATAGCTCAAGTCTGAGTGCATATCATTAGGCGAATGGCACTCAGACCACACGAATACAATTAAACTAGCCATCTGGGTACCCTCACATAACAAAATACAATTCCAAAGACAGATTTAAGCTGTGCGGCCAGCCTGTCTTCTTTAAAGTTAGTATGGGCCATAATCCTGAGGCAGGAGGCTGGCAACCAGCCCCCTCCAAAACACCGTGGCGAGGTTGGTTTAGTCACAAACTGCTTCCACAAAATACTGATTGAGGGGTGCCATATACCTGTTTCCGCCAAATACTTTGAGGGGTACTATATACCTGTTTCCGCCAAATATTAATTGAGGGGTGTTAAATACCTTTTTCCACCAAATATTGATTGAGGGATGCAATACACCTGCTTCCACAAAATTCTGATTAAGGGGTACCATGTACATGTTTCTGCCAAATACTGATTGAGGGTACTATATACAGTCCTGATCAAAAGTTTAAAACCACTTGAAAAATGGCAAAAAATCATATTTAGCATTGCTGGATCTTAACAAGGTTACAAGTAGAGCTTCAACATGCAACAAGAAGAAATGGGAGTGAGACAAAACATTTTTTGAGCATTCAATTTAATGAAAACAACGAATAAACTGATACAGGCTGTTTTTCAGCTGATCAAAAGTTTAGGACCACACCTTTAAAAAAATAAAAAAAATAAACCCCCCCAAAACAGAAATCCAACTTCCAAACATTAACTCAGTAATGAGCAGCTCCGCTGTTATTGTTGTTCACTTTAAAAATTTGTTTCGGCATGCTTGATGCAAGCGTTTCCATGAGGTATGTGGGAACATTTCTCCAAGTGGTGAAGACGGCCGCATGAAGGCCATCTATTGTCTGGAACTGTTGTCCATTTTTGTAAGCTTCCCTTGCGATCCACCCCCAAAGGTTCTCAATTGGATTTGGATCAGGGGAACATGCAGGAAGGGCCGAAAGAGTGATGTTATGCTCCGGGAAAAAGTCCCTTGTCCTGCAGGCATTGTGTACTGTAGCGTTGTCCTGTTGAAAAACCCAGTCGTTGCCACACAGACAAGGGCCCTCAGTCATGAGGAATGCTCTCTGCAACATCTGGACATAGCCAGCGGCCGTCTGACTCCCCTGCACTTCCTGAAGCTCCATTGTTCCACTGAAGGAAAAAGCACCCCAGACCATTATGGCACCCCCTCCACTGTGGCATTTAGAAAACATCTCAGGTGGGATCTGCTTGTCATGCCAGTAACATTGGAAACCATTAGGGCCATCAAGATAAAAAAATCTGATCAGAGAATAAAACTTTCTTCCACCTTTGAATGTCCCATGTTTGGTGCTCTCTTGCAAAGTCCAAACGAGCAGTTCTGTGGCGTTCAAGGAGACGAGGTCTTTGAAGATGTTTTTTGTTTTTGAAGCCCTTCAGTCTCAGATACCGTCTGATGGTTATGGGGCTACAGTCAGCACCAGTAAGGGCCTAAATTTGGGTCGAGGATCTTCCAGTGTCTTGACGGACAGCCAATTGGATCCTCCGGCTCAGTGCTGGTGAAATTTTTGGGGGTCTTCCACTTGACTTTTTTGCTCCATAACCCTAAGGATCATTTAAGAAATTCTAAATGACTGTCTTACTGCGTCCCACCTCAGCAGTGATGGCGCGCTGTCAGAGACCCTGCTTTTGCAGTTCAACAAGCTGACCACGTTCAAAAAGGGAGAGTTTTTTTTGCCTTTGCCATCACCTGACAGACAATGACAATGTAGGACTACCCTTTTGTCTACCTCATGTTGCCTATATAAGTGTATGTAACTGTAATAAAGAGAGATATTTTTCCATGATACCAGCCTGCATTGGTCTCAGAGAGAAAGCTGTATGAGCTCATACTTAAAATTCTAATTGATTTGGAGCCACACAAAAGAAGAAGTTTGTCGTAGAATTTGCGACGACAACAATGAATCCACATCTCTGCACAGATTTGGCCTTTTAACCGCCTCCGGACCACCTAACGCAGATGTGCGGTCCGGAGGCGGCAGCGCTGCGCAGACTTACGCATATACGCATCATCTCGCGAGACGCGAGATGACGCGCTTTGCCGGCCCGCGCATGCGCAGTTTGGGCCGGCATTTCGTCGAGGGGGGTCGCGTCATCAGCTTGCCAGCCAATGATCGCGGCTGGCAAGCTGATGATTTTTAAAAAATCCAGAGTGCCAGATAACAGATCATATTAATAAATATGATCTGTTATATGGCTGGCCTGCTCCTCTGCTGGTTCTTTTCGTCGGTTGGATCCAGCAGAGGAGCAGGCTACACAGTGAGTACACCAACACTACACACTTAGCCCCAGATCACCCCCCTGAACCCCAATTAACCCTTTGATCACACCTTTGATCGCCCCTGTCAATCACTAGTGAAAGGAAAAAAGTGATCAGTGCAAACTGTCACTTTTTTTTCCCACTGGTATTGACCGTTAGGTTTTAGGTATAGTTTAGGCCCCTTGGTTAGGTAGTTTAGGGATCAGTTAGCGCCCAGCCCACCGCACCGCAGTCCCTTATTGGCTGATTAGCGTATCGCTAATCAGCATTTGTACTTTTATACTATCTGGAAGTGATCAAAACTGATCACGGTCAGATCTATAATTGTATTAGTGTCACTTTAGTTCTCCCTCCACCCAAAACGCAGTGTTTGCCCGATCAGGCCTGATCGGTCGCCCACACGTGCGTTCGCCCACACCCGCCCCACCGCAGTGATCACTGCACATTCAATTTACACGCGCTGCGGCGATAAAAAAAACAGTTTTGATATTTTTTATCAACCGCAGCAGCCTCCGGTACTTTGCTAGCCTCCCCTTTGTAAGACAGGCTTGCTTTTTTTTCTTGGGTAGTCTCAGGGAATACACCTAAATTTAGTAGCCCAAATGTCAAACAGGGGGTATTCTTCTGAAGAGGCCTACAGGCTTCTGACCCAGTCGGATGAGGAATGGGAACCCTCATCTGATGAATCTAGCGGGTCAGAATACGAACCTGTAGAAAGCAGTGGCTCTCTGACCCAAAGTTCGGACGAGGAGGCTGAGGTCCCTGATAGCACCAGGCGTACCCGGCCCCGTGTCGCTAGACCGCAGGTTGCGCAGGATCCGCTTCAAGAGCAGCAGAGTGGGGCTGCTGCTGTCAGATTACGTGGTGAGGCATACACCAGCAGCTCTCCCTGGATCTAGTACCAGCACTGCCGTACAACCTGGTAAAGTGGCGAGCACCAGAAGGGCAGTTGAAGCTGGTACAGTGGCACGAGCAGTAGTGACCCCGTCGCAGCCACCGCAAAGACGTGCCTGTAGAGCCCCTAGAATCCCTGAGGTGCTGGCAAACCCTGATTGGCAGTCCCCAACTTCAGCCGCACCTGTAGTTTTCCCTTTCACTGCCCAGTCTGGAGTTCGGGTTAAGACAGCTCAGATCGGTTCGACCCTGGGATTTTTTGAGCTGTTCTTGACTGCGGAGCTCTTAGACATAGTTGTGGCCAAAACAAACAGGTATGCCACACAATTTATAACTGCCAACCCGGGAAGCTATTATGCCCAGCCTTTCCGGTGGAAACCAGTCCAAGTTTCCGAAATTAAAACTTTTCTGGGCCTCCTCCTCAACATGGGTCTCACTAAAAAGCATGAATTGCGGTCATATTGGTCCACGAACCCAATTCATCACATGCCCATGTTCTCTGCTGCTATGTCCAGGGCACGTTTTGAGGCCATCCTGCGTTTCCTGCACTTTAGCGACAACACCGCCTCCCTTCCCAGAGGCCACCCTGCTTTTGACCGGCTCCACAAAATTCGGCCCCTCATAGACCATTTCAACCTGAAATTTGCAGATTTGTATACCCCAGAGCAAAACATCTGCGTAGACGAGTCCCTGAAACATTTTACCGGGCGCCTTGGCTTCAAACAATACATCCCAAGCAAGCGCGTCCGGTATGGGGTCAAATTATATAAGCTCTGTGAAAGGGCCACAGGCTATACCCACAAATTTCGGATCTATGAGGGAAAAGATCAGACCCTGGAGCCGGTCGGTTGCCCTGACTACCTGGGGAGCAGTGGGAAGACAGTTTGGGACTTGGTGTCACCCTTATTCGGCAAGGGGTACCATCTTTATGTGGACAATTTTTACACAAGTGTGGCCCTCTTTAGGCATTTGTTTCTAGAACAGATTGGCGCCTGTGGCACCGCGCGAACTAGTCGCGCGGGCTTCCCCCAACGGCTCGTTAGCACCCGTCTTGCAAGGGGGCAGAGGGCCGCACTGTGTAACGAAGAACTGCTTGTGGTGAAATGGAGAGACAAGCGTGACGTTTACATGCTCTCCTCCATTCACGCAGACACGACAATACAAATTGAGCGAGCAACCCGTGTCATTGAAAAGCCCCTCTCAGTCAACGACTATAACCTTCACATGGGAGGGGTGGACTTCAATGACCAGATGTTGTCTCCGTATTTAGTTTCCCGCAGAACCAGACGCTGGTATAAGAAGGTGTCTGTATATTTGATTCAATTGGCTCTGTATAATAGTTTTGTTCTCTACAGTAAGGCTGGGAGAACTGGATCCTTCCTCAAATTTCAGGAAGAGATCATCGAGAACCTCCTGTACCCAGGAGGTTCCGTGGCCCCATCCACCAGTGTAGTTAGCCATCTACACGAGCGACATTTCCCCAATGTCGTTCCTGGTACCTCAACCCAACCGTCACCCCGAAAAAGATGTCGTGTCTGTAGCAGGAGTGGAATAAGGCGTGACACCCGCTATTTCTGTCCTGACTGTCCTGACCACCCTGCCCTATGCTTTGGAGAGTGTTTCCGGAAGTACCACTCACAGGTACACTATTAGCATAGGGATCATCTCACCAGGACAGGCACACAGGCCTATTAGGGCCCATTCACTCACACAGCTGCTGCAAACCTCTCCTTTCACCTGGGACAAAGTGCATAACGCACTTCGCCACATCTTTGGGCGATTTGCGCTTTGCACATTGTCCCATGGGGAAGGAGAGGTTTGTTCTATAAAGGTAAAAAAAAAAAAAAAAAAAAAAACACCAGTAAGCAAAAAGGTTAATGTTTAGTTAAAAAAAAAGTTTATATATTCTGTTCCAAAGTTAATAAAATTATTGCGTTGCGGCCTGGTTTTTTCTTTTTTATTTTTTTTACCTTCCAGGTGGACCAACCGATCGACTAGCTGCAGCACTGATGTGCATTCTGACAGAAGCATTGCGCTGTTGTCAGATTACACGCAAGTCGGTGTATGCGGCGCTGCAAGACGAGATTTCTTCTCTGCAGTAACAGATACGTTTGCCAAGGCATACGAGCTGAGGAGGCGGCGGCGTTCCTATGCTTTGGCAAACACTTTGATCGATGCGAATGAAGAAATCTGTGCCGTTCATTTCTTTCTTCAGCCCAGAGGCTGAACGGAAAAAAAATAATCTCATTACCTGTATGCTCAATATAAGGAGAATAACAGAAACTCCTAATGCTGGCCATACATGTAATGATTCTGAGACCCTCAAATGCCAGGGCAGTACAAACACCCCATAACTGACCCCATTTTGGAAAGAAGACACCCCAAGGTATTTGATGAGGGGCATATTGAGTCCATGAAAGATTTAAATTTTTGTCCTAAGTTAGCGGAAAGTGAGACTTTGTGAGAAAAAAATAAATAAAAATTTCCGCTAACTTATGCCCAAAAAAAATCTTTCTATGAACTTGCCAGGCCCCTCATTGAATACCTTGGGGTGTCTTCTTTCCAAAGTGGGGTCACATGTGGGGTATTTATACTGCCCTGGCTTTTTAGGGGCCCTAAAGCGTGAGAAGAAGTCTGGGATCCAAATGTCTAAAAATGCCCTCCTAAAAGGAATGTGGGCACCTTTGCGCATCTAGGCTGCAAAAAAGTGTCACACATCTGGTATCGCCGTACTCAGGAGAAGTTGGGGAATGTGTTTTGGGGTGTCATTTTACATATACCCATGCTGGGTGAGATAAATATCTTGGTCAAATGCCAACTTTGTATAAAAAATTTTGAAAAGTTGTCTTTTGCCAAGATATTTCTCTCACCCAGCATGGGTATATGTAAAATGACACCCTAAAACACATTCCCCAACTTCTCCTGAGTATGGTGATTTCAGATGTGTGACACTTTTTTGCAGCCTAGGTGGGCAAAGGGGCACACATTCCAAAGTGCACCTTTCGGATTTCACCGGTCATTTTTTACAGATTTTGATTGCAAACTACTTCTCACACATATGGGCCCCTAAATTGCAGGGCAGTATAACTACGCCACAATTGACCCCATTTTGTAAAGAAGACACCCCGAGGTATTCCGTGAGGGGCATGGCGAGTTCCTAGAATTTTTTATTTTTTGTCGCAAGTTAGTGGAATATGAGACTTTGTAAGGAAAAAAAATAAATAAAAAAATCATCATTTTTCGCTAACTTGTGACAAAAAATAAAAAGTTCTATGAACTTACTATGCCCATCAGTGAATACCTTAGGGTTAGGGATGAGCGAACTCGAACTGTATAGTTCGGGTTCGTACCGAATTTTGGGGTGTCCGTGACACGGACCCGAACCCGGACATTTTCGTAAAAGTCCGGGTTCGGGTTCGGTGTTCGTCGCTTTCTTGGCGCTTTTGTGACGCTTTCTTGGCGCTTTTTGAAAGGCTGCAAAGCAGCCAATCAACAAGCGTCATACTACTTGCCCCAAGAGGCCATCACAGCCATGCCTACTATTGGCATGGCTGTGATTGGCCAGAGCACCATGTGACCCAGCCTCTATTTAAGCTGGAGTCACATAGCGCCGCCCGTCACTCTGCTCTGATTAGCGTAGGGAGAGGTTGCGGCTGCGACAGTAGGGCGAGATTAGGCAGATTAACTCCTCCAAAGGACTTGATTAACTGATCGATCTGCAGCTGTGGATCATTGAGCTGCTGATCCTCAATTGCTCACTGTTTTTAGGCTGCCCAGACCGTTTGTCAGTCACATTTTTCTGGGGTGATCAGCGGCCATTTTGTGTCTTGTGGTGCGCCAGCACAAGCTGCGACCAAGTGCATTTAACCCTCAATGGTGTGGTTGTTTTTTGGCTAAAGCCTACATCAGGGTGAAGCTGTCACACCAAGTGCATTTAACCAGCAATAGTCTGTTCATTTTTTGGCCATATACAAAATCAGGGGCAAGCTGCGCCTGTCACCAAGTGCATTTAACCCTCAATGGTGTGGTTGTTTTTTGGCTAAAGCCTACATCAGGGTGAAGCTGTCACACCAAGTGCATTTAACCAGCAATAGTCTGTTCATTTTTTGGCCATATACAAAATCAGGGGCAAGCTGCGCCTGTCACCAAGTGCATTTAACCCTCAATGGTGTGGTTGTTTTTTGGCTAAAGCCTACATCAGGGTGAAGCTGTCACACCAAGTGCATTTAACCAGCAATAGTCTGTTCATTTTTTGGCCATATACAAAATCAGGGGCAAGCTGCGCCTGTCACCAAGTGCATTTAACCCTCAATGGTGTGGTTGTTTTTTGGCTAAAGCCTACATCAGGGTGAAGCTGTCACACCAAGTGCATTTAACCAGCAATAGTCTGTTCATTTTTTGGCCATATACAAAATCAGGGGCAAGCTGCGCCTGTCACCAAGTGCATTTAACCCTCAATGGTGTGGTTGTTTTCTGGCTAAAGCCTACATCAGGGTGAAGCTGTCACACCAAGTGCATTTAACCAGCAATAGTCTGTTTATTTTTTGGCCATATACTACATCAGGGGCAAGCTGCGCCCGTCACCAAGTGCATTTAACCCTCAGTAGTGTGGTTGGTCAAGCTGTGACACCAAGTGCATTTAACCAGCAATAGTCTGTTCATTTTTTGGCCATATACTACATCAGGGGCAAGCTGCGCCCGTCACCAAGTGCATTTAACCAGCAATAGTGTGGTTATTTTTTGGCCATATCCCAGTCTAATTCTGTCACTAAATCCATACCGGTCACCCAGCGCCTAAATACTAGGCCTCAAATTTATATCCCGCTAAATCTCTCGTTACCGCTGTCCTGTTGTAGCTGGGAAAGTTATTTAGTGTCCGTCAAAGCACATTTTTTGTTCTGGGTTGAAGTACAATTCCCAATTTAGCAATTTCATAATTTAGTGGTTTCTGCTATATCAGAGCTATTTGAAATCTATCCCTAAAAGGGTATATAATATTCAAGGTGCACATTGGGTCATTCAGAATAACTTCACACACACCCGCTACTGTGTATTTTCAAGTCTAATTCTGTCACTAAACCCATACCTGTCACCCAGCGCCTAAATACTAGGCCTCAAATTTATATCCTGCTAAATCTCTCGTTACCGCTGTCCTGTTGTAGCTGGGAAAGTTATTTAGTGTCCGTCAAAGCACATTTTTTGTTCTGGGTTGAAGTACAATTCCCAATTTAGCAATTTCATAATTTAGTGGTTTCTGCTATATCAGAGCTATTTGAAATCTATCCCTAAAAGGGTATATAATATTCAAGGTGCACATTGGGTCATTCAGAATAACTTCACACACACCCGCTACTGTGTATTTTCAAGTCTAATTCTGTCACTAAACCCATACCTGTCACCCAGCGCCTAAATACTAGGCCTCAAATTTATATCCTGCTAAATCTCTCGTTACCGCTGTCCTGTTGTAGCTGGGAAAGTTATTTAGTGTCCGTCAAAGCACATTTTTTGTTCTGGGTTGAAATACAATTCCCAATTTAGCAATTTCATAATTTAGTGGTTTCTGCTATATCAGAGCTATTTGAAATCTATCCCTAAAAGGGTAGATCATATTGAAGGTGCACATAGGGTCATTCAGAATAACTTCACACACACCCGCTACTGTGTATTTCCAAGTCTAATTCTGTCACTAAACCCATACCTGTCACCCAGCGCCTAAATACTAGGCCTCAAATTTATATCCCGCTAAATCTCTCGTTACCGCTGTCCTGTTGTAGCTGGGAAAGTTATTTAGTGTCCGTCAAAGCACATTTTTTGTTCTGGGTTGAAGTACAATTCCCAATTTAGCAATTTCATAATTTAGTGGTTTCTGCTATATCAGAGCTATTTGAAATCTATCCCTAAAAGGGTATATAATATTCAAGGTGCACATTGGGTCATTCAGAATAACTTCACACACACCCGCTACTGTGTATTTCCAAGTCTAATTCTGTCACTAAACCCATACCTGTCACCCAGCGCCTAAATACTAGGCCTCAAATTTATATCCTGCTAAATCTCTCGTTACCGCTGTACTGTTGTTGCTTGGAAAGATATTTAGTGTCCGTCAAAGCACATTTTTTGTTCTGGGTTGAAGTACAATTCCCAATTTAGCAATTTCATAATTTAGTGGTTTCTGCTATATCAGAGCTATTTGAAATCTATCCCTAAAAGGGTATATAATATTCAAGGTGCACATTGGGTCATTCAGAATAACTTCACACACACCCGCTACTGTGTATTTTCAAGTCTAATTCTGTCACTAAACCCATACCTGTCACCCAGCGCCTAAATACTAGGCCTCAAATTTATATCCTGCTAAATCTCTCGTTACCGCTGTCCTGTTGTAGCTGGGAAAGTTATTTAGTGTCCGTCAAAGCACATTTTTTCTTCTGGGTTGAAATACAATTCCCAATTTAGCAATTTCATAATTTAGTGGTTTCTGCTATATCAGAGCTATTTGAAATCTATCCCTAAAAGGGTAGATCATATTGAAGGTGCACATAGGGTCATTCAGAATAACTTCACACACACCCGCTACTGTGTATTTCCAAGTCTAATTCTGTCACTAAACCCATACCTGTCACCCAGCGCCTAAATACTAGGCCTCAAATTTATATCCCGCTAAATCTCTCGTTACCGCTGTCCTGTTGTAGCTGGGAAAGTTATTTAGTGTCCGTCAAAGCACATTTTTTGTTCTGGGTTGAAGTACAATTCCCAATTTAGCAATTTCATAATTTAGTGGTTTCTGCTATATCAGAGCTATTTGAAATCTATCCCTAAAAGGGTATATAATATTCAAGGTGCACATTGGGTCATTCAGAATAACTTCACACACACCCGCTACTGTGTATTTCCAAGTCTAATTCTGTCACTAAACCCATACCTGTCACCCAGCGCCTAAATACTAGGCCTCAAATTTATATCCTGCTAAATCTCTCGTTACCGCTGTACTGTTGTTGCTTGGAAAGATATTTAGTGTCCGTCAAAGCACATTTTTTGTTCTGGGTTGAAGTACAATTCCCAATTTAGCAATTTCATAATTTAGTGGTTTCTGCTATATCAGAGCTATTTGAAATCTATCCCTAAAAGGGTATATAATATTCAAGGTGCACATTGGGTCATTCAGAATAACTTCACACACACCCGCTACTGTGTATTTTCAAGTCTAATTCTGTCACTAAACCCATACCTGTCACCCAGCGCCTAAATACTAGGCCTCAAATTTATATCCTGCTAAATCTCTCGTTACCGCTGTACTGTTGTTGCTGGGCAAGATATTTAGTGTCCGTCAAAGCACATTTTTTGTTCTGGGTTGAAATACAATTCCCAATTTAGCAATTTCATAATTTAGTGGTTCCTGCTATATCAGAGCTATTTGAAATCTATCCCAAAAAGGGTATATAATATTCAAGGTGCACATAGGGTCATTCAGAATAACTTCACACACACGCTTCTGTGCATTTCCAAGTCTAATTCTGTCACTAAATCCATACCGGTCACCCAGCGCCTAAATACTAGGCCTCAAATTTATATCCCGCTGAATTTGAATACAATACATTGGGCCAAATAATATATTTGTTGTTGTGGTGAACCATAACAATGAGAAAAACATCTAGTAAGGGACGCGGACGTGGACATGGTCGTGGTGGTGTTAGTGGACCCTCTGGTGCTGGGAGAGGACGTGGCCGTTCTGCCACATCCACACGTCCTAGTGTACCAACTACCTCAGGTCCCAGTAGCCGCCAGAATTTACAGCGATATATGGTGGGGCCCAATGCCGTTCTAAGGATGGTAAGGCCTGAGCAGGTACAGGCATTAGTCAATTGGGTGGCCGACAGTGGATCCAGCACGTTCACATTATCTCCCACCCAGTCTTCTGCAGAAAGCGCACAGATGGCGCCTGAAAACCAACCCCATCAGTCTGTCACATCACCCCCATGCATACCAGGGAAACTGTCTCAGCCTCAAGTTATGCAGCAGTCTCTTATGCTGTTTGAAGACTCCGCTGGCAGGGTTTCCCAAGGGCATCCACCTAGCCCTTCCCCAGCGGTGAAAGACATAGAATGCACTGACGCACAACCACTTATGTTTCCTGATGATGAGGACATGGGAATACCACCTCAGCATGTCTCTGATGATGACGAAACACAGGTGCCAACTGCTGCGTCTTTCTGCAGTGTGCAGACTGAACAGGAGGTCAGGGATCAAGACTGGGTGGAAGACGATGCAGGGGACGATGAGGTCCTAGACCCCACATGG
The DNA here is from genome assembly GCF_014858855.1 of Bufo gargarizans. NCBI lineage: Eukaryota > Metazoa > Chordata > Amphibia > Anura > Bufonidae > Bufo > Bufo gargarizans. The sequence continues at coordinate 401,848,451 of NC_058081.1, forward strand.
AATGAAGGTCGTGCCACTGACTTTCACAGTTCGGAGGAAGAGGCAGTGGTGAGACCGAGCCAACAGCGTAGCAAAAGAGGGAGCAGTGGGCAAAAGCAGAACACCCGCCGCCAAGAGACTCCGCCTGCTACTGACCGCCGCCATCTGGGACCGAGCACCCCAAAGGCAGCTTCAAGGAGTTCCCTGGCATGGCACTTCTTCAAACAATGTGCTGACGACAAGACCCGAGTGGTTTGCACGCTGTGCCATCAGAGCCTGAAGCGAGGCATTAACGTTCTGAACCTGAGCACAACCTGCATGACCAGGCACCTGCATGCAAAGCATGAACTGCAGTGGAGTAAACACCTTAAAACCAAGGAAGTCACTCAGGCTCCCCCTGCTACCTCTTCTGCTGCTGCCGCCTCGGCCTATTCTGCTGCTGCCGCCTCGGCCTCTTCCTCCGCCTCTGGAGGAACGTTGGCACCTGCCGCCCAGCAAACAGGGGATGTACCACCAACACCACCACCACCACCTCCGTCACCAAGCGTCTCAACCATGTCACACGCCAGCGTTCAGCTCTCCATCTCACAAACATTTGATAGAAAGCGTAAATTCCCACTTAGCCACCCTCGATCCCTGGCCCTGAATGCCAGCATTTCTAAACTACTGGCCTATGAAATGCTGTCATTTAGGCTGGTGGACACAGACAGCTTCAAACAGCTCATGTCGCTTGCTGTCCCACAGTATGTTGTTCCCAGCCGGCACTACTTCTCCAAGAGAGCCGTGCCTTCCCTGCACAACCAAGTATCCGATAAAATCAAGTGTGCACTGCGCAACGCCATCTGTAGCAAGGTCCACCTAACCACAGATACGTGGACCAGTAAGCACGGCCAGGGACGCTATATCTCCCTAACTGCACACTGGGTAAATGTAGTGGCAGCTGGGCCCCAGGCGGAGAGCTGTTTGGCGCACGTCCTTCCGCCGCCAAGGATCGCAGGGCAACATTCTTTGCCTCCTGTTGCCACCTCCTCCTTCTCGGCTTCCTCCTCCTCTTCTTCCACCTGCTCATCCAGTCAGCCACACACCTTCACCACCAACTTCAGCACAGCCCGGGGTAAACGTCAGCAGGCCATTCTGAAACTCATATGTTTGGGGGACAGGCCCCACACCGCACAGGAGTTGTGGCGGGGTATTGAACAACAGACCGACGAGTGGTTGCTGCCGGTGAGCCTCAAGCCCGGCCTGGTGGTGTGTGATAATGGGCGAAATCTCGTTGCAGCTCTGGGACTAGCCAATTTGACGCACATCCCTTGCTTGGCGCATGTGCTGAATTTGGTGGTGCAGAAGTTCATTCACAACTACCCCGACATGTCAGAGCTGCTGCATAAAGTGCGGGCCGTCTGTTCGCGCTTCCGGCGTTCACATCCTGCCGCTGCTCGCCTGTCTGCGCTACAGCGTAACTTCGGCCTTCCCGCTCACCGCCTCATATGCGACGTGCCCACCAGGTGGAACTCCACCTTGCACATGCTGGACAGACTGTGCGAGCAGCAGCAGGCCATAGTGGAGTTTCAGCTGAAGCACGCACGGGTCAGTCGCACTACAGAACAGCACCACTTCACCACCAATGACTGGGCCTCCATGCGAGACCTGTGTGCCCTGTTGCGCTGTTTCGAGTACTCCACCAACATGGCCAGTGGCGATGACACCGTTATCAGCGTTACAATACCACTTCTATGTCTCCTTGAGAAAACACTTAGGGCGATGATGGAAGAGGAGGTGGCCCAGGAGGAGGAGGAGGAGGAGGAGGAAGAGGGGTCATTTTTAGCACTTTCAGGCCAGTCTCTTCGAAGTGACTCAGAGGGAGGTTTTTGGCAACAGCAGAGGCCAGGTACAAATGTGGCCAGCCAGGGCCCACTACTGGAGGACGAGGAGGACGAGGATGAGGAGGAGGTGGAGGAGGATGAGGATGAAGCATGGTCACAGCGGGGTGGCACCCAACGCAGCTCGGGTCCATCACTGGTGCGTGGCTGGGGGGAAAGGCAGGACGATGACGATACGCCTCCCACAGAGGACAGCTTGTCCTTACCCCTGGGCAGCCTGGCACACATGAGCGACTACATGCTGCAGTGCCTGCGCAACGACAGCAGAGTTGCCCACATTTTAACCTGTGCGGACTACTGGGTTGCCACCCTGCTGGATCCACGCTACAAAGACAATGTGCCCACCTTACTTCCTGCACTGGAGCGTGATAGGAAGATGCGCGAGTACAAGCGCACGTTGGTAGACGCGCTACTGAGAGCATTCCCAAATGTCACAGGGGAACAAGTGGAAGCCCAAGGCCAAGGCAGAGGAGGAGCAAGAGGTCGCCAAGGCAGCTGTGTCACGGCCAGCTCCTCTGAGGGCAGGGTTAGCATGGCAGAGATGTGGAAAACTTTTGTCAACACGCCACAGCTAACTGCACCACCACCTGATACGCAACGTGTTAGCAGGAGGCAACATTTCACTAACATGGTGGAACAGTACGTGTGCACACCCCTCCACGTACTGACTGATGGTTCGGCCCCATTCAACTTCTGGGTCTCTAAATTGTCCACGTGGCCAGAGCTAGCCTTTTATGCCTTGGAGGTGCTGGCCTGCCCGGCAGCCAGCGTTTTGTCTGAACGTGTATTCAGCACGGCAGGGGGCGTCATTACAGACAAACGCAGCCGCCTGTCTACAGCCAATGTGGACAAGCTGACGTTCATAAAAATGAACCAGGCATGGATCCCACAGGACCTGTCCGTCCCTTGTCCAGATTAGACATTAACTACCTCCCCATAACCATATATTATTGGACTCCAGGGCACTTCCTCATTCAATCCTATTTTTATTTTCATTTTACCATTATATTGCAAGGCTACCCAAAGTTGAATGAACCTCTCCTCTGCCTGTGTGCTAGGCCTAAATATATGCCAATGGATTGTTGCAGTGGTGGCTGACGTGAAGCCTCATTCTCTGCTATGACATGCAGACTGATTCTCTGGTGACATGAAGCCAGATTGTCTGTTACGGGACCTCTCTCCTCTGCCTGGGTGCTGGGCCTGAATTTATGACAATGGACTGTTGCAGTGGTGGGTGACGTGAAGCCTGATTCTCTGCTATGACATGCAGACTGATTCTCTGGTGACATGAAGCCAGATCCTCTGTTACGGGACCTCTCTCCTCTGCCTGGGTGCTGGGCCTAAATTTATGAAAATGGACTGTTGCAGTGGTGGGTGACGTGAAGCCTCATTCTCTGCTATGACATGCAGACTGATTCTCTGCTGACATGAAGCCAGATCGTCTGTTACGGGACCTCTCTCCTCTGCCTGGGTGCTGGGCCTAAATTTATGAAAATGGACTCTTACAGTGGTGGGTGACGTGAAGCCTGATTCTCTGCTATGACATGAAGACTGATTCTCTGCTGACATGAAGCCAGATCCTCTGTTACGGGACCTCTCTCCTCTGCCTGGGTGCTGGGCCTAAATATCTGACAATGGACTGTTGCATTGGTGGCTGACGTGAAGCCTGATTCTCTGCTATGATATGAAGACTGATTCTCTGCTGACATGAAGCCAGATTGTCTGTTACGGGACCTCTCTCCTCTGCCTGTGTGCTAGGCCTAAATATATGCCAATGGATTGTTGCAGTGGTGGCTGACGTGAAGCCTGATTCTCTGCTATGACATGCAGACTGATTCTCTGGTGACATGAAGCCAGATCCTCTGTTACGGGACCTCTCTCCTCTGCCTGGGTGCTGGGCCTAAATTTATGAAAATGGACTGTTGCAGTGGTGGGTGACGTGAAGCCTGATTCTCTGCTATGACATGCAGACTGATTCTCTGGTGACATGAAGCCAGATCCTCTGTTACGGGACCTCTCTCCTCTGCCTGGGTGCTGGGCCTAAATTTATGAAAATGGACTGTTGCAGTGGTGGGTGACGTGAAGCCTCATTCTCTGCTATGACATGCAGACTGATTCTCTGCTGACATGAAGCCAGATTGTCTGTTACGGGACCTCTCTCCTCTGCCTGGGTGCTGGGCCTGAATTTATGACAATGGACTGTTGCAGTGGTGGCTGACGTGAAGCCTGATTCTCTGCTATGATATGAAGACTGATTCTCTGCTGACATGAAGCCAGATTGTCTGTTACGGGACCTCTCTCCTCTGCCTGGGTGCCGGGGCCTAAATATCTGAGAATGGACTGTTCCAGTGGTGGGTAACGGGAAGCCAGATTCTCTGCTATGATATGAAGACTGATTCTCTGCTGACATGAAGCCAGATTGTCTGTTACGGGACCTCTCTCCTCTGCCTGGGTGCTGGGCCTAAATTTATGAAAATGGACTATTACAGTGGTGGGTGACGTGAAGCCTGATTCTCTGCTATGACATGAAGACTGATTCTCTGCTGACATGAAGCCAGATTGTCTGTTACGGGACCTCTCTCCTCTGCCTGGGTGCCGGGGCCTAAATATCTGAGAATGGACTGTTCCAGTGGTGGGTGACGGGAAGCCAGATTCTCTGCTATGGAACCTCTCTCCAATTGATTTTGGTTAATTTTTATTTATTTAATTTTTATTTTAATTAATTTCCCTATCCACATTTGTTTGCAGGGGATTTACCTACATGTTGCTGCCTTTTGCAGCCCTCTAGCCCTTTCCTGGGCTGTTTTACAGCCGTTTTAGTGCCGAAAAGTTCGGGTCCCCATTGACTTCAATGGGGTTCGGGTTCGGGACGAAGTTCGGATCGGGTTCGGATCCCGAACCCGAACATTTCCGGGATGTTCGGCCGAACTTCTCGAACCCGAACATCCAGGTGTTCGCTCAACTCTACTTAGGGTGTCTACTTTCCGAAATGGGGTCATTTGTGGGTTTTTTCTACTGTTTGGGCATTGTAGAACCTCAGGAAACATGACAGGTGCTCAGAAAGTCAGAGCTGCTTCAAAAAGCGGAAATTCACATTTTTGTACCATAGTTTGTAAACGCTATAACTTTTACCCAAACCATTTTTCTTTTTCCCAAACATTTTTTTTTTATCAAAGACATGTAGAACTATAAATTTAGCGAAAAATTTGTATATGGATGTCGGGTTTTTTTGCAAAATTTTACAGCTGAAAGTGAAAAATGTCATTTTTTTGCAAAAAAATTGTTACATTTTGATTAATAACAAAAAAAGTAAAAATGTCAGCAGCAATAAAATACCACCAAATGAAAGCTCTATTAGTGAGAAGAAAAGGAGGTAAAATTCATTTGGGTGGTAAGTTGCATGACCGAGCGATAAACGGTGAAAGTAGTGTAGTGCAGAAGTGTAAAAGGTGGCCTGGTCATGAAGAGGGTTTTAGCTAGCGGGGTTGAAGTGGTTAAAGGCATGTGGTCCTAAACTTTTGATCAGCTGAAGACAGCCTGTTTCAGTTTATTCATTTTCATTAAATTGAATGCTCAAAAAATGTTTTATCTCACTCCCATTTCTTCTTGTTGCATGTTGAAGCTCTACTTGGAACCTTGTTAAGATCCAGCCATGCTAAATATGATTTTTTGAGAATAAAGTAGAGGGATGGCACTCTGGTCATAGGTAGTGTATGGAAACAGAATATTTATTATGAAATGGCTAATTATGCCGGATAGCAACAATAAAAAGTATAAAATTTGCAATAATACAGTGCAATACAATGTGAGTGGTAGGCCTTCAGTCAGATACTCCTAGGAAAAATCATATTTTTCGCCCTATAAGACGCACCTAGGTTTTTGAGGAGGAAAATAAGAAAAAAAAAATTTGAACCAAAAGGTGTGCTTTTGGTGGGTTTTGAACTAATTGTGGTCTGTGGGTGGCACTGTTATGGGGGATCTGTGGGTGACGCACTGTTATGGGGGATCTGTGGGTGACACTTATGGGGGATCTGTGGGTGAAACTTATGGGGGATCTGTGGGTGACACTTATGGGGGATCTGTGATTGACACTTATGGGGGATCTGTGGGTGACACTTATGGGGGATCTGTGTATGACAGTTATGGGGGGGATCTGCGGATGACACATATATAGCATCTTATGCTATGTGTCATCCACAGATCCCCTCCATAAGTGTCCCTGTAGTGAATGACCCTCAATACACGGGCTGGGGGCCGGCATCTGCTTTTATAATGACAGCGGGGCCCGTGCAGTGACTATTCTACTACACGGGCCCCGCTCACTGTATAATCGTATCTCTAATAGTTAATGGTTACCGTATGTATATAATCGCATAAGGAGTGCTGTGTATTACCGGTACTTACAACTACAAGCGCTCGCCGAGAGGAGGGAGGGGGCAGGAGGCAGGCCAGGAGGACAGGCGATGGTAGCGTGAGTCATACTTCATGCGCCCACGCCGCCTGCTTCATTCATAAAGTGGGCGGCGCAGGCGAATGACGTATGACTCACACTGCCAGCGCATGTCCTCCCAGCCTGCCTCCTCTCGGCGAGCGCTTGTAGTTGTAAGTACCGGTAATACACAGCGCTCCTTATGCGATTATATACATAAAGTAACCATTAACTATTAGAGATACGATTATACAGTGAGCGGGGCCCGTGTAGTAGAATAGTCACTGCACGGGCCCCGCTGTGATTATAAAAGCAGATGCCGGCCCCCAGCCCCTCCTCCCTCACAGCTGATACACCCGCCGCTGGCATCGCGGCAGGTGTATTATTGAAAACAAGGCAAAATCAGCAGCATTCGCCATACAAGACGCACTGCTAATACGGTATATAGTAGTATTGCATATAGAATACTGCATATAAAATTTAATAAATGGGAAAGATGAAAAAAAAAATAATGTTGGAAGGTGAAAAATTGGAAAAATGGAGAATTATATATAGTTAAAACATGAAAAAAAAATGAAAAAAAATAAAATAAAATTGGACATAGGAAGTCTTAGATAGTAATATGGTCAGAGTCGTCATTCCCACTGAAGAAGAAGCAGGACGCTCCGAAACGCATATGTTTTTTTTTTGAGGCAGCCATACTCAAGTCAAGCTAGCTAGCACCAGAAGGATTCTATAACTACACAGCTCCGGAGCAAAATATCTCTTTCAAAGCTTCAGCCGCTTTCCCGCCACCGGTTCCCACGTGGAACGCCGACGAGAACTGAGCAGGAAAACCAGTGAGTACAAGTGACGTCACCGGAAGTGACAAACACCTCTAGCAACCAATAGGCAGAGCACTCAGCCCCGCGAGCGGGAACAACACACGTGGACGCCGCACACTGGTCGAGAGCCGCTCACCAGCCTACCTCAGGAGGGTAATGTACCTGCTCAACCAGCAGTATTTTTATTACAATCTATGACTGTTGGACCACTCTCTAATAAGGAAATCGGAGGTAAATATGCTATATATCTGAGATATAAGTGACCATCACTCACACTGGACTATTGCTTAACTGGAGGTTACATCTCATCTATCTGGGACAAAAGTGTATTTCTACACCTCCCAAAGGAGGTCTTCCTCCCCATCCAATTTATTCTCTTTGGGATATTATCGAATTTATTCTCTTTGGGACATTATCTGATTGGATACCTATATTTATTTTCAATAGGTCTACAAGACTCTGACCATATTACTACCTAAGACTTCCTATATCCATTTTTTTTATTTTTTTCATTTTTTATTTCATGTTTTAACTATATATAACTCTCAAATTGTCCAGTTTTTCTCATTCCATCATTATTTCATCTTTCCCATTTATTAAATTTTATATGCAGTATTCTATATGCACTACTACTATATATGCCAGATTTTTCCTAGGAGTATCTAACTGAAGGCCTACCACTCACATTGTATTGCACTGTATTATTGCAAATGTTATACTTTTTATTGTTGCTATCCGGCATAATTAACCATTTCATAATAAATATTCTGTTTCCATACACTACCTATGACCAGAGTGCCATCCCTCTACTTTATTCTGAATTTCCTACTACAAGCGTTGGTTACGCTTTGTTTGGACTTCATTTTTTGGGCCTTAGTGAGCCGCCCCATTACAATTTTCTTAAATATGATTTTTTTGCCATTTTTCAAGTGGTCTTAAACTTTTCATCAGGACTGTACCTGTCTCCACCAAATACTAATTGAGGTGTGCCATATACCTTCTTCCACAACATACTGATTGATGGGTGCTATTGCTATATACCTTCTACCACCAAATAATGATTGAGGGCTGCAAAACACCTGCTTTTACAAAATACTGATTAAGTGTTGGTCAGCCCAAGGAGGGTAGTCCCTGCTGTCAAATGAAAAATGGAGAGGCACTCAATTTTTGGGAGAGGAGTTCAAAGGGAGAGACAGAGCAGCAGATAGGGAGGAGAAGCAGGCAGAACTCGCAGTGCACAGGAGGCAAAAAGCAGCCATTCACCATGCACACATCTTGCGCTCCCAGGAAGCTAGGACATGGCTCCGCAGTTTATTTGTTTTTTTAACGTGTCAGCTGCTAATAATAGTGTTGCAATCTGCAGCCTGTGCTGTCAACGCATAAGTTGCGGTAAGCCCAACACTCACCTAGGGATGACCGCCTTAAGAAGGCACTAGGCTTCCCATCACCGAGCCCAGTGGGAGCAACGCAGTCAGAACCCACAAAGCCACACTCATGGTGCTCCATGTCCTGCCTCTTCTCCCATTTGTCCTCCACTCCACCTTCCACTGTGCTGTCGTCGCGTTCATCTGGCACAAGACAGGCTTCCATGGCCCAACTGTTCAAGTGTAAAAAAATGATGACGCTGGATAATCCTCTTGCCCAACGGCTGACTGCTGGGTTGTCCTAACCACTAGCCTTAAATTCTACCACACAAAAAAAATTACTATATCAGTAGATATCCATTAGGGAAGAATAAAGCAATATAACCATGAACACCTTCCCAAATTAGAATATACCTTTTAATAAATTTGCTTAAAAACTGGCCTACAGCCGGACTAACTTCAAAAGGGTCAAGAAAGCACATGCAAATAAGCTATGTAGTCACACTTAGTATTGTAGATATTCAGTGCTTACTCACGGTGAGCTGAAATCACGTTAGATGAACAAATAAGTTATAAGCTATATAATAATATAATATAATAATTGAGTATTTAGTAAATTGTGAATGAATGGGGAGTACTGTATAATAATAGCACTGTGACCGTACAGGACCGGTTGGCATATCCATTTATTTGTTTTGGCAGCATATGGTCACTCTATAAGGTTCTCTCTATGAGACACAATTGATCAGCAACTGTATGTGCATTCCGGAGCATGAATCAAATAGAATGGCGTCATTTCCGGTCTGGGAGTATGGTATCAGCCCATGAACCGCTTGGTGGAACGCATGTGCGTTCCAGGGCTACTTCCGGTTTACGGAGCTTAACTACTTACGTAATTTCCTCTTTTGGTCACCGGCTCCTAACGTCACTTCCGGCCTGTGGAACGCATTTGTGTTCCAAACCGGCGTTCTCATGGCATATCGTGCCACACTACTTTTAAGGTACCTCTGGACACTTATCTCATGCAGTCTTTATATGATGGACTAGATGGGGGAGTGGGCTCTCTATAGGTATAAGTTGGGACTCATATACTGCAGGCATGAGGGATGGGGTAAATTAGGGGGGAGGGACTAATTGTAGGTAGATCCTTTATAAGGCGCCAAGTTTTGAACAGACATGGGGACACCGGTCATCTCTAGCCTGCATCTTGGGGCTCCTGTTCCTAGAGGGTCTCGATTGTGGGACACTGAATATAAAATCTCCACTGTGAGATCTTGGTGCTGGAGTATCATCCTCCTCTTTCCCTGACAAACCAGTCGTAGTATACAACGGCTGGGGAAACTTAATGTTGGTTATTGTTTGTCCTTTCTATATGTTAGTGTGTTTAGATTTTTGTCTTGTCACTCAGTTTACTACAGAATAGGGTGTTATAGGGTATACTAGGTTAGGTATGAGGACAGGGAGCCCCTACCTTCAAGGGGTGTCCCTGGGCTTAGCCTATCTAGGGTCATATAGGGAATTGTCTAAGTTATTTATTTATTTTATACTGTACTCCATAAGGGTGACATTGGTTATTTGATACCATCCACTAAGGGCCGTCTGTCATCATCATCCCTGTACCATTCCTTTTTCATCATTGCTGTTTCTCCATTCAGTCGAAAATCACTTCATCTAACGTGATTTCAGCTAACCGTGAGTAAACACTGAGTATCTATAATACTGAGTGTGATTACATAGCTTATTTGTATGTGCTTTCTTGACCCTTTTAAACTTATTCCGGCTGTAGGCCAGTTTTTAAGCAAAATTATTAAAAGGTATATGTTATTTTAGGAAGCTAACCGCTAGCCTGCCAACTACTGCCATAAAAAATTGGTGTACTCGGAGGCCTGGCCTGTAGAAAATGTGTGGCCATTGGTACACTGCAATGGAAGGTCCCCAGAAGGAAATATTTCTCCCAGAAGGGCATCCCTGAACTGTATGGCCAAGTTCAGTGGTAAGTTAATATATCTGTGAACACGGTGTCGGTGCCAAGATAACATCTGACCACAGACACGTGGTCTAGCAAACACGGGCAAGGAAGATACATAACTTTTACTGCCCACTTGGTGAACCTTCTGACAAGCATGTAACCTCTGACACCAGTGTGCATTTGGTGTTGCCGCCACGGATTGCATGCAGGCCTGCCTCTTCTTCTCCTCCTCCTACTCCATCCTCTGTCTCCTCCTCGGATGACTCCTCCATTTCCTCTGCTGCACCCCCGAAGCTCCCCAGAACCTATTCAACGTGCCAGGTGAGACGTTGCCATGCTGTGCCACATTGGTCCTGCACTCCTTTCAGCTCTGCGGTCAGAGGCCAATCAGTGGCTAACCCCGCTCAATTTGACGGTTGGTTAAGTGGTGTGCGGCAACGGTACCAATCTGCTGAGTGCACTGAAACAGGGCAAAATGACACACATGCTGTGCATGGCACAAGTCCTGAACTCAGTCGTACAGCGATTTGTTGGCAAATACCCTGGCCATTTTAGAAGATCTTACATGACCATGGCTCGCCTTGCTGGCATTCAGCGGTGACACCAGCTTGTGACTTTGTGACTGCCCGATGCTCTGGAACTCCACCTTGTATATGCTTGATAGGCTGTTCCAGCAGAAATGTACCGTTAATAGAGTTGAGCGGACACCTGGATGTTCGACGGGTTCCGAACTTCGGAAAAAAGTTTGAGTTCGGGACCCGAACTTAACCACAAACCCAATGAGGACCCAAACTTTTGAGCACTAAAATGGCTGTAAAAATGTCATGGAAAGGGCTAGAGGGCTACAATTGTTGTCAAAATGTGGTTAAGAGCATGTCAAGTGCTCTGCAAACAAATATGGATAGGGAAATGACTTAAAATAACATAAAATATGTAAAAATAATAATCTTGATCTAGGAGGACCAGGTCCATATGGAGTAGGAGGTTGAGGAGGTGGTGGATGTGGCGGTGTAGGTGGAAGTGGCAGTGGAGGAGAAGGAGGTAGCCTACACTGCTTTTTATTTTAAAATGAATTTTTATTTTTTTTCAAATTAGGGTATTCCCCAAAACATTGGGAAATATAATATGCAATAACCCCCTCCAGTTGTGCTAAACACACGTTCAGACAATACACCAGCTGCAGGGCAGGCCAGCACCTCCAAGGTATAAAGAGCAAGCTCAGGCCATGTGCCCAATTTAGAGACCCAGAAGTTGTCAGTTAGTTTGTGTAGGCGTGTGCATACTTACTGCCCCACCATGTTGCACGTCCCCGTGATGTTCACAATCCAATTTGATATCTGCTCTATCAACTTTCGATGTTCTTTTTTGCACCTACCATGGTGATCACGGGTGGCGGGAAATCAGGGTTCCAGGCCGGAGAGGGAGCGTGAGAAAAAGAGACTAAATTTAAGGAAGATAAATTTATTTAAAAAAATTGGGAACAAGCAGAAATGTGGGAAAAACTATTGAGGCGCAAATCTGGGACAAATTACAGAAGCCCAAATGTGGGCCAAAAGAGTCAAGCAGAATTGTGGGAAAAGCTATTGAGGCGCAAATGTTGACGAAAAGAGTATAGCGGAAATGTGGGACAAAGTATCGAAGCTTAAATGTGGTACAACTTGTTTAAGTTTAAGCATTGAATCAAAGGAGGTGGCGCGCATCAATTAAAGAAGCATTTCAGAAATGTTATTCCCTGTCACCTATGCAGAGCAGGGGTTTATTCACATCTAAAATTGTATAATGTCAACCCAAGAATGTAACAGAAAAATTGCAGAAATGAATTAACCTGTCTACTTGGTAGAGCATGGGTCTATGACAGAAATTGTTAATTTCTAAGAAAAATTTGTATTCCGTTAGTCCTAACAGCAGCACAGATAAGGTTAACTACCCCCTATTGACTGGTAGGACCGGCGGAATTTTAATGAGCCCAAGAACCAATAACAAAGCTTTACACCCATACAAAAGGAGGGAACACCCCCCAGCCCACTGTGTCTATAGCAAGAATAACTTACTAGGGTGGGAAATTTGTGTGCTGCTGTTAGGACTAAGGGAAAACAAATTTTCGTTAGAAATTAACGATTCCCTTACGTCCTACCAGCAGCACAGATGGGGAGATAGCAAGAAGAACCCCTAGGGAGGGCCCTCATGCCTGGCAGAGCTAAGAATAGCCTGCCCAAAGGCTGAAAACTCTGCTACCGTGGCGTCTAGTCTGTAGTGGGAGATTAAAGTGGATTCAGAGCTCCAGGAGGCAGCTTTACAAATCATCTCCAGAGGAAGGAAACTTCTTTCAGCAAAGGAAGTAGAGATGGCCCTTGTGAAATGGGCCTTCACAAATTCTGGAGGATGCAAAGCCTGAGAAACAAAAGATTCTCTAATGGCCTCCTTAATCCAGCGACTAATCGACGCCTTGGACGCCTTGCAGCCTTTGGATTTACCGGCAAACAGGATGAAGAGATTCTAATCTATCCTGAACTCCTTGGATATATCCACATATATCTGGAGGCATCTCGAGATATCCAACGGATGCTTGACAGGATCCCTGGAGGAGGTAGAAGGAGAAAATAAAACTGGCAAAGAAATCACCTGATTTGTGTTCTGAAATGAAGGGACCTTAGGCCTGAAATATGGAAGGAATCTCAGGAGAACCCGGTCTTGAAGAAAGATGGTATAGGGTTCTGAGGAGGAGAAGGCTTGAAGCTCTGATATTCTCTTAGCCGAGGTTACCGCCAGTAAGAAGACCGACTTCAGAGTCACAAACTTTAAATCCACCTCCTCCAAAGGCATAAAGGGGGGAAGCGTTTGATGAGCGGGTCCCGAGAAAATGGTCTGTTGAGACAGGCCGAGATGGCAGAAATCTGGACCCTCAGAGTAGATGGAGCAAGGCCTCTGTCTAGGCCGTCCTGTAGGAATTGAAGTAGTGTAGAGAGGGGCGGATCTGCAGACGCCACCTGGTTTGAAGCACACCATGACAAGAAGATTGTCATGATTTTGGAGTAAGCTTTCTTAGTAGATTCTGCTCTTGAATGTGACAACGTTCTCAGGACCGACTCTGAAAGCCCTTCTATTCTGGGAAGGGACCGATCAACCTCCAGGCTGAGCCTGTGCAGATCTGGGCAGAGGTGAATGTCCCATGACACCAGAGTCGGCCGTGGGGGGAGCCTCCAATAATGTCCCCGACTCATCTGAATGAGCTGGGTAAACCAGGATCTCTTGGGCCAAAACGGTATGATGGCTATTACCGAGGCCTGATCCTGACGAATTTTCATCCATACCCTCGGTATTATGGAAAAGGGAGGGAAGATGTAAGCCGGTCTGAACCTCCACGGTATCGACAGAGCATCTATCGCCAGGGGGTTGTCCTCCCTGTAAAGGGAGCAGAACCTCTCCACCTTGACATTGAACCTCAGTGCCATGAGATCTACCTCTGGCAAACCCCACCTGAGGATTATCTGCCTGAATATCTGGGTGCCAGCTTAGAAAGTGTGTGCTGCCAGAGGATGATTGAGAGAGAAAAGGAGCTCCCACCCTTAGGAGGATCTAAACTAGATCCTAACTATGAGACAGAATAAGCCTATTATAATTTCATAAAATAGGCTAAACTACTCCCCCTCCACTAGCGCAGCCAGAATACAGACAGAGCATCTATCGCCTCAAAAAAATCTGGCCGAAAAAAGGAATATACTCGGCCGGAAGTGACGTCAGCCGAACCGGAAGTGATGCCGGGAAGGGGCTGACGTCACTTCCGGTGATGGCGGCGCCCATCTGAGACGCGGGACGGAGAAGATGGGAGGTAAGAAAGGAGAAGCCCCGAAACTAAGTAAAGGGGGGCTAAGAGAAAAAAATATCAAAGTAGGTGGAAAGAAACCGCCAAAAACAAAAAAAACACTTCCCCCAAAAAACTGAGGGGAACCGCCAGCCCACCTGTCCGGATGACAGAAAAGAACACCGTGGGCTGGGGGGTGTTCCCTCCTTTTGTAGGGGTGTAAAGCTCTGTTATTGGTTCTTGGGCTCATTAAAATTCCGCCGGTCCTACCAGTCCACGGGGGGTTGTTAACCCCATCTGTGCTGCTGGTAGAACGCAAGGGAAACAATTGTTTATTGTCACCCGAAAATGCTAAATAAAAATTATTGACATTTATTAAGCTGTCAACTAGGTAGAGGAGGGTTATATTACAACAAAAAATTGGTGAATTTTACCATAAAATGTAACTGACAAATTTTTTTTTGTTTTTTTTACCGGTCTACTAGGTATAGCAGTGGTACTTCACACCAAAAAATTGCTGAATTTCTCCAAAAAAATGTAACTGAATTATTATTATTATTATTTTTTTTTTTTGCTAACCGGTCTACTAGGTTCAGCAGTGGTACTATACACCCAAAAATTGATGAATTTCACCCGAAAATGTAACAGATATTTTTTTATTTTTTTATTTTACCGGTCTAATAGTTATAGCAGTGGTACTATACACCCAAAAATTGGTGAAGTTCACCCGAAAATGTTAATGACAATTTATTTTTATTTTTTTAACCGGCCTACTAGGTATAGCAGTGGTACTTGTAAGAGAGTGTCTGGAGTGGTAGTGGATGGAATATACGTGCCACCGGGGGTCGTGGCCCCGGTGGAGTAAGAGCCGGGTCTTTTGTGTTTTGTCAGCAGTGAGTGCTGTCACACAGCGGTCCATGCTGGCTTTTATTGGGAACAGGCAAAGAGTAGGGTGGGTGTCTGTTCCCCACGGAACACCACGGGTGGACGGGTTTCGGTTGTTGGTGTCAGTCTACACTGAAAAGTCTTACGTGTGAGGAGAGAAGTGCACGGCGGCACTGCCTGTACTGATGTAGCCTGTAGTAATGAGAAACCGCTGCTGTGGTACGATATACTCCACTCTGTGGTGCTCAGCAAAACAGAGGTTGAGACAAAGTATGCGATGGGTAGGGAGGAGAGGAAGAAGTCGCGGCACTCACCAGAGTGGATAAGTAGTGGTTACTTTATTCAAGCTTCCTTAGAAGACGATACATGAAGGATCCAGGGGCGGACACACTGTTGCAAGCGGCGGAGGCCGTTTCGCGCGTGGGATCGCGCTTCCTCGGGCCGCTGTCAGTGAATAAAAGAGTATGGTTTGGACACAAAGCCTGTCTCCTGAGCCTCTATACTGCCACCACTACCATCTGCCTACCAGAGCAAACCCCCACAATTGGTGGCTTCAGCAGGCGAACGGCAGTGAGGCCAAAAATTGTGTTGTTTGGACTGTATGTCATATATTAAGCCGGCAAGTTTTGTGGCTCCAGATAAGATGGAGGAGGCCATTAGACACTTGGTGCAAAGTAATTAGGAGGCTACTCTGAGACATGAGGAAGCCCTGAGAGACCAGCGGCAATACAGCAACTGGCGACTATGCAGGAGTCCATTCATGTGTTACAACAAGCCGTCCCGGGGGGACCGCAGTCCTACCTGCTGCCCGGGATAAGGTGCGCTCAGCATTAAGAAAGATGGGCCCCGAGGGAGACTGAGGCGTTCCTGATGGTCTTTGAACACACTGCAGAACAGGAAAGGTTACCTGCAGAACAGTGGGCCGAAGTAATGGCGCCATTTTTAGTGGGAGACGTACAAAAGCCCTATTTCGACCTCAGTCAGGAGGAAGCCAAGAGCTATGAGAGGCTGAAGGGGGAGGTGTTGGCTCGTCTTGGGGTTAATACCTATGTGGTGCACATCGACTCTACCAGTGGGCTTTCTCCGAGTCCCGGCCTGCTCGGTCCCAGGCCTATGACCTGTTACACCTTGTAAAAAATTGGCTGCAGCCTGAGACATTGAGCCCCTTGCAGATGGTGGAACAGGTGGTGGTCGATCGTTTAGTGCGTACCCTCCCAAGAGCAATACAGCGCTGGGTGGGACAAGGTGATCCAGGCACCCTGGAGCAAGTTGTTGGCCTAGTCGAGAGATACATGGCAACCCAGTACTTGGTCCGAGACTCAGCCTTCCTGCAAAAGCCGCGTTCACTCTCCCTGCCACAAAGGGGACCTGAGAAAGGGGCTCAACCGCTTAAGGGGGGGGGTGATTTCCACTCCTGGGAGGCCAAACCTGGGGAGACGAGAGGCCCCGGGGATTAGATGTTGGCATTGCTGCCAACTGCCCGAGGGCGGCAGAGCCCATGGACTGTGGGTTCGCAAGCCAGTCCTCCTTTTTCGGCCAGCCGGTGTATGTTGCTGCTTCGCTGCTATCCGCTGATACACCTCCGTTGTGTGCCATCTCTATTAATGGACACCCAGTTAAGGCATTGCTGGACTCGGGGAGCTTAGTGACCCTCATGCATGAGTCCCTGGTGGCCAGTCGCGGCCCAGGCAAGAAAACCATCAGTATTGGTTGCATTCATGGGGACCAGCGAGAATATCCTACAACCTGTGTGACCTTGTCTACCCTCGGAAGGGAGATACAGAAGGTGGTTGGGGTTGGGCGATAAATCCCTTACGCTGCCATCCTAGGTAGGGATTGTCCCCTGTTTTGGTCTCTCTGGGAGGGACAGGGTGCAGAGCAATGCCCGTTGATCCTGAAGAGGGGCTACCAGCTGTAGGGGTCACAAATAAGGAGGAAGAGTGTCACCCCAATAGCTTGTCCCTAGAAGGGTTGGCTGGTGAGCTGGTGGCAGCCCCATCTGTCCCAGAACTAGAAGTATCCCGAGACACATTCAGGACCGCCCAGCTCCAGGATCCTACATTGTCACAGGCCAGAGAAGGGGTGACTGTCATCAATGGAGTGGCTCAGCACCCGGGAGCCGACTCAGAATTTCCCCACCTGCCCTGTAACCAGGACCCACTGTACCGAGTAGACAAAGTCTGGCAAGAGGTAATTGAACAGTTGGTGGTACTCCACCCATACCGCCGCATGGTATTAGACCTAGCGCATACTCATGTGTTAGGAGGACATCTGGGGGTCCAGAAAACTCAGGAACGTATACTGCAGCGTTTCTATTGGCGGGGATATATGAGGAAGTCAGGAGGTTTTGCCAGTCCTGTCCAGAATGTCAGAGGACCAGCCCCCAGCCTCATTATCATAGTCCCCTGGTGCCCATGCCCATTATTGAAGTACCTTTCAAAAGGGTCGCTATGGACCTGGTAGGCCCCATTAACAAGGCATCCAGAGGCCACCAACATATCCTGGTCATAGTAGACTACGCTACTCGCTACCCTGAGGCGATACCCCTGCGCCACATGTCAGCCAAGCTAATAGCCAAGGAGCTGAAGGGGATGTTCTCCCGGGTGGGGATCCCAAAGGATATATTGACGGACCAAGGGACCCCTTTCATGTCCAAAGTGATCTGAAAAATATTAAATATTAAGCACTTGGGTACGTCCGACTATCACCCCCAAACTGGCGGGCTGGTGGAACGCTTTAATAAGACCCTAAATTCCATGCTCAAAAGAGCAGTGGCAAAAGACGGAAAGGACTGGGACCTCTTGCTGCCCTATCTGTTATTTGCGGTGCGATAAGTGCCCCAGGCGTCCATGAGGTTCTCACCGTTTGAGCTGTTATATGGTAGGCATCCCCGAGGGCTGTTGGATATCACTAAAGAGGCATGGGAGCAACAGCCTACCCCTCACAAAAGCATAGTCGAGCACATTGAGAAGATGCAGGACCGGATAGGGACAGTTCTGCCCATAGTCCGTGAACATATGAAAGCGGCACAGCTGGCCCAGAGCCGCGTGTACAACCGGGCCGCCCAGGTAAGGACGTTAAACCCGGGCGGCCGAGTGTTAGTACTAGTGCCCACCATAGACAGCAAGTTCCTGGCCAGGTGGCAAGGACAGTATGAGATAAGAGAGAAGTTAGGCCCTGCGAATTACATTGTATACCAGCCAGGAAGGCGGAAGCCCGAGCAGGTGTACCACGTTAGTTTGTCGACTAAGCAGACTCAAGAAGTGAAGAAGTTCATTAGGAATAAAGACGTGTTCTCTGACTTTCCGGGACGTACCAATCTAGTACAACATGACATTGTCACTGAGCCCCAGGAAAAGGTCTGTTTACGACCGTACCGGGTACCGGAGGCTCGGCGACAAGCCATTTCAGAGGAAGTAAAGTTTATGCTGAAGTTAGGGGTCATTGAGGAGTCTAGAAGAGAGTGGGCTAGCCCGATCGTTCTTTTCCCAAAGCCCAACGGATCATTACATTTTTGTAATGATTTCCGGAAACTAAAAGAGATTTCAAAGTTTGATGCCTATACCATGCCGCGAGTAGACGATTTAATAGAGCGAATGGGTAAAGCCAGGTATTTCTTGGTGATAGATCTCACAAAAGGGTACTGACAGGTACCTTTAACAGAGACAGCAAAAGAGAAGGGGCTGTTCCATTATAGAGTGTTGCCCTTCGGGTTGAACTGTACTCCAGCCACGTTTCAACGGCTGATGGTTATCGTCCTCAGACCACATCTCCGGTATGCCTCAGCATATTTAGTTGATATAATCATATTTAGCCAGGACTGGGAAAGTCACTTGTCGAAGGTTCAAGCAGTGATAGACTCGCTCAGGAAGGCTGGATTAACCGCCAACCCAAAAAAGTGCTCAGTGGGCCTGGAGGAAGCGTGGTATTTGGGTTATGTCATTGGATGCAGAGTCGTTAAGCCCCAAATAACTAAGATCGAGGCAATCCGAAATTGGCCTAGACCCCTTAGGACCAGGCAACTGCGGTAATTTTTAGGGATGGTAAGGTATTATATGCGGTTTATCCCACATTTCGCCACTATAGCTGCCCTATTGACAGGACTCCTGAAAATTAGGAAGTCAGTAATGGTTTGCTGGGATGAGCAGGCGGAAGAGGCGTTCTCACGTTTGAAGTCGGCCCAGTTCTGGTGACGCCCGACTTCGGACGGGAGTTTAAAGTTCAGACGGACGCCTCTGGAGTAGGCGGTACTCTCCCAGGAAATCAATGGTGAAGAACACCCCGTTGGATTTCTGAGCCGCAAGCTCACCCCAGCAGAAACCCGGTACAGCGTGGTAGAAAGGGAATGCCTCGCCATCAAGTGGACACTTGAATCTCTCAGGTATTACCTGTTGGAGAGAAGGTTCCGTCTGGTGACTGACCACTCCCCTCTCTGGTGGATGAGCCAGGCTAAGGAGGGGAGAGCTTGGGTCACTAGATGGTTCTTATCCCTCCAGAATTTTAAGTTCAGGGTTGAGCACAGGGCAGGTCGCCATCAAGGGAACGCTGATACCCTGTCCCGGGTACACTGCTATACGTGTGTTCACCCCGGTAGGATTGAACAGGGTTGTCAAGCCTTCAGGGGTGAACAAAGGGGGGGATATGTAAGAGAGTGTCTGGAGTGGTAGTGGATGAAAGATACGTGCCACCGGGGGTCGTGGCCCTGGTGGAGTAAGAGTCGGGTCTTTTGTGTTTTGTCAGCAGTGAGTGCTGGCACACAGCGGTCCGGGCTGGCTCTTACTGGCAACAGGCAAAGAGCAGGGTGGGTGTCTGTTCCCCACGGACCAGCACGGGTGGACGGGTTTCAGTTGTTGGTGTCAGTCTACACTGATCCTGGCAGGTTGGTTATCTCTGGCCTTAGTTGGGTAGGGAAGGAGTTAATCCTTCACTATGCTTGGTGGTTGTGGTCTGCCTGCTACACCCAGGGCTGTGGATATAGGTTGGATGCTCACTGACTGTGGGACTGATGAAGCGTGGTCTCCTGTCTCACTGCAGGAAGCTGTACGGGAGGCTGATCGCACGGTCGGACTGAGCTCTGTAGTCCGCTCGTCTAACAAAGACTGCCCAATTGCTGCAGGCTCAGCGAAGGACCAAAAGAAGGGATCCTGTGGCCGGAGCCAATCCCTTGTCCAGGCCGACAAGTGGCCTGTCTAACTTGCACGAACTTGGACAAACCTGCCCCACGACAAGGTGTAGTACTGATCACGGATGTGAGAGACTGTGTGAACAGGCACCAAGACGCCTGCAGCATTTGGGGCTCCGTTGTGGGAGGTGGGGTTTATGGACATTGCCGTTGTGTGAATTGCACAGTTTTGATGTGATGCACTGGAGTGAATAAAAGAGCATGGTTTGGACACAAAGCCTGTCTCCTGAGCCTCTATATTGCCACCGCTACCATCTGCCTACCAGAGCATACCCCCACATACTATACACCCAAAAATTGGTGAATTTCACCCGAAAATGTAAATGACAAGTGAAATTATATAAAATAAAACATGTACAAAAAATAAAATAACATTGATTTATAGAGTTCAATATGGAGTAGGAGTTTGAGGAGGCGGTGGACGTAGCAGAGTAGGTTAAAGCAGCGGTGGAGGAGGAGATAGCCAACACAGGTTTTTGGTTTAAATATTTTTTTTTAAAATTAAGGTACACTCCAAAAGAGTGTGAAATATCCAAAATACAAACGTGAGTAATTGCGCTGCAGTATAACAATAGCTGGTTAGTGCCGGTATACATGTCTATTCTGGACAAGGTACGGACAAGTCCTGAGGGATTCATGCCTGGTTCATTTTAATGAACGTGAGACTGTCCACATTGGCTGTGGACAGGCGTCTGTGCTGGTCTGTGATGACGCCCCCTGCCGTGCTAAACACGCGTTCAGCTAATACACTGGCTGCAGGGCAGGCCAGCCCCCCAAGGCGTAAAGGGCAAGCTCAGGTCATGTGCCCAATTTGGAGACCCAGAAGTTAAAGGGGGCAGACCCATCATTCAGTACGTGTAGGCGTGTGCACACATACTGCTCCACCATGTTGGTGAAATGCCGTCTCCTGCTAAGACGTTCCATATCAGCTGGTGGTGCTGGTTGTCGTGGCGTGCTGACAAAGCTTTTCCACATTTCGGCCATGCTAACCCTGCCTTCTGAGGTGCTGGCGGTGCCCCAGCTGCATTGGCGACCTCTTCCTACTCCTCTGCCTTTGCCTTCTGCTTCCACTGTGCCCCCTCTGTCAGGTAGGAATGCCACCAGAAGCACATCTACCAGAGTGCACTTGTACTCGTGCATCTTACGATCCCGTTTCAGTGACGGAATTAAGGACAGTACGTTGTCCTTGTAACAGGTATCCAGCAGCGTGGCCACCCAGTAATCAGCAGAAGTTAGAATGCGTGCAACTCGGCGGTCATTGCGGAGACACGCAGCATGTAATCACTCATGTGTGCCAGGCTGACTAGAGGCAACAAAAAGCTGTCCTCTGTGGAAGGTGTATCATCTGTGTCCTCTGTATCCCCCCCCATCTATGCACCACTGATGGCCATGAGCTGTTCTGGGTGCCACTCTGCTGTGAACATGGTTCCTCCTCCTCCATATCCTCCTCCTCATCCTCCAAAACTGTGCCCAGCCTGGACAATTGTGTACCTTGGGTTTGTGGGTGCAGGAACCCACCCTCGGAGCCACTTGGGAATGACTGGCCGGAAACCCTACGAAATGATGCCTCTTCCTCCTCCTGTGCCATATCTTCCATCATTGCCAGGAGCGTTTTTTTCAAGGAGGCATAGAAGTGGGATAGTAACGCTGAGAACGGCATTATCAGCACTGGCCTGGTTGGTGGAGTACTCAAAAAAGCGCAACAAGGAACACAGGTCTCGCATGGAGGCCCAGTCAATGGTGGTGAAGTGGTGCTATTCCGCTGAGCAACTCACCCGTGCATGCTCCAGCTGAAACTCCACTATCGCCTGATGCTGCTCGCACAGTCTGGCCAGCATGTGCAAGGTGGACTTCCACCTTGTGGGCACGTCGCATATGAGGCAGTGAGCGTGAAGGCCGAAGTTACGCTGCAGCGCTGACAGGTGAGCAGCAGCAGGGTGAGATGGACAGACTTTATGCAGTAGCTCTGACATATCGGTTCTGCACCACCAAATTCAGCACATGCGCCAGGCAAAGAATGTGCGTCAAACCAGCTAGTCCCAGAGCTTCTACGAGATTTCACCCATTATCGCACACCACCAGGCCGGGTTTGAGGCTGACTGGCACAAACCCCTCATCGGTCTGTTGTTCAAGGCCAGTCCACAGCTCCTGGGCCGTGTGGGGTTTGTCCCCCAAACAGATAAGTTTTAAAACGCATGTCGTTTACCCCTAGCTGTGCTGAAGTTGGTGGTGAAAGTGTTATGCTGACCAGATGAGGAGCTGGATGATGAAGCAGAGTAGGAGGAGGAAGCAACAGGAGGCAAACTGAAGCTCCCTGTAATCCTCAGTGGTGGAAGGACATGCGCCAAACTGCTATCTGCCTCAGGCCCAGCCACCACTGCATTTACACAGTGTGCTTTTATGGAGATATTACGTCCCCGGTCCATGTATCTGTAGTCAGGTGCACCTTGCCACATATGGCGTTGCGCAGTGCGCACCTGATTTTGTCCCCAACTTGGTTGTGCAGGGAAGGGATGGCTCGCCTGGAAAAGTAGTGGCGACTGGGCACAACATACTGTGGGACAGCCACCGCCCTTAGGCCTTAAAAACTATCTGTCTCCAGCAGACTGAATGACAGCATTTCAAAGGCCAGTAATTTAGAAATGCTGGCATTCAGGGCTACGGATTGCGGGTAGGTAGGGGGGTACTTCCTCTCCCTCTCCAGCGTTTGGGAGATGGAGAGCTGATCGCTTCCGTGGGACATTGTGGCAATGCTTGGTGACCCAGGTGTTGGTGTTGCTGGCAGATCCTATGTTTACGGGGTGGCAGGTGGCACTGTCACTCCAAAGGTGGATGAAGAGGCAGAGACTGCAGCAGAAGAGGTAGCAGGAGGAGCCAGAGAACTTTCTTGGTTTTTGAGGTGTCTACTTCACTGCAGCTCGTGCTTTGCACTTAAATGCCTGGTCATGCAGGTTGTGCTCAGGTTGAGAACATTTATGCCTCGCTTCAGGCTCTGATTGCACAGCGTGCAAACCACTCGTTTCTTGTCGTCAGCACATTGTCTGAAGAACTGCCATGCCAGGGAACTCCTTGGAGATGGCATTGGTGTGCTCGGTCCCTTGCTGTGCTGGACAGTAGAAGGCGTACACCCAGGCTCCGCTTTTGAACCCTGCTCCCTCTTCTGCTGTGCTGGTGGCTCTGTGCGACCACCGCCTCTTCCTCTAAACTACATAGGTCACTCGCATGACCTTGATGCCATGTGGGGTCGAGGACCTCATTGTCCTCTACATCATCTTCCACCCAGTCCTCACCCCTGCCTTCCTTGTCGGTCTGCACACTTTTGAAAGCCCCAGCAGTTGGCACTGTGTGTAATCATCATCCGAGACGTGCTGCAATGGTCCTCCCATGTAACTCATCTTGAAAAATAAGTGATTGGGCATCTGTGCACTCAATCCCTTCTACTTTTGGGGCAGGGCTAGATGTATGGCCCTGGGGAAACCCTGCTAACAGAGTCATCAAAAAGCAGAGGAGACTGCTGCATGACTTGGGGCTCAAACTGCTTGGCTGATTTGCAAGGGGGTGAGGTGAAAGACTGATGAACATCGGCTGCAGGTGCCAACTGTGTTTTTCAGCAGGAGACTGGGTGGGAGACAATGTGAAGGAACTGGATACACTGTCAGCAACCCAATCTACTATCGCCTGTACTTGTTCAGGCCTCACCATTCGTAGAGCCGCATTAGGCACTACCAAATACTGCTACAGGTTCCTGGGTTCTGTCGCCTACTCGCACCTAAGGAAGGTGTTTCACTTGTGTGTGTAGCTAGCACAGATCGACCACGTCCTCTCCCTGCAACAGGAGCTCCACCAGCAGCTCCACAACCTGGGCCACGTCCCTTATTTGACGCTCTCCTCATATTTCTGGAATTTAGGATCTTGCCCTTAATGGGTGTTTGTTTAATAGTAGAATAGAACGACAGTATGTACAGGGTGTTTCTCACACGGCCTGAACCAGACTAGGCCTCAATTAAATATTTATTTGCCCAAAATGGCTGTATATCAAATGCCTGAATCAAACCCCTGTATGTAGAGGGTGTATCTCACAGGGCCTGAACCAGTGTAGGCCTAAATTAAATATTTCTTTGTACAAAATGGCTGTATTTTAAAAGCCCAAATCAAACCCCTGTATGTAGAGGGTTTATCTCATATGGTCTGAACCAGTGTAGGCCTGAATTAAATATTTCTGTGCCCAACAATGCTGTATTTCAAATTGCTGTATTTCAAATGCCTGAATCAAACCCCTGTATGTAGAGGGTGTATCTCACAGGGCCTGAACCAGTGTAGGCCTAAATTAAATATTTCTTTGTACAAAATGGCTGTATTTTAAAAGCCCAAATCAAACCCCTGTATGTAGAGGGTTTATCTCATATGGTCTGAACCAGTGTAGGCCTGAATTAAATATTTCTGTGCCCAACAATGCTGTATTTCAAATTGCTGTATTTCAAATGCCTGAATCAAACCCCTGTATGTAGAGGGTGTATCTCACATGGTCTGAACCAGTGTAGGCCTGAATTAAATATTTCTTTGCCCAACAATGCTGTATTTAAAATTGCTGTATTTCAAATGCCTGAATCAAACCCCTGTATTTAGAGGGTGTATCTTACACAGCCTGAACCAGTGTAGGCCTAAATTAAATATTTCTTGTCGTAAATGGCTGTATTTCAAATGTCTGAATAAAACCCCTGCATGTAGAGGGTGTATCTCACACGGCCTGAACCAGTGTAGGCCTGAATTAAATATTGGTGCCCCAAATGGCGGTATTTAAATCTCTGAATGTAACCAAAATGTATTAAGGGTGTATCTCACAATGACACCAGCATCAAAGGCTGCAAACTAATTTTTTGTGCCCATGAATTTGACAGCAGTATATAAGCATGTAATTTGACACGTGCTGATGCTGCAAGGCCTGAAAATAGTGTTTTTTCTAAAAAAAAGTGTGTTTTTCAAACCCCAGAAAATGATGGGTGCATTTCTAGCTTAAATTGCACATCCAGATGCATATTGCCAAATAACTAACTGTTTTTTTGGTAACAAAATATGAAAGCTGTATATATTAAACTTAAATTTAACACTTGCAGATCAGGAAAATACTGTTTTTTGAAAAATAAAAAGTGTGTTTTTTTAAACCCCAGAAAATGATGGGTGTATTTCTACCTTAAATTGCACACTGACTAATCCAGCTGTTGTAGTTTTCCCAAAAAATGGTGATTTGCAATGTCCCAAAAGCTCAGATGCAGTGCTGGTGCACTGAGCTTGCATAAAATGGCCGCTGCCGCCCACCTAACTAACAGAATTATAAAAGTTATTTTTTTTTTTGGTAAATGGCCTCAGGGCAGGGTAAAATGATTGTGCCCTGCACCCACACAACTATTTATCTGTAGATCTCTGAGTTAGATTCTTTCCTTTTCTCTCCCTGAAATCACAAGTCCAGCAGCATCCTCTCCCTACACTTGTAACAGCAGAGTGACGTGCAGTGCTACGTGACTCAAGCTTATATAGTGCCTGGGTCACATGCTGCTCTGGCCAATCACAGCCATGCCATTAGTAGGCATGGCTGTGATGGCTTCTAAGGTCAGACAGTTAACCGCTTGTTGATTGGCTGCTCTGCAGCCCTTAAAAAAGCGCCAAGAAAGCGCCAAACTCCAAACTTTTACGGAAAAGTTCGGGTTCAGGTCCGGGGTCCAAAAATACTAAAGTTTAGTCCGAACTTTACAGTTGGGGTTCGCTCAACCCTAGCCGTTAACGACTACCTGTACGAACTCTGTTGCAGGACAGGTTCTGGGAGCTTGTTTTTTTTTCACCATGCCAGTGGCTGCTCATGCGCGAAGCATGCAGACTTCTGCGGCCATTTGATGAGATCATCAAACTGGTCATTCACAGCCAGGGCGCCATCAGTGACATCGTACCTTATGCCTTCTTTCTGGAGCATGCATTGTGTTGTGTTATTGATCAAGCCGTCGAGGAACAGGCGCAGGAAGATGAAGAAGTTGCAATGCTAAATGAATTCGAAGGTGGGACTAGTCCATCTAAGACAAGTCAGCAGGAGTATGATGAGGAGTCAGAGGAGGATGGTGGCTTGGGGGAGGAGGAGGAGGAGCTAGAAGAGCAGGCTTTAAAATTTTCAGGGGATCCCTGGTATTGTCCACCACTTCCAATTTAGTGGAAATGGGGGCCTGCATGCTCCAGTGTTTGAAGAGTGTATACCCCTGTATAAAAAGCATAAATGTAAATGACCTGTACTGGGTGGCACCGTACTTAGGCCACCGGTACAAACACAAAATGGCAGACATATAACCAGCATCACAGAGGGCTAGCAGAATGCAGCATTCCAGGCCTTGCTGCAAGAGATGCTGCATTCTACTGTTGCGGGCACTGGCAGAAGAATTTTGACCCACAGCAAAACAGTTGCGGGAACCAATTCTACTGCACCTGCAAAAAGAGGGCTGTTCGAAGATGTGTTGGTCACTTCGTATATGAGATAATTTTTGCAACCAACCCATCGACAGCCGCCCTCCGGATCCAGCCTCAGGGAACGTCTAGACCGACGTTTGTCCGACTACATCAGGTTAACGGACGGTGTGAACACTCTGAGAAGCGAGGAACCCCTTGACTACTGGGTGTGCAGGCTTGACCTGTGGCCAGAGCTGGCGCAATTTGCCATGGAACTCTTGACTTGCCCCTCATCAAGTGTCCTGTCAGAAATGGACGTTCAGCGTAGCAGTGGGGATCATTACCGATAAGCCCACTTGCCTAGCTCACGACAGTGTGGACTACCTCCTTTTTTTAAATTAATGAGGCATGGATCTCAAAGGAATTCAACACCTGTGATGACCACGTGTAATTTAATTTTCTTATGTCACCCCATACATATACGCCACAAGTCAGAACAAAGAATGGTCCTTGCCTTATGTATATACAGCGGCATAAAAAGCCTTTTATGTCAGGTAAATGACTCATTTTTTGGGCCTGTACTGTCCGACAGTTACATATTTATCCTGTGACCGCCTAATGTTCCTCCAGCCACAGAATCCAAAGTTCTTGCTGTCAGGTGAATGCCTATTGGCTAATTTTTGGTGGCCTGTACCTGCTGACAGTTAAATTTTTTATCTCTAGCCACATAATCACACCCCTGTCTCACTACTCTGCCTCTCATTATGGTGGCGTTTGAACCACATTCACCATAAGGAACTTTTAATGTCACAGTTTTATGT
The DNA here is from genome assembly GCF_014858855.1 of Bufo gargarizans. Lineage (NCBI taxonomy): Eukaryota > Metazoa > Chordata > Amphibia > Anura > Bufonidae > Bufo > Bufo gargarizans. Next base: position 401,876,012 of record NC_058081.1, read on the forward strand.
GACTGTGCACCCCACCCTGTACTGTGCCTGTACTGTGCCCCCTTATACCCTGCATTGTGCCCTCTTACCACACTCTGGGCAGTGCCCCTAGTCATTCTCTGTACTGTGCCCTCTTATACCCTTTTTTTTTATCCGGTCACTGTATGGAGGTGTTATCCGGTCACTGTACAGAGATGTTATCCGGGCAATGTATGGCAGTCGTATCCAATAACTAGATTTCCATAACTCTATCCCTTTCCCTGCCCATGCCATCCTTTTTTAGACCTTCCATGAGTGGGGAAAATATACAGATTGCAGTGCTTAGGACATTTGCACCACAATCTGTGTCAGAAATACGCCTAACATAGACATATTAATATATAATAAATGACCACCTAATTGTATTATTATTTGGGGGTAGGCCTAATATCTTTATATTATATAGATTTTAGTGTATTATACTGTGCCCTGTATTAACAAGTAGAAAATGATCCTTGGGAAACACATTCCTTATCCCTGACCACCAGGACCAGGTAGCGCTCGGTCAGTACATGGCGGCCTTCCCTCTAGTACTGGTGCTTATTCTGACACTAGGGCTGGGTTTGTACCCTATTTTTGCTATCCATTTAATGCATACCAAAAATGTATGCGTTAACAGATGCTCAGACTGATGCCATACAGTGGCGTCCATTCACCATGCAGTTCTGTGGTAGAAAAAAAGTGAGAGTTTCCCTTTAAGACGCATAAAAATGGCCCCTGATTAAAATACATATTTTTGGTGAGAGATTTTGCCAATGATCCCCCTCTGGTATATCACGGTCCATGTTGTGGGACTATTTGTGTACTTCTAGTAAGTGTTTGCTGACTGCAAATATGAACTAAAGTTTTTTTTTTTTTCAGGTTTGCCTGCCATTAAAGTGAAAGGTAATAAAGGGATGATGAGATCTGCACACCCTATGGGGTTGGGTGCTCACGGAGGATGTTAGGTCTTCTCGTGTCAAAATAGAAAATTTGTGGCACACCAGAATCAATTAATGCTTTTTAATTAGTCGACGTATTACATCATATCATACATCTAGCGTAAAGTACATCGGATTGGAGCATATGAGTTAAAGTCGTATAGTTTGTCCCAACGTTTCGGCCATATGATTGACCTTTTTCAAGGGATCTATAAAAAATCATGCAAATAAGGATCACTTATAAATACATATAATGATTGAGTAACAAATGTAATTCCTAGGTAAATAAAAGATATGGGTCAGGTATATATCACACAGAAAAAGGGGAAAGGAAAAGACAATTACGTAGGCAACATCTATATAAAAGTACCAGTGGGGTAAGATTATACCACCCCTTATATGCAGCATGATATATAATCACCACACATATATCAATAAAGGCAATAGAGTACATACATATATGCAGATAAGTACAAATGAATATCACCTAATATATTATCCATTATACAATGGGGCGCCTGGTGTATTGAAATATCCTGCTGTAACTTATACATAAAGATGGCTGCGCTGCGCTGTGGCTTGCGCGCTCTGGTATATGAAGGGGCTAGAGTGTATCGTCTCCCAGGTGGCTACGTGCGTCCGGAATGACGTCACGATCTTTTGGCGCATGCGCAATAGGTGTATAAGGGCTAAAGAGGGCATAGAAGTTGCCCTTAGTAAGATAGGAATGTTTATGTATATATCAGGACTAGCGGTGCACAAATGGAGAGAAATAATCAATGGATATGTATATGGGGGACTTGTAGAGGGCCTCCATAGCTCTGATATGCAGCTTAATGTATTCTATTTCAACATGATCGGTGCCTCATAGTCACAATGCCATCATATATAAGTGGGGGATAACAGCGTCCCATAGTTATCACAAAAACAGATTAATATAATGGTAGCTAGGCTAATGGGTTGAGGGGGGAAGGAAAGGGAAAGGTGGAGGAGGGGAAAAGGAAGGGAAAGGGAAAATGGGAACGAAAGGGTGAGAGAGGGAAAGGAAGGGGGGAAGTTGTCTCACCCATACGTTCTAGGTCTAAAATCCACATTAGCGAATCTGTGAGGGGAGATATACAATAATCATTGTTAAAGAAATAAATACATATAGTTCAACAATATTAGCACTTAGTCCATTATATGTAAAAGAAGAAATCGCATTCTCGGTTCAGTCCTCTGGGAGTTAATGTATCCAAACGATGTATCCAGTATGATTTGCGCTGTTTCAATAATAATGTCTGATTACCGCCCCTCCGTGGGGTTTTTTACCTGTTCTAGTATCTGAAATTTCAGAGAGGAGATTTGGTGGTTCTGTTCCTTGAAATGGGCAGGGATGTGTATAAGTAACTGGTTCGTTCTAATGGTGGACTTATGTTTTGAGATCGTGTCTCTAATGTGTTGGGTAGTTTCACCCACATAACACAGTCCACATGGGCATTTAATCAGATACACTGATTAAATGCCCTAATGTTTTTGTAGCGTTTATAGCAAGTTAACGGTGGGTTTAGGAATTCCGATATCCCTGGATAAGCTTTTGTGAGTATATGCCAATGTTGTCTAAGTATGTATAGTATTTTGGGTGTAAGGGGATGGTATGTAAGTACACTCGGTATACGCTTAGAAGATTGTAGTTGTGAGTTAGTCATATGTGGGGGTTTTGGTTTCCATACCAATGAATGATCGGGGTTACCTTTCTCTGCAACTTTTTTTTTTTCCATTTCTCCTAGTCTCTTTGCTTTAGTGGAAGTGTCAGTGACAATGCGTTCGACCCGTGTGAGTTGAGCGTGGTAATGAGCTCTTGGTGGCTTTCGGGTGGTTGCTGGTGTATAATATAAGGCTGTTTCTGTCAGTCAGTTTTCTGTACAAATCTAAGGTTATGTTACCAGCTTCGTCTTTCAGTACTAATGTGTCCAAAAAACTGATCTTGTTTTTGTCAATTTGCATAGTGAAACTCAGTTCAGGGTATATGTTGTTGAGATATAGATAAAAAGATTCTGCACTGGATATAGGTCCACTCCAGAGACAAAATATATCATCAATAAAACGTAGCCATGTATAAGCATATTGTTTGAAAAGAGAATGTAGGTATACATATATCTCTTCGAAATGAATCATGTATGCATTTGCATACGGGTGGGCCACGTTGGCCCCCATCGCGGTCCCTCGTTTCTGGATTTAGAATGTATCACCAAAGAGAAAAAATTTCTCATGTAGTACCGTTGAAAGTAGAGATAGGCAAAATGCTTGTTGTTGACTATTGAGTGTTGATTGTGTTGCAAGTATTTTAGCTGTAGTTTCAATGCCTTTCTTGTGTTCTATAGATGTGTATAGACTGTTGACATCCATGGTTATCAGTATGGAGTGTGATGGTGGTGTGCTATGGCTTAATTTAGTGATAAAATCCTGGGTGTCTAATAAAAAGGTACATGATGTCTTGATAAGTGGGGTCAGAATCTTGTCCAGATAAATGGACAATGGTAATAGTATAGAATCTGTTGACGCGACTATGGGTCTGCCTGGTGGGTTATTGAGATTTTTATGGATTTTTGGGAGGGTGTAGAAAACTGGCATTCTCTGATGTTGCTTGGTCAAGAAAGTGACGGTCTTATTGTCAATTATCTCTTGAGGTTGGATCGGTCGTGAGGGGTTCATATGTGTCTGGATCGCTTAATTGGTTAGAAATGTCTGTGATATACATTGATTTGTCCATGACAACCAATGCACCACCCTTATCTGCTGGTTTGATCATAATGTTTTTATTTGTTTGTAATTCTTTAATGGCTCTCTGTTCTTCTACTGTCAAGTTAGATGAGTGTTTGAAGTTACACTTGGTATGAGTCCAGGGTCTGTTGTATGGTTTGCTTTGTAAATTAAATGTAGTTTTCTATCGGATGATATGTTTTAGGGGGCATATATGAACTTTTATTTCTAAGGCCTAATGTTTGTAGTGTCAGAGCATTGCTTGCATTTTCACATTGTGTATCACTCTGTGGATCACCCTGGCCAAAGTGCGTTTTTAGTCTAATGGTTCGGTAAAACCGTTGTAATTCTTGTTCCAAAAGGAAAGTGTTAAGTGGGGCAGTTGGGCAAAATGATAGGCCTTTCTGAAAGACTGAGACTTGAGCTGGTGAGAGAATTAAAGAAGAAATGTTCATCACTAGATTGTACATATTATCTGTGACCGGGTAAGGATGCGATTTTCCAGATCTGCTCCTCTGGCTTCTCCTCGGTCGCCTCTTCCTTGTCTGTAGCGGTTGCGGCCTCGTCCTAAAAAATGCTGGCGGCGTTGAGTATAGATCCTTCCGCTTTCTGAACCGGATGAGCTTTGTCCTGAAGAGAAATTGTGGTTTCTGTTGTCCCAAGTTGTTTGTGAATTGGGGTCGTGCCATCTGTACATTCTGTTCAGCCTGTAATCCTCGGCGTCCCTGATGAACTTGGACCTTTTGGTTCCCTCGTTATATTTTTGATATTCAGCAGTTTGTTTAGTTGTTTTTTTCTTAAAGTGTTGTCGAGTCTTCTGGAGATAGTATGCTGGATAGTTGTTCTTCAGTGGCGGCTATTTGTTTCTGGAGGTCATCGATGGTATGCCGGGCTTTATCGATGGTCAATAGCATAAGGTCAAATGAACATTTGTTGATAATGTTCTCAAAGCAATCACAAAAGTCGGTGTCGTCTTTAAATAGTGTTGGACGTAGGTGTGAACGTAAACCTCTGGGTATGTAATTATTTTTTTGGTACTCCGTGAGGATACTACAATGCAAAATAAGTGAGGTTAATCTGCATAGATCTTGTGTATAGTCTCTTGTCTTCCATTCCTAGGCTGGTATCTGTAAAAAATCATTGCCAAACTAAACTTGTGAGATGATATTGTTTGCTTTTCTCGTAGGAGAACGTGTTTGTCGACATCTGACCTTTGGGGTGCTAGATCAGCAGATTCATCAAAGTAAAGGGAAGATGAGATCTGCACACCCTATGGGGTTGGGTGCTCACGGAGGACGTTAGGTCGTCTTGTGTCAAAATAGAAAATTTGTGGCACACCAGAATCAATTGATGCTTATTAATTAGTAGACGTATTACATCATATCATATATCTAGCGTATAGTACATCCGGATTGGAGCATATGAGTTAAAGTCATATAGTTTGCCCCAACGTTTCGGCCATAGTATTGACCTTTTTCAAGGGATCTATAAAAATCATGCAAATAAGGATCACTTATAAATACATATAATGCTTGAGTAACAAATGTAATTCCTAGGTAAATAAAAGATATGGGTCAGGTATATATGACACAGAAAAAGGGGAAAGGAAAAGACAATTACGTAGGTATCATCTATATAAAAGTACCAGTGGGGTAATATTGTACCACCCCTTTTATGCAGCATGATATATAATCACCACACATATATCAATAAAGGCAATAGAGTACATACATATATGCAGATAAGTACAAATGAATATCACCTAATATATTATCCATTATACAATGGGGCGCCTGGTGTATTGAAATATCCTCCTGTTTGGAACAATATATTCTTAGAAAGAAAAGGAAGAGAGACCAGCGTGTACCTGTAACTTATACATAAAGGCGGCTGCCGTATGTGTGCTCTGTGGCTGGCACGCAATGGTATATGAAGGGGCTAGAGTGTATTGTCTCCCAGGTGGGTACGTGCGTCTGGAACGACGTCACGATCTTTGGCACATGCGCAATGGGTGTATAAGGGCTAAAGAGGGCATAGAAGTTGCCCTTAGTAAGATAGAGATTAGAGTTGAGTGGACACCTGGATGTTCGGGTGCGGCAGGTTCGGCCGAACTTCGAAAAAAAAATTCGGGTTTGGGCCCCCGAACTTGACCCCGAACCCCATTTAAGTCAATAGGGACCCAAACTGTTGGGCACTAAAATGGCTCTAAAGTCCTGGAAAGGGCTAGAGGGCTGCAAAAGGCATAAAAATGTGCTTAAGAGCATGACAACTGTTCTGCAAACATATGTGGATAGGGAAATGACTTAAAATAACATAAAATACATAAAAATTAAAAATGACAATCTGGATCTAGGAGTAGGAGGTTGAGGAGGCGGTGGATGGGTGGATGTGGCGGTGTAGGTTGACGTGGCGGTGTAGGTGGAAGCGGGCTGAAGGAGGAATAGGTAGCCAACACTAATTCCACTGTGCCCCCGCTGTCAGGTGGGAATGCCATCATCAGCGTGCACTTGTAGTCGCGAATCTTCCGATCAGATGTTTTCACTAAATTTAGTTCCCTGTCAGCAATGCAGAGCAGGGGTTCATTCACGGCAAAAGGGGGTTCATGTCACCCAGCCATACAACAGAGGATTTTGAGAGATTTAGGCCCCTGTCAGCAATGCAGAGCAGGGGTTGATTCACGGCAAATGGGGGTTCATGTCACCCAGCAATACAACAATACAACAGAGGAATTTGAGAGATTTAGGCCCCTGTCACCTAGGCACAGCAGGGGTTCATTCACGGCAAAAGGGGGTTCATGTCACCCAACAATAGAACAAAGGATTTTGAGAGATTTAGGTCCCTGTCACCCAGGCCAAGCAGGGGTTCATTCACGGAAAAAGGGGGATCATGTCACCCAGCAATAGAACAGAGGATTTTAAGAGATTTAGGCCCCTGTCAGCAATGCAGAGCAGGGGTTCAATCATGGCAAAAGGGGGTTCATGTCACCCAGCAATAGAACAGAGGATTTTGAGAGATTTAGGCCCCTGTCACCTAGGCACAGCAGGGGTTCATTCATGGCAAAAGGGGGTTCATGTCACCCAGCAATATTACAGAGGATTTTCAGAGATTTAGGCCCCAGTCAACCAGGCACAGCAGGGGTTCATTCACAACAAAAGGGGGTTCATGTCACCCAGCAATAGAACTGAGGATCTTGAGAGATTTAGGCCCCTGTCAGCAATGCAGAGCAGGGGTTAATTCATGGCAAAAGGGGGTTCATGTCACCCAGCAATAGAACAGAGGATTTTGAGAGATTTAGGCCACTATCAACAAAGCAGAGCAGGGGTTCATTCACGGCAAAAGGGGGATCATGTCACCCAGCAATAGAACAGAGGATTTTGAGAGATTTAGGCCCCAGTCACCCAGGCACAGCAGGGGTTCATTCACAGCAAAAGGGGGTTCATGTCACCCAGCAATAGAACAGAGGATTTTGAGAGATTTAGGCCCCTGTCAGCAGTGCAGAGCAGGGGTTCATTCACAGCAAAAGGGGGTTCATGTCACCCAGCAATAGAACAGAGGATTTTGAGAGATTTAGGTCCCTGTCACCCAGGCACAGCAGGGGTTTGTATACGCCAAAAATGTTAAAATGGCACCCGACAAATGAAAATAAGATTTTTTTCAATTTAGGGCACAAAAATTGGCACTTTTTTTTTTATTAAAATGTCTCTAAAATAGTTCTTGAAAAGGCTAGAGGGATGTAAAAGGCAGTAAAAAAAATGTGCTTAAGAGCATGGCAACTGCTCTGCAAACAAATGTGGATACGGAAATAACTTAAAATAAAATAACTAAAATTTACAAATTATTAACCTGCAACTCAGAGAAGGAGGTGGATATGGAGTCGGAGGTTGAGGATGCGGTGAATGTGGTGTTGTAGGTGGAGGCAGCAACGGAGGAGGAACAGGTAGCCAACAATGTTTTATTTTTATTTTTTATTGGGGTAGGTAGCCCCCAAAATATTGGGACAAATAAAAATAAAAATAAAACAAAGAATCTTTGCACTTGACTTGAGTACAAGAATGTATGTTTTATGGTGGTATAAATGTCTATTCTGCACAAGGTACAGACAAGTCTTGTGGGATCCAGGCCTGGTTCATTTTAATTAAAGTGAACTTGTCCACCTTGGCTGTGGACAGGCGGCTGCGTCTGTCTGTAATGACGCCTCCTGCCGTGCTAAATACACGTTCAGAGAGTACACTGGCTGCAGGCAGGCCAGCACCTCGAAGTCATACAGGGCAAGCTCTGGCCATGTGGACAATTTGGAGACCCAGAAGTTGAATGGGGCAGAACCATCAGTCAGTAGGTGTAGGCGTGTGCACAGGTACTGTTCCACCATGATGTTCAAATGCTGCCTCCTGCTAACACGCTCCATATCAGCAGTTGGGGCCGGTTGTTGTGCCGAGGTGACAAAGCTCTTCCACATGTCGGCCATGCTAACCCTGCCTTCTGAGGTGCTGGCGCTGACACAGCTGCGTTGGTGACCTCTTCCTCCTCCCCTGCCTTCGCCTTGTGCCTCCACTTGTCCCCCGGCGTCAGTCGGGTATGCTCTCAGGAGCGCGTCTACCAGCGTGCGCCTGTAGTCGTGCATCTTCCGATCACGCTCCAGTGAGGGAATTAAGGATGGCACATTGTCTTTGTAACGAGGATCCAGCAGGGTGGCCACCCAGTGGTCAGCACACGTTAAAATGTGGGCAACTCTGCAGTTGTTGCGCAGGCACTGCAGCATGTAGCCGCTCATGTGTGCCAGGCTGCCCAGAGATAAGCTGTCCTCTGTGGGAGGAGTATCGTCTGCATCCTCCTTATCCCCCCAGCCAACACACAGTCTCTCCAGCATGTGCAAGGTGGAGTTCCACCTGGTGGGCACGTCGCATATGAGGCAGTGAGCGGGAAGGCCGAAGTTACGCTGTAGAGCAGACAGCCGAGCGACGGCAGGATGAGAACGCTGGAAGCGCGCACAGACGGCACACACTTTATGCAGCTGCTCAGACATGTCGGAGTAGTTGCGAATGAATTTCTGCACCACCAAATTCAGCACTAGAGATGTTGCGAACATAAAATTTTCCTTTCGCGAACGGCGAACGCAGATTTCTACAAATGTTCGTGAACGTGCGAAGCGGCCGAACCGCCATTGACTTCAATAGGCAGGCAAATTTTAAAACCCACAGGGACTCTTTCTGGCAACAATAGTGATGAAAAAGTTGTTTCAAGGGGACTAACACCTGCACTGTGGCATGCCGGAGGGGGATCCATGGCAAAACTCCCATGGAAAATTACATAGTTGACGCAGAGTTGGATTTTAATCCACAAAGGGCATAAATCACCTAACAATCATTTTTTGTTTAACAATGTGGTTTAAAACATCCAGTGTGTGTATACGATCAGGTATGATGTTGTATCGATTAGGTAGTGTAAGGGTTACGCCCGCTTCACAGACATTAACAGACCAAACTCCCCTTTTAATGCACGGCAAACAATCACAAACAGTCCATTTGCCCAACCGCAAACTTTCCATTTGCACAAGGTTGGATACCAAGCTAGCCATGTCCTGTTGATGTCATTGAAGGTTTCTTCCCCCACCCAGCCACGTACAACACCAAGGGTCCCGGAAAGGTGAATTGAATTGATTTTTCGAATGGGGAGATGGTTAAAAAAAATGCTGGCTCCCTCCCCTTTGCTTGAATCCACGGTCACTGCGTCTGCGCCGTGCAATTTACTGTCCCACCCGATATGAGTGCTATTTTCTATAGTTCTCTCTTCTCATCAGTTTAATCCCTGTTACGTCCTCAATCTGGGGTACATTTATTAAATTGATTTTTCGAATGGGGAGATGGTTAAAAAAATGCTGGCTCCCTCCCCTTTGTTTGAATCCACCCCACTGTCACTGCGTCTGTGCCGTGCAATTTACTTTCCCACCCCTGGGGAAGGGCTAGGTGGATGCCCTTGGGAAACCCTGCCAGCAGAGTCTTCAAACAGCATAAGAGACTGCTGCATGACTTAAGGCTCAGATAGGTTCCCCGATATGCACGGGGGTGATGTGACAGACTGATGGGCATGGGTTTCAGGAGCCACCTGTGTGCTTTCTGCAGAAGACAGGGTGGGAAATAATGTGAACATGCTGGATTCACTGTCGGCCATCCAATTGACTAGCGCCTGTACTTGCTCAGGCCTTACCATCCTTAGAACGACATTAGGCTTGACCAAATATCACTGTAAATTCTGGCGGCTACTGTGACCTCAGGTAGTAGGTTCAGTTGGACGTGTAGCTGTGGCAGAACGGCCACGTCCTCTCCCTGCACCAGAGGCTCCACCAACACCACGACCATGACCGCATCCTTTATTAGATGTTTGCCTCATAGTTAGCATTCACAAAGCAAAGTAAAGTGGTTGAGTAATTTAAAAATAAATAACCGCTAATATAAATCATGATGTAGGGTATTGCACTCTATTATTATTATTTTTACTCACTTATGCATGTCTTATCCCAGATATGCAGTATATCAGAGGCTCTTTTCACCCCAGTAACCAAAAAGCTTTATTTGTGGCCTAAATGTGACAGTCACTTATGCACGTCTAATACCAGATGTGCAGTATATTAGAAGGTTTTTTCACCCTAACCAAAAAGCCGTATTTCTGTCCTAAATGTGACAGTCACTTATGCACGTGTAATCCCAGATGTGCAGCATATCAAAGGCTTTTTTACCCCAGTAACCAAAAAGCCGTATTTCTGGCCTAAATGTGACAGTCACTTATGCTTGTCTAATCCGAGATTTGCAGTATATTAGAGGATTTTTTCACCCTAACCAAAAAGCTGTATTTCTGTCCTAAATGTGACAGTCACTTATGCATGTGTAATCTCAGATGTGCAATATATTAGAAGCTTTTTTCACCCCAGTAACCAAAAAGCCGTATTTATGGCCTAAATGTGACAGTCATGTATGCATGTGTAATCCCAGATGTGCAGTATATTAGAGGTTTTTTTACTCCAGTATGCCAAAGCCGTATTTATGGCCTAAATGTGACAGTCACTTATGCATGTGTAATCCCAGATGTGCAGTATAGTAGAGAGTTTTTTACCCCAGTATGCAAAAGCCGTATTTATGGCCTAAATGTGACAGTCACATATGCACGTGTAATCCCAGATGTGCAGTATATTAAAGTTTTTTCACCCTAACCAAAAAGCTGTATTTCTGTCCTAATGTGACAGTCACTTATGCATGTGTAATCTCAGAAGTGCAATATATTAGAGGCTTTTTTCACCCCAGTAACCAAAAAGCCGTATTTATGGCCTAAATGTGACAGTCACTTATGCTTGTCTAATCCCAGATGTGCAGTATATTAGAGGGTTTTTTTCACCCTAACCAAAAAGCTGTATTTCTGTCCTAAATGAAACAGTCACTTATGCATGTGTAATCCCAGATGTGCAGTATATTAGAGGGATTTTTACCCCAGTATGCCAAAGCCGTATTTCTGTCCAAAATGTGACAGTCACTTATGTACGTGTAATTCCAGATGTGCAGTATATGAGAGGCTTGTTTTAACCCTGTATGTAAAAGCCGTATTTATTGCCTAAATGTGACAGTCACTTATGCATGTGTAATCCCAGATTTGCAGTATATTAGAGGGTTTTTTACCCCAGTATGCCAAAGACGTATTTATGGCCTAAATTTGACAGTCACTTATGCATGTGTAATCCCAGATGTGCAGTATATTATAGTGTTTTTTTCACCCCAGTATGCCAAAGCTGTATTTCTGGACTTGCAAATAGCCAATGCTGGTGCACTATGATAAAATATAGCATAAAATGGCTGCCGATCATATATTGATATTGACTAACTGAAGAAAAGAAAGTTAGTTTCAGCAGTCGTTGGCTCAGGGTAGGCTTAAAACACTTTTTCTGTAGAACGCTTAGTACATAAACCAGTGCTTGATAAGATTTCTCCCTGATCTCTCCCTCACAGCAGCTACAGCCTCTCCCTACACAAATCCGAGCAGAGTGACGGGCGGCGCTACATGACTCCAGCTTAAATAGAGGCTGGGTCGCATGCTGCAGTTGGCCAATCACAGCCATGCCAATAGTAGGCATGGCTGTGATGGCATTTTGGGGCAAGTAGTATGACGCTTGTTGATTGGCTTATTTGCAGCCTTTCAAAAAGGCTCAACTCTAATAGAGATGTTTATGTATATATCGGGACAAGCGGTGCACAAGTGGAGAGAAATAATCGATGGATATGTATATGGGGGACTTGTAGAGGGCCTCCATAGCTCTGATATGCAGCTTAATGTATTCTATATCAATATGTCCGGTGCCTCACAGTCACAATGCCATCATATTTTTTTTTTCTTTTTACTGTATATGACAGCGGTATTTGTGGCCTAAATGCGACACTCACATATGCATGTCTTATCCCAGATGTGCAGTATATCAGAGGTTTTTTCACCCAAGTAACCAAAAAGCCGTATTTGTAGCCTAAATGTGACATTCACTTATGCATGTCTAATACCAGATGTGCAGTATATTAGAGGGTTTTTTCACCCTAACCAAAAAGTTGTATTTCTGTCCTAAATGCGACATTCACTTAGGCACGTGTAATCCCAGATGTGCAGTATTTCAGAGGCTTTTTTACCCCAGTAAACAAAAAGCCGTATTTTTGTCCTAAATGTGACAGTCACTTATGCATGTGTAATCGCAGATGTGCAGTATATGAGAGGCTTTTTTAACCCAGTATGCCAAAGCCGTATTTATGGCCTAAATGTGACAGTCACTTATGCACATGTAATCCCAGATGTGCAGTATATTAGAGGGTTTGTTCACCCCAGTATGCCAAATCTGTATTTCTGGACTTGCAGATAGCCTATGCTGGTGCACTATTGTTGCATAAAATGGCTAACGATCATGTATTGATATTGACTATCTGAAGAAAAAAAAGTTTGTTTCAGTAGTCGTTGGCTCAGGGCAGGCTTTAAAAAATTGTGCACTGCACACACAAAACACTTTTTCTGTAGATCGCTGAGTACAAAAACCAATCGCTTGATAAGATTTCTCCCTAATCTCGCCCTACTGTCGCAGCCGCAACCTCTCCCTACACTAATCCGAGCAGAGTGACGGGCAGCACTACGTGACTCCAGCTTAAATAGAGTCTGGGTCACATGCTGCAGTTGGCCAATTACAGCCATGCCAATAGTAGGCATGGCTGTGATGGCCTTTTGGGGCAAGTAGTATGACGCTTGTTGATTGGCTTCTTTGCAGCCTTTCAAAAAGTACCATAAAAATCGCTGAACACCGAATCCGAACTCGAACTTTTACGTAAATGTTCGGGTCCGGGTGCCGAAAACCCTGAAGTTCGGTACGAACCCGAACTTTACAGTTTGAGTTCGCTCAACTCTAATAGAGATTTTTATATATATATCGGGACTAGTGGTGCACAAATGGAGAGAAATAATGAATGGATATGTATATGGTGGACTTGTAGAGGGCCTCTATAGCTCTGATATGCAGCTGAATGTATTCTATTTCAACATGTTCGGTGCCTCATAGTCACAATGCCATCATATGTAAGTGGGTGATAACAGCGTCCGATAGTTATCACAAAAACAGGTCAATATAATGGTAGCTAGGCTAATGGGCAACTTCTATGCCCTCTTTAGCCCTTATACACCTATTGCGCATGCGCTAAAGATTGTGACGTCATTCCGGATGCACGTAGCCGGGAAACGATACACTTTAGCCCCTTCATATACCAGAGCGCGCCAGCCACAGCGCACACATCCGGCAGCCGTCTTTATGCATAACACACAGGTACACGCTGGTCTCTCTTCCTTTTCTTTCTAAGAATATATTGTTCCATACAGCAGGATATATCAATACACCAGTCGCCCCATTGTATAATGGATAATATATTAGGTGCTCCAATCCGGATGTACTATATACTATATGTATGATATGATGTAATACTTCTACTAATTAAAAATCATCAATTGATTCTGGTGTGCCACGAATTAAAGAACACAAAGAAAAAAACAACTAAACAAACTGCTGAATATCAAAAATATACCAATGGAACCAAAAGGTCTAAGTTCATCAGGGACGCCGAGGATTACAGGCAGAACAGAGTGTACAGATGGCACGACCCCAATTCACAAACAACTTGGGACAACAGAAACCACAATTTCTCTTCAGGACAAAGCTCATCTGGTTCAGAAAGCGGAAAGATCTATACGCAACGCCGCCAGCATTTTTTAGGACGAGGCCGCAACCGCTACAGGCAAGGAAGAGGCGACCAAGGAGAAGCCAGAGGAGCAGATCCAGAAAATTGCATCCTGACCCAGTCACAGGTAATATGAACAATCTAGTGATGAACATTTCTTCTTTAATTCTCTCACCAGCTCAAGTCTCAGTCTTACAGAAAGGCCTATCATTTTGCCCAACTACCGCACTTAACACTTTCCTTTTGGAACAAGTTTTACAACGGTTTTACCTAACCATTAGACTAAAAACGCACTTTGGCCAGGGTGATCAACAGAGTGATACACAATGTGAAAATGCAAGCAATGCTCTGGAACTACATTAACATGTAGTCCTTAGAAATAAAAGTTCATATATGCCCCCTAAAACATATCATCCGGTAGAAACCTATATTTCATTTATGAAGCAAACCATACAACAGACCCTGGACTCATATACAAAGGGTAACTTCAAACACTCATCTAACTTGACAGTAGAAGAACAGAGAGCCATTAAAGAATTACAAACAAATAAAAACATTATGATCAAACCAGCAGATAAGGGTGGTGCATTGGTTGTCATGGACAAATCAATGTATATCACAGACATTTCCAACCAATTAAGCGATCCAGACACATATGAACCCCTCACCACCGATCCAACCTCAAATATTTCCCAAAAAATTTAAACCACACTCCAACACTATCGAGAACAAGAGATAATTGACGATAAGACTGTCACTTTCTTGATCAAGCAACATCCGAGAATGCCAGTTTTCTACACCCTCCCAAAAATTCATAAAAATCTCAATAACCCACCAGGCAGACCCATAGTCGCTTCAACAGATTCCATTCTATCACCATTGTCTATTTATCTGGACAAGATTCTGACCCCACTTATCAAGACATCACGTTACTTTTTATTAGGTACCCAGGATTTTATCACTAAATTAAGCCATAGCACACCACCATCACACTCCATACTGATAACCATGGATGTCAACAGTCTATACACATCTATAGAACACAAGAAAGGCATTGAAGCTACAGCTAAAATACTTGCAACACAATCAACACTCAATAGTCAACAACAAGCATTTTGCCTATCTATACTTTCAACGGTACTACATGAGAATTTTTTTCTCTTTGGTGATACATTCTACATCCAGAAATGGGGGACCGCAATGGGGGACAATGTGGCCCCCCCATATGCAAATGCATACATGATTCATTTCGAAGAGACATACGTACAGGGAGTGCAGAATTATTAGGCAAGTTGTATTTTTGAGGATTAATTTTATTATTGAACAACAACCATGTTCTCAATGAACCCAAAAACTTCATTAATATCAAAGCTGAATATTTTTGGAAGTAGTTTTTAGTTTGTTTTTAGTTTTAGCTATTTTAGGGGGATATCTGTGTGTGCAGGTTACTATTACTGTACATAATTATTAGGCAACTTAACAAAAAACAAATATATACCCATTTCAATTATTTATTTTTACCAGTGAAACCAATATAACATCTCAACATTCACAAATATACATTTCTGACATTCAAAAACAAAACAAAAACAAATCAGTGACCAATATAGCCACCTTTCTTTGCAAGGACACTCAAAAGCCTGCCATCTATGGATTCTGTCAGTGTTTTGATCTGTTCACCATCAACATTGCGTGCAGCAGCAACCACAACCTCCCAGACACTGTTCAGAGAGGTGTACTGTTTTCCCTCCTTGTAAATCTCACATTTGATGATGGACCACAGGTTCTCAATGGGGTTCAGATCAGGTGAACAAGGAGGCCATGTCATTAGATTTTCTTCTTTAATACCCTTCTTGCCAGCCACGTTGTGGAGTACTTGGACGCGTGTGATGGAGCATTGTCCTGCATGAAAATCATGTTTTTCTTACCTTGCAGACTTCTTCCTGTACCACTGCTTGAAGAAGGTGTCTTCCAGAAACTGGCAGTAGGACTGGGAGTTGAGCTTGACTCCATCCTCAACCCAAAAAGGCCCCACAAGCTCTACTTTGATGATACCAGCCCAAACCAGTACTCCACCTCCACCTTGCTGGAGTCTGAGTCGGACTGGAGCTCTCTGCCCTTTACCAATCCAGCCATCTGGCCCATCAAGACTCACTCTCATTTCATCAGTCCATAAAACCTTAGAAAAATCAGTCTTGAGATATTTCTTGGCCCAGTCTTGACGTTTCAGCTTGTGTGTCTTGTTCAGTGGTGGTCGTCTTTCAGCCTTTCTTACCTTGGCCATGTCTCTGAGTATTGCACACCTTGTGCTTTTGGGCACTCCAGTGATGTTGCAGCTCTGAAATATGGCCAAACTGGTGGCAAGTGGCATCTTGGCAGCTGCACGCTTGACTTTTCTCAGTTCATGGGCAGTTATTTTGCGCCTTGGTTTTTCCACACGCTTCTTGCCACCCTGTTGACTATTTTGAATGAAACGCTTGATTGTTCGATGATCACGCTTCAGAAGCTTTGCAATTTTAAGAGTGCTGCATCCCTCTGCAAGATATCTCACTATTTTTGACTTTTCTGAGCCTGTCAAG
Organism: Bufo gargarizans; assembly: GCF_014858855.1. Lineage (NCBI taxonomy): Eukaryota > Metazoa > Chordata > Amphibia > Anura > Bufonidae > Bufo > Bufo gargarizans. Next base: position 401,892,509 of record NC_058081.1, read on the forward strand.
TCCTTCTTTTGACCCATTTTGCCAAAGGAAAGGAAGTTGCCTAATAATTATGCACACCTGATATAGGGTGTTGATGTCATTAGACCACACCCCTTCTCATTACAGAGATGCATATCACCTAATATGCTTAATTGGTAGTAGGCTTTCGAGCCTATACAGCTTGGAGTAAGACAACATGCATAAAGAGGATGATGTGGTCAAAATACTCATTTGCCTAATAATTCTGCACGTAGTGTATACCCACATTCTATTTTCAAACAATATGCCCATACATGGCTACGTTTTATTGATGATATATTTTGTCTCTGGAGTGGACCTATATCCAGTGCAGACTCTTTTCATCAATATATCAACGACATATACCATGAACTGAGTCTCACTATGCAAATTGACAACAACAAATCAGTTTTTTGGACACACTAGTACTGAAAGACGAAGCTGGTAACATAATGTCACGGAAGGTGTACAGGAAACAAGACAACACAAAATGAATATTCACTGGATCCAAAACTACTCACTGGATCCAAAACTAAGGAACAAAAAGGGAGACCCCTGCATCAGACCTGGCACTCTCCCTGACTGCTCAGCCTATGCGAAAATCCCAATGGTGGATGATCGCATATCCTCGTACCTCGACTGTATAACACCTGAACACCCTATAATAGTGAGGGGACACGACCACCGGTTCCCTACACTAGATACGGAGGGAGTTAGGGTTACCTGGGATCCAGCAAACAGAAAAACACAAATGAATGCACAACACTTAACTTGTAGAAGACTGGGAAGTAGGATCAGCATGCACACAACTCCAGGAAGTAATATAAACCGCAAACTGATGCACTATGGGGAGGAATTTAAAGGGATGCAATCAGTACAACTACTTGACAGCTGAGAGAGGCTAACGAGATGAGGAACTGAAAGCAAAACAAAGGAAGCTCAAGGAGGAGGTTCTGAAAGGCATCTGTCAGAGCTTCTCAGATGTCTGGTGGTGACAGTACCCCTCCTTCTACGAGTGGACTCCGGACACTCAGAGCCCACCTTCTCAGGATGGGACCTATGGAAAGCCCTGATGAGACGAGTGGCCTTGATGTCCGTCACTGGGACCCACATCCTCTTCTCAGGACCATAACCCTCCCAATGAACGAGGTACTGGAGAGAACTGCGGACAACATGAGAATCCACAATCCTAGAGACCTGAAATTCAAGATTACCATCAACCATAATCGGAGGAGGAGGCAAATACGAGGGTACAATGGGTTGGACATAAGGTTTTTAAAAAGACTTATGAAAAACATTATGGATCTTCCAAGTCTGAGAAAGATCAAGACGGTAGGCAACAGGATTGATGACAGACAAGATTTTGTAAGGCCCAATAAACTTAGGACCCAACTTCCAGGAGGGAACCTTCAATTTGATATTCTTAGTAGACAACCACACCAGATCACCAACATTCAGGTCCGGACCAGGCACACGTCTCTTATCTGACACACGCTTATATCTCTCACTCATGCTCTTTAGATTATCCTAAATCTTTTGCCAAATAGATGACAAAGACGAGGAGAATCTGTCCTCGTCAGGTAAACCAGAAGACCCCTCTCCCGAGAATGTCCCAAACTGCGGACGAAACCCATATGCACCAAAGAATGGTGACTTATCAGAGGACTCCTGACGACGGTTATTTAAAGCAAACTCAGCAAGGGACAGAAAAGAACACCAAACCTCCTGATTCTCCACCACAAAACAGCGCAGATATGTCTCCAGATTCTGATTGACGCGCTCTGTCTGGCCATTCGACTGCGGGTGGAAAGCAGAAGAGAATGACAACTGAACCCCCAAGCGAGAACAGAAAGCCTTCCAGAGACTATGTCTGAAGGAATACCATGCAATTTGACAATGTGATCAATAAATGCCTGTGTCAGCGTCTTAGCATTGGGCAAGCCAGGAAAAGGGATGAAATGCACCATTTTGCTAAAACGGTCCACCACCACCAGAATCACAGTCTTCCCCGAGGAACGAGGCAGGTCCGTTATGAAGTCCATGGACAGATGTGTCCAAGGACGGGAAGGAATGGGTAAGGGAAGGAGAGCACCTGATGGCCATGAATGAAGGACTTTGGCACGAGCGCAGGTCTCGCAGGCTGCCACAAAACCCTAAACCGACTTACGAAGCGCCGGCCACCAGAATCTCCGAGCAATGAGATCCACTGTGGCTCTTGCCCCCGGGTGCCCAGCAAGGACCGTATCGTGGTGTTCCTTAAAAATCTTGTGTCTTAAAGCGAGAGGCGCAAACAACCTCCCAGGAGGACAAAGATCAGGAGCCTCTGACTGGGCTGCCTGCACTTCTGCCTCCAATTCAGGAAAAAAAGCAGAGACCACCACACCTTCAGCCAAAATGGGTCTTCAAAATTCCCACCTCCCGGAAAACAACGTGACAGGGCATCTGCCTTCACATTCTTAACCCCAGGGCGGAACGTGACAACAAAATTAAACCTTGAAAAGAACAAAGACCATCTGGCCTGTCTCGGGTTCAGACGCTTGGCTGACTCCAAGTAGGCTAGATTTTTATGGTCAGTAAACACGGTAATAGGGTGTCTGGCTCCCTCTAGCCAATGGCCCCATTCCTCAAAAGCCAACTTGATGACCAACAACTCCCTATCTCCCACATCGTAATTTCTCTCTGCGGAGGAGAGTTTCTTCGAGAAAAAAACACACGGTCGCCATTTGGCAGGAGAGGAACCTTGAGACAAGACCGCACCCACACCCACCTCAGAAGCATCAACCTCAACTATGAAGGGTAGAGAAATATCAGGTTGTACCAAGATGGGAGCGGAAGCAAAACTCTCCTTGATATTAGAAAAGGCCTTACGCGCCTCTACTGACCAGGAAGAAAAATCTACCCCCTTTCTAGTCATATCAGTGAGTGGTTTAACAACAGAGGAATAATTCAAAATAAACTTCCTGTAATAATTGGCAAAGCCCAAAAAACGCATCAGCGCCTTCTGATTCTGATTCTCAGGAAGCTCCCACTCAAGCACAGCGCAGACCTTCTCGGGGTCCATGCGAAAACCAGAAGCGGAGAGAAGAAACCCCAGAAATTGAATTTCTGGAACCGCAAACACACATTTTTCCAGTTTCGCATACAATTTATTCTCCCGCAGGATGAGCAAGACCTGACGTAAGTGTTTCTTATGAGTTTCGAAATCAGGAGAAAAAATCTAAATATCATCCAAATACACTAATACAAATTTCCCCATTAAATGATAAAAAATGCTGTTCACAAAATGCTGAAAAACGGCTGGAGCATTCATCAAACCAAAAGGCATAACCAAATTCTCAAAATGGCCCTCAGGGGTATTGAAGGCCGTCTTCCATTCGTCTCCTTCTCTGACCCTGACCAGGATGTATGCCCCTCTTAGATCTAATTTGGAAAAAACTTTAGCCCTAACAATCTGGTTAAACAGGTCCGGGATCAGAGGAAGCGGATAAGGGTCACGAATTGTGATACTGTTCAGCTCCCTGAAATTCAGACAAGGTCTTAAAGAACCATCTTTTTTCTTAATAAAGAAAAACCCAGCGGCAACAGGTGACTTCGAGGGTCGTATGTGTCCTTTTCTCAGACTCTCAGAGATATAAGCACGCATAGCGACCCTTTCAGGTTGGGAGAGATTGTATAAACGAGATTTAGGCAGCTTGGCGCCTGGGATGAGATTAATAGGGCAATCGTACTCCCTGTGTGGGGGCAAATCCTGAACTACGCTCTCAGAGAAGACATCCGAAAATTCAGAGAGAAAACATGGTACAGTCTTAGTAGAAACCTCAGAAACAGATGTCGTGAGGCAATTCTCTCTGCAAAAGTCACTCCAACCATTTATTTGCCTCGCTTGCCAATCAATGGTGGGGTTATGTTTAGTGAGCCAGGGTAGCCCCAACACTAGAGTAGGCAATCCGCTAAGGATGAAACATGACACATCCTCAACATGAGCATCACTCACAATTAAATGGATATTGTGAACTATGCCCTTTAATGATTTCTGAGAAAGTGGAGCGGAATCAATAGCAAAAACAGGAATATCCTTTCCCAAAGTGCATACCTGGAAACCATGAGTTATCGCAAATTAATTATCATTGAGATTGACTGCTGCTCCACTATCTACAAAAATCTCACAAAAAATGTTCTTGCTCTCTAGCGTCACCCTGGCAGGCAGGACAAAACGGGAACTACAAGCAAACGGAAAAACTTCAATTTCCGCCTCAACCCTGCCAATGTTAACAGATGGAACATTTTTTAAGGATTTTTTCCTTTTTGTTTCTTTATTACTCCCAAAAAATTGCCTGAATCTCCTAGAGGGACAAACATTTGCCAAATGATTTATACCTCCACAACAAAAACCAACCTTCCCATGCGGGCTGAATCTTCTAATGTCAGAGGCAATCAACCCCAGCTGCATGGGCTCCTGCTCAGAAGGGGTTGACAGCGACTGAGACCCCTGCGCACAGAATGAGACCGCTGCACTGTCCTGGGATTGAGTATGACAGGAAGGAGTGAACTCTCCTCTCTCTCTAAGACGCCTGTCAATACGAACGGCCTGAAACATGGCAGACTCCAAGGAGGTAGGCCTCTCATGAAAGGCAAATGCATCTTTCAATCCCTCTGAAAGACCATGGCAAAATTGATTTCGGAGTGCAGCATCATTCCAACCAGTATCAGCTGCCCATCTCCGAAATTCTGAGCAGTATATCTCTGCAGATTGTTTACCCTGACATAACAGACGTAGTCTAGACTCAGCCAAAGCAATATGATCCGGATCATCATATATCTGTCCCAGGGCTAAAAAGAATTCATCCACTGAACGGAGGGGCCATGCCCCCACCGGCAGCGAAAAGGCCCACGACTGAGCGTTACCCCTGAGCAGCGATATAATGATCCGCACCCTCCGTTCCTCATCACCAGAGGAATGTGGAAGAAGGCGAAAATGGAGATTGCAAGCCTCTCTAAAATGCACAAAATTCTCACTACCCCCGGAGAACGTATCCGGGAGCGAGATCTTAGGCTCAGAACAAACTCCATGAACGCAAGCTGAACCGGTCACTTGAAACTGAGAAAGAGTCTTACGGAGATCTGCTACCTCCAATGATAGACCCTGGAAGCGTTCAGTCAAAAGTGAAACCGGATCCATGCTTGAGACGGTTTTGGCGGTTTATAATTTCACGAAAGGTGTACAGGAAAAAAGACAACACAAAATGAATATACGACTCACTGGATCCAAAACTAAGGAACAAAAAGGGAGACCCCTGCATCAGACCTGGCACTCTCCCTGACCGCTCAGCCTATGCGAAAATCCCAATGGTGGATGATCGCATATCCTCGTACCTCGACTGTATAACACCTGAACACCCTATAATAGTGAGGGGACATGACCACCGGCTCCCTACACTAGATACGGAGGGAGTCAGGGTTACCTGGGATCCAGCAAACAGAAAAACACAAATGAATGCACAACACTTACTTGTAGAAGACTGGGAAGTAGGATCAGCATGCACACACACTCCAGGAAGTAATATAAACCGCAAACTGATGCACTATGGTGAGGAATTTAAAGGGATGCAATCAGTACAACTACATGACAGCTGAGAGAGGCTAACGAGATGAGGAACTGAAAGCAAAACAAAGGAAGCTCAAGGAGGAGGTTCTGAAAGGCATCTGTCAGAGCTTCTCAGATGTCTGGTGGTGACACATAACCTTTGATTTTTAGCCACCAAGCCATCATTACCACGCTCACAACTCACACTGGTAGAACGCATTGTCACTGACCCTTCCACTAAAGCAAAGAGACTAGGAGAAATGACAAAAAAAATTGCCGAAGGAGGTTACCCCGGCCATTCATTGGTACAGAAACCAAAAACCCCACATATGACTAACTCACAACTACAACCTTCTAAGATTATATCGAGTATACTTACATACCATCCCCTTACACTTAAAATACAATACTTACTTAGACAACATTGGCATATACTCGCACAAGCTTACCCAGGGATATCGAAATTCCAAACCCCACCCTTAACAAAGCTCCCAAGACAGAGATTTCTGGGTACCCCAAAATCAGGCACTTTCCCCTGCCTCCATTGTGTGCAGTGCTCCAGTGGGATTAAAGGGAACATTGTGACCCACCCACACTCAGGTAAATGCTATACAATCAATGGTTTTTTCACGTGTGACACCACAGATGTGATGTATCTGATTAAATGCCCATGTGGACTGTGTTATGTGGGTGAAACTACCCAACAAATTTGAGACAGGATCTCAAAACATAAGTCCACCATTAGAACGAACCAGTTACTCTTACCCATCCCTGCCCATTTCAAGGAACGGAACCACCAAATCTCCTCTCTGAGATTTCAGATACTAGAACAGGTAAAAACCCCACTGAGGGGCTGTAATCAGACATTATTATTGAAACAGCGCAAATCATACTGGATAAATCGTTTGGATACATTAACTCCCAGAGAACTGAACCGGGAATGTGATTTCTTCTTTAACATATAATGGACTAAGTGCTAATATTGTTGAACTATATGAATTTATTTCTTTAACGATGATTATTGTGGATTTTAGACCTAGAACGTATGGGTGAGACAACTTCCCCCCTTCCTTTCCCTCTTCTACCCTTTTCTTTCCATTTTTCCTTTCCTTTCCCTTCCTTTTCCCCTCCTCCACCTTTCCCTTTCCTTCCCCCCTCAACCCATTAGCCTAGCTACCATTATATTGACCTGTTTTTGTGATAACTATGGGATGCCGTTATCCCCCACTTACATAAGATGGCATTGTGACTATGAGGCACCGATCATGTTGAAATAGAATACATTAAGCTGCATATCAGAGCTATGGAGGCCCTCTACAAGTCCCCATATACATATCCATTGATTATTTCTCTCCATTTGTGCACCGCTAGTCCCGATATATACATAAACATCCCTATCTTACTAAAGGCAACTTCTATGGCCTCTTTAGCCCTTATATACCCATTGTGCATGCACCAAAGATCGTGACGCCATTCTGGACGCACGTAGCCACGTGGGAGACAATACACTCTTAGCCCCTTCATATACCAGAGCGCGCCAGCCACAGAGCACACATCCGGCAGCCGTCTTTATGCATAATTTACAGGTACACGCTGGTCTCTCTTCCATTTCTTTCTAAGAATATATTGTTCCACACAGCAGGATATATCCATACACCAGGCGCCCCATTGTATAATGGATAATATATTAGGTGATATTTTTTTGTACTTATCTGCATATATGTGTAGTGTACGGGAGAGTAATACCCCGTCACTACAGAAGGGTCACTTGGGTACTGTCGTTCCCCCTGTATTTATGGGGAGGTTGGTATAAAACATCTTGTTAATGTAATGCTATGTACTTCCTGTTACTGTGAAATGTGCATGTGCAGGCCGGCTAGGGTGTCATTCCAGCTCTGAGTCACTAGAGGGAGCTAGGGAACCCTAGTTTATATAAGGCCCAGTCAGGAAGTAGTAAGCGGGCAGACAGTGGGAAAAGGAGTCAGAGATGATCCTGTGTCTGAGTCAAGGCCAGGCTATGGGCCTGTGAGAGCAGAGCAGGCCTGAAGCCTGCCGACTAGGAGAGGGTAGTAAGCCCTGTAACCGGGTTCCGGATCCAAGGAAAAGGTTCCCCTCCTGAGTCATCATCCGTTTTAGCTGAAACATCATAAGCAACCAGCCGGGACACAGAATACAACAGAGGCCAATCTGATAAAGCAAGAGGTACTCAAGATAACAGAGGAGGTACTAGATAAAGACAGCTTCAAGGATACGCCAGATATAGGGCATTAGACCTTGGAGAATAAGTCACATGTTTCAGGACCAGATGTACTGCATCTCCTGTAATTAACACTCTGTAAAGAACATTGCTATAACCGGCCAGTCTGTACTTCTAAGAACCAACTGTATTCAAATAGAAACCAACTGTCTTCCATGGAACTGCGCTTCCAACTGCGTCCATGTATGATTATCACTGACATTCAGTAAAGTTCCAGTTTTGGTTGGCTATCCCGTGGTTGCTGCATTCTTCTACATTACTATACACGGCGTGTCACCGTTTAATTGACACTGGCGTCACAAACATTAAATACCTGCCTGTTCCAGTATTTGCCCCGATTGAAGACGACAGTGGATCCCAGGTTAGTGGGTTAATCTGCACTACAAAGCCCAGCATACACTACTGACCCCCTGGGACACTGCATATGTATGGACTCTATTGCCTTTATTGATATATGTGTGGTGATTATAAATCATGCGGCATAAACGGGTTGGTGCATTCTTACCCCACTGGTACTTTTATATAGATGATACCTACTAATGTAATTGTCTTTTCCTTTCCCCTTTTTCTGTGTCATAAATACTTGATCCATATCTTTTATTTACCTAGGAATTACATTTGTTACTCAATCATTATATGTATTTATTAGTGATCCTTATTTGCATGATTTTTTTTATAGATCCCTTGAAAAAGGTCAATCATATGGCTGAAACATTGGGACAAACTATATGACCTTAACTCATATGCTCCAATCCAGATGTACTATACGCTAGATATATGATAAGATGTAATACGTCTACAAATTAAAAAGCATTAATTGATTCTGGTGTGCCACAAATTTTCTATTAAAGTGAATGGTGCCTGCCGCGAACGCGAATTGTCCCGGCCGATGTTCGTCCATCACTACTGTGAACTCCGGCAGTTTGTTCTGGCGCAGGAACAGACTGCCAGAGTTCACCTTATCTTTTATAGCCAGATACTATTGTGCAGTGCTTAACTGTAATGGGATGTGGTAGTAATCTGGCTGCTTTCTGGCATATATGCCAACTTTCGGAACATTTTTTGCCCAGCTGAACAGCTGAATGTCAGCATGTAAGCTGGATACAGTGACAAAATTACAGTGCCAGAGTTTACAAAGCAGATGTTAACCCGGTATACAGATGCCATAACAACCATGGGATCCTGCGATCACATAATGGGTTTCCCTGATGGGTGAAAAAGGGAGGCCCCTCCCTCTGTAAACTCCTGATATATAGAGGCCCTGTGGACTGTAGTATCTAAAGCATTAAATAGCCAGGATCAGCACTAGCACTGATTTTAGCCATTACAGCAGATTGTTGGCTATAGGTTATGAACCTAGTGTTTCCCAAGCCATTTATTTATGGCATGGAGCATTAAGGGGTTAAATATATATTTCAGATTTCGGTATATGTATATGTGAAGAATGAAAAGATACATATGGTCTCTCTGCCAGAGATTTATATTAAAGGGAATCTGTCACACAGATTTTGGACTATTATCTACAGAAATACACGCATAATACAGTCCAGATGACTAATTTTTATTTTCCCTCTGACCTCCTTCTCCCGCTATCAGTTCTCCAAGCTGCACTGAAATACACAGTCCAGACTTCTGTGTTGTGCTAACATAATGAAGAGGACTGTGCGTGCATGGAAGTTATGACAATGTATTTTAATGCAACTCTGAATGCTGACAGTAGGGAAATCGGGGGCAGTAAGAAAATAAAAATAAAAATAGTGATCTAGACTCTACATTTGCAATACTACTCAAGTATTACTGCAGATAATAATCCAAAATCGTGGTGACAGATTCTCTTTAAGCAAAATAAACCTAAGTGTTGTTTTTTGTTATCACTGCAGTAGTTGAAGAATATAACAAGTCTATTGAATATCTCTACTCTGTACTACAGTTTATTCTAGATGTCTACAGTTTATTTTGAATAAACATGGCTTTTGGGTTGACTTGTAATTTTGCAAATTTACTTTTAGAATAAAAAACATCCAATATAGTTCCAGAAGTAGCATTTTGAATTTGGCTACTTTACAAGACATAATAAATTCCTAACGAATTTATACAAATATGGTCAGGCAACTGTGGCAGCGTATTATTAGTGATACATTTTCTAACTACAGCATTCCCCATCCATCATATAATTTGCTTATAATATAAATGTACTTAGTATCCTTCTATTTTATTGTATCTTAAGACAGTTATTGTTTCCATTAAGTTATAATGTTTTAGTACCATATAGTATATCATAGACAGAAAAACATGCATTTGGCTCTTGAAAAGAAATATGGAGAACATTATTTATCCCGAGCAGCAGTTATTTCTAGGCAATAAATGAACTTCTTTCTGCAGCATTTTAATTAATAGGTTCAAATATTAGTTTGACTGTATGATGAAACAAAGAACTAAATAATTACAGCTGCAGCCTAAAGACATTGAAATCTTATACAAATAATGATCATAGTGAAAATGTTTATAATATCTTTTATTTTTTTATTTTATTTTACTAGGTAGAATGCTTAGAGGAGAATAGTATGGTGATCTCATTAAAGGTAGTAGTGTACTCACTAACAATGTTACATGGTTAGTGGCAGCAGTACAGCAAATAACGTTGAGTAATCCTTGTAAAAAATAGTAGCAGATAGTGTTGATCGAGCACCGTAGTGCTCGAGTGCCCGGGGGCTCGGGCCGAACACATTGTGATATTCGGGTGCACACCTGAGTATAATGGAAGTCAATGGGAGAAACCGAGCATTAAACCAGGTACCCCCTGCTCTGCAGAGGGGAGGGTGCCTGGTTCATTAGAAAAATGACAGAAATTGTTGGTAACACCACCGAAATGGTTCTGTAACAGCATGGGGAGGATGTATGGATGCATCTTGAACTCGCTGGTCGCTGCTGGGAACTGTGTTGTCCGAATAATACGCCACTTTTACATAATGACAATAATATGCACAAAACCAAATAAATAAATAAAAAAACGATTTTAGAGGAAAAATTTATATAAAACATTCTTTCCTGAATATTTAC